>NC_135719.1:108147878-108454490 GCF_964656455.1 Halichoerus grypus | reverse complement strand
TAGGACAAAACTTTGTCTGGGCCTGGCTGTGGCAATTAGCCGGGCTTGCCCTGTGAACAAGGCTGCCTCTTCAGGAAGAAGGAAGAGTTCTGATCATGACTTGGGGTCTTGAAAACCAGTGTCTGATCTGCCAGGGGCAGGGATGACCTTGGAGATGGAGGGGCCTCCCATGGCAGTGACTTTCTGCAGCCTCTGTTCCCTTCAGCCAGGGACCCCTGCCTTGCCCTTCATGACCATGTCCAGGCATGGGCTGAGTATGCTGGGCAGGGCTTAGGAGTGGCTCCTGCCCAGTACCCACCAGTTTATTTGCTTATGCTAGAGGTTAATTGAACCCCCCTTTCCAAAAAAAGACCCCCAAGGGTTCTGGAGTTCTAAGTCCAGTATACAAAGAACATCATTTAGAGACTTTTGGGTTAACTACCGGGAAAACTGAAAATCGTTATAAATGGCTGTCTCTGGGAGACGAGACTGTGGGCTGGGAGGGGGAGGGGAAGGGGACAGTCACTTTTCCTTAAAAGCCCTTTTGTATTATTTGATTGTTTAACAATGGGAACAAGAGGGAACACTCTGGGAAAAGGGTGGAAACGATCTTAGGGTCATAGTTGCCCTGAGCATGAGCAAGCAACAAAGGTGCAGATGGAGGATCTGTATCTACAGACTCAAAGAGTCCTCCTAGGGATGGCCCAGCTCTTCCTGGTGGGCCTGGTCTTCCCAATTAAGACAGGAGAATGTGGGGAAAGTATAGTGAGAACAGAGGACTGAGGACCTGGAAGAAGCCAAAGGAAGGGACAAGAGGTTAGAGAGGAGCAAGGAGGCCACAAGTGTATAGGGATTGAAGGAGGAGGAGAGTGGTCCCCTATGCTAGGGCTCCCGT
This sequence comes from Halichoerus grypus, assembly GCF_964656455.1. Lineage (NCBI taxonomy): Eukaryota > Metazoa > Chordata > Mammalia > Carnivora > Phocidae > Halichoerus > Halichoerus grypus. The sequence goes on along the minus strand of NC_135719.1, from coordinate 108,453,616 downwards.
GAGGCTGCATGGTGGCTGGGCTGCAGTCCCAGGGCTGAGGTCAGGGTTGAAGGATACGTTCAAGGTGAAAGGTCTACTCGTGTCCAGGATGTCTTCAAAACTCATCTAGGTTCTCTTTTACTGAGAGTGGATTATACATAATTCTGCATGAAAACAGAGGCTGGGACTACATGACGCAGGAAGAAGACCTTCACAACCCCCAAATTTTATCAATTATTTCTTCCCAGGAAGCTACAAGTATCAAAACAGAGAAAAGGAGCTTTCAAACAAACGTGCACAAATAGGAACAGTTCGAGAAGTCTAGAAGCAAGTTTAAACAAATATCTGGACCATCTCTTCCTTTCCTGACACACCTTACCTTGTGGTGACTCCTCACCTCCCCATTCCTCCTTGGTGTCTCCCCATCTTCATCCTGCCTTTCTCTCACTCTTCCAGGCACACTCCTACTCAAAATCTTCCATACATTCCCCACTGAGAGTGGCTGGGGTCTGAGTTCCTCGGCCTTGGGTTCAGAGCCCCCATCATCAGCCTCGATCTTTCCAGCTCTCTTGGTCTACTCGATGCTACTTCAGCCTGACCCTTTGGCTCAGCCATGGCTTCTGGAACTCACTGAGGTATGTGGTATGATTGCGGTCTTGCTCCCTTGTCTCCTTCTGCCTGAAGCTCCACCCTCCTCTTTCCACTCCTTCACTCTCTGTCCGCTGAGGCTCCGCTCCAATTCCAAGAAGGTTTCTTGCCCACCAAGGGCACAGTGACACTTCCTCTCCTTAAACTCCTGTAAGACTTGTTGTACAGAACATGTCTCTTGCCTAGGGTGGGTATTTTCCTACAGGTACAACACCTGTAACCTGTCTGATTTTCCCACTTAGAAGGTCATCAAGCTAGATGTAGTCATTGTTTGCATGGCTCTATATTACTCATGGACTCTTACGAGGTCCCTGTCTGCATAGACAAAGTGTGCAAGCGATTGTTGTCTGTGTATCATTCGGGTGACTCTGTTTTAGGAGGCACAGTGAGAGGCGCAGCTGACTTGAAGCGCACCACGTTGCTGTTTAACCAAGTCAGGGGAAGATGGCAGCTCCAAAAAGTGATGTTTGCAAGGTGCTCCCAAACCAGGGCTAAGTCTCTTAGCGTCAACACCGTCAAAGTTTTCTTTTTCTCTGTTTCACTTTCTGCACATCCCCCACATACACCCAAAGTACACACAGACACACACACGCACACTGCACATGGAACCCCTCCCAACTCCCCCAAATACCCTCCAGTGATCTCTCTGGTTTAATCAATCTAGAAATATGACTAGTATCAAAAATATCCCCGTCAGATTGCAACTGACTCTGGGGCTCCATGTGCTGGCTCCCAGCCAACGAGCCGCTATTCATGCTGGCAAGGCAGTTTAAAAAAGGAAAGGCTTCTATAAGCTCAAAAGAATGCGTGGTGACAGTCGAGGCTAAGCACTTTCCGGCTGGGTTCACAGGGGCATCTATTTTGGCATCCTGGCCTCCCCTCTGTGTCAGGGGGTGGAGAGAGGGAGAGATCAAGTGCAGGGCCCTACCTGGCTGCTGGAACATCAGCATATTCTGTGGAGAAGTGTGCACGGGCAGCGAGCGGGTCCTTTGGACTGAGCTGTGGGTGCGGCTTGGCATGCTGTTGCTGCCCCCAGGGTTGGCAAACCAGAGGTTCTAGTGAGAAATGCAAAGGGGGGGGACCATTAGTGCAGACACCCTGGGGTCAGGGGAGGGGGTGTGGAGCAGGGCCGCCAGCCAGAATTCAAGAGGCAGATAGTCCTGAAAAACTCTTTGCTAACTTCTGGAAAAAGGCTTGCAGGCTCGTGCTACCCATATGCATGTTTATAGAGAGGGGGTTTAGATTCCGTTCATTTTACCCCCCCCCCCCAAGCCCCAGGCCTCTCTAAGCCCCAGCTTCATCTGGACAGCTCTCTCCCTCACCATCTCCCAAACTCTTTTTATCCCTTTTGTTGCCTTTGCTTTTCCTACCACTTTTTTTTTTTCAGAGATGGAAAGAGTTCTATAAATGTTTGCAACGAAGAGCACAAACTATTTCGGGGCTCATTTGATTTTCTTTTTGAGATTCTTACAACTTACTACAAAGCGAGGGGGAGAAAAAAAGCATCTTTCAGCTGGCAGTGAGCTGCACACTTAGCTTGCGTTTATTATTATGCGGGTGTCCTGGTGGTGACTTCCTCTTGAACTGATGTGGGGCTTCCCACAACGGTCAGAAAGTGGGGCTTTCTCATACACCCTGTGGTGTATGCTCTGGAGAGTAAATCCTGCCCATTTTGCCTGGAGCTGTTTTCCTGTTTTTAAACCAATCCATCATCCCTTAGTTTCTCATGACAATCCAGACCCACTTGTGCCCCTCTAAACCCAGCCCCAACCTGCAGAACCCCACAAAGCTGGGCACACAGATGGAAGGCATTGGGCAGGGTAGGGAAATGGGACTGGTGGGTGAGGAGCCTTGGGACAGAGGTCAGCTCTAAATCACACAGTAAAGACCTCTGGGCAGCCTGGCCTTGAACAGGAGGAGAATGTTCCAGCTCTCTCTCTGATCGCCTCTCTCAGGCTCCTCTTTGGCTTCTCCACCACAGCTGTGGACTGTGACAAAGGAGCTTTTTGCCGTGAATAAAAGGCTAAGAAAGCTCCTCGGATGCTAAAGCTCCTCTGGAACCCAGATCTGGGAGGTGGTGAGGTCTGCAGGGGCAGGTCAAGGAGCAAGGCAAATAAAAGGTCTTGGATTTCCTCCTACAGGCTCCCAGGTGCAGGGCCCCCAAGGTTAAAGGTCAAAGTGGCCAGAGGGCATCCTAAGTAAATCCCCAGGAAGCCAGGTGCAGCCATGGCATTGTGCTGTCTCCTAGAGAAAGACTGCAAACAACTGGTTACCTCTGAGCACAGGGACACCTGTATCTTCGTGCAGCCCTCCTTGGCCTTCCGGCTCACCTTGGGGTCATGCAGGGATAGGTCCTGAAGCCTCCGGCCCTGAGCTTGGCGGCCCACCCTCCCCCCCAGGCACAGAACACACCTGTCTTCCTTGTTTCATGATGGTGGGGTTGGCTGTGGTGTTGCGCTGGGTGGAGCTGACAAATCCACTGGTGCCCAAGAGGCCCAGGCGGGCGGAAGGGACGTTCCGGGAGGGGATCTGGTACTGGCGTGGGTTCCGTCGGCCCATACCGCCGCCCACAGAGCCGGCTGTCGGGAGGGAGTTGGACTGCCCAAAGCCACGGCTGTGAGAGGGGACAGAGAAGCGAGAGACTGTCAGTCACCCTCAGCTCTTCCCACACCCCAGGCCGCCAGCGGGCTGCCTCCCTGGAGTCTGCTTACGTTTTGACAGTTACGGGGTCTCTCTAGGGGCACCGGGTAGTTGTGTGTCAGGAAAGGGCTAGGATTAAAATGACAGCTAAGAGACATCTGAGAGGCACTATCACATGCACCACCCCGGGACTTTGACACTGATTCTTCAGTCCTCACGACAACCCCATGAAGTAGGCACTCTGCCCCCTTTTACAGCTGGAGGACGAACACAGAGAGCTTCACAATGTTGCAAAGGTCACACGGGCAGCCGGCGACGGTGCTGAAATACGAGCCTAGGAGGCTGACCGGGGTGCCCCCCAGCGGTCTCCCATCTGAGCACTCACGTGCCCGTCGCGAAGGCACACAGCACAAGGGCAGCAGAGCCAGGCCCAGTGCGCCTTCTGTCACACCACAGTCTGTTTCTGATGTCTGCCCACGTGGAGAGAGTAGCCTGTGAGCCCCGCTAGGATGGAGGCTCCAGGAGAGAAAAGATGGCGTCTGTCCTCAGCGGTCCTGCACGTCCCATGCCTGCGGCAGCTCCCGGCACAGTGAATGCAGCCTGAATGAACCAACCAACGGACGGGCCTCTGCCACCAGGATGCTTCTCCCTGTGGAAGCGCTGACCCCATGTCTGGGGCTCTGACTCCAGCTTGAGAGTAGGGAAGGAGAACGGAGATGATGATGTTTGCAAGGGCTCTGGACCTAGGACACCCGACAGCTCCCCACTCCACAGGCCGTCCCTGCTGCAGAGAGACGGGGAGGTCGCGTGCTTCCCCACATGGCCCCAGGGAGGCCGCCAGGGACCCTTGGCATCGCATTGGGACACTGTGCTCCCACTTCTCCAGTGACCTCAGCGCTCAAGAACTCCTCCTTCTCCAACATGCTTCAGGTTCCGGGACGGTACACAGCAGCCAGTAGGGTTTCAGGAAAGAGCACATTCCTTCCAAGAAGAGTCAGCTTTAGTCATTCACTGATGTTTAACTTGAAATGCTTTACCTCCAACGGCCACAAGATGGAACAGACTTGCTTTCCCAGCCACACAGGGGAGGTCCGTACCAAGCCCGTGCGGGGACTCCAGCAGACCGGGCTGACGTAGTTTAACCAGTTGAAGATGATGGGGGTTGGGGGAGGGTGTGCTGCAAAATAGTCATTTCCTGAGAAAGAGAATTGTGTGTGTGTGGGGGTCTAAGCCATTAGGTGATCTAGAAAATGTTTCTCTTCTCCCCAGAATGCCTACATTTCCTAGGGGGAAAGGGGGTGGGGAAGAGAATTCCACAGGTGAGGTGGCTCCAACTGATTTCTGGGCCTGTGTCTTTCCACTTCTAGGTTTTTGTGGCCAAGGAAAGGGTTCCTGATTCCTGTCAGGGACTCATCGACATGTGGTGAGAAGGACACTAATGGGCTCTAGGTCTGTAGCTCATCCTTTCTCCCCCACCTTCTTCTTTCTATGAACATTAAAATTTTTTGGTTTGAAAGAAGAAATTTGGGCCAGGAGGGGGTAAAAGTAATTTCATATGATCTAGGAGACCTCTTTTGGAGGAAGGACAGTCTGAGATCCATGACAGGTGGAAACAAGGATCAAGTGGTTGGTGTTTTTTTTAAGCTATGAAAACTTGTCCTTTGGTTTTTGAAGTTGGAATATTGGCCACCTGGCAGATGATTCAGTATTCTAAGACTTTTCCTTATTTAGTGCAGATCGCTTTTTTGCTAATTTTCCTTTTTGGTTGGATTTTTAAAAAGTTATTTCATATGCAAAATACAGTAGTCAATGAGTGATGCTAAAATGATTTGTGCTTCCAGGAAGGCAAGATGATATTCTTGAGCTGATATCATGTGGGCAGACGATTCTGCTATGGGACACTTAGTCACTAAAGAAACAGAACTCTAGGGACTCCTACAGTTAGGACGCATGAACTGGGCTGTGTGTGGCAGGTAGAGCCCAGAACATTTTGGGGTCAGGATAGATAGGGGGTAGAATTTGGCTAGGCCATCTTTCTAATGACTGTGGGACCCTACTGTGACATCCTTAGTTGGTTATTACAAAGCCGGAGTTGTTGAGGGTTACTTAAGACCACTAGGCTTAATGACATAATCATTCTTTCTGGGGAAGGAACAAAGTGACACTAGTAGGTTTTCATTTCTCATTCTTTTGCTCTGCCCATCTGTGTCTTTCTCTGATTTCCTAAATCCAGCCAACTGATTTCATTACCTTGAAGTGCGCGAAGAGGCTGATTAATAAGAACCAATTAATTTGGTATTCGTGATAATTCAAGCAGGGGCTGGGCTGCAGTTACCTTTGCATTATGGGAGAAACAAGTCTTCAAAGCAAATTAATAGCATAAAAAGGTCCCAGAGGTAATACTTATGAGAACAAATGATTTTTCTAGAGTTTTAGCAACTTCCAGTTGAACATCCACAACAACTGAAGATTGAATTCATTCTTATCTAATCAATAAAAACAGGTCCATCAAGATTCCAATATGGCAAGCCTGGGGTAGCCCAATACACACGTTAGTTAATAACACTCTAGAGAGGTCAAGTTTAATGGGGACTCTGATATGGACCAAGGGCAAAGCAGAGCCGACAGAGGCAGGGGATGACACTTCTGGGAGAAGCAAAGAGCTTAAAAGTTCTTTCTCTTTATCCTCTAAATTCCTTCTTCCTCTTCGAATGTGCTTCCTGAGGGCCTGGTGTTGCAAGAGGGGTCTGGAACCTCGTCCTCTCACTTGAGAGATGTATGGCTGCCCTTACAAGAAGAGACAGTGAGCCTGGGAAGGGGACAGTCCCTAGGGCAGGAGGCCTACGAGCCTGCCTTGCCTTTCACCTGGGCCCCCGGGATCCTCAGGGTGCACAGATGGTCCAGCCCATCTCCCCAGGGAAGGCAACCCCAGAGAGCGTGGAGCCAGGGAGCTGCCATACAGAGTGCCGCTCTGCCTGATTGTGTTTTCTGTGCATCAGCTGGAGACCGTGAGAGCTGCCTGGCATGTGTAGTGGGTTAAGATCACTGACTCTGCAGCTGGTGCTGGCCCGCCTGGTCCAAATCCTGGATACCCACTGCCTACCAACTCCTCTGTAAATTGGAGTTAATAATAGCAACTCTACCTCATATGGTTGTTGCAAGGATTAAATGTATTAATATTCCTAAAATGCTTGGATACCACTTGGCACACAGGAAGTGCTAAATGTTTGTTTAATAAATAACAGTATTATATATGCTGGAAGGTGATAACACTTCAAATTTTCCATTAATCTTTAATGAAAACTTTTCATAAATCCCAACTATCCTTATCTCCCTCAAATGATATAAAACAGTGGTGTTTTAAGGCACACTCCTGCAAATAAATGCTAAAATTGTTAACAACACAGAGCTTCTATATGTGCACTGAGAAGTGAATTCAGAACTTCCCAGGTGCAGGTGAAAAAATTATTTATCTGCTCATGTTTAAAAATGTAAAACGGAAAGTTGATTTTTCATGATGTTTGTACCATCATTCTTTTGTCACTCCCCAACTGCCTGTCACTGCTGAAGGCTTCACCCCACACCCCCCTAAATTCCTCCCCCGGATTGTTGCTGTAATTCACCTTTAATATGCAACTGGATTCCTCCATTTAAAACCAGATTAAAGTAATGGGTTCTAAAGTACAACGAGGCTTATTTTTAACCGCATCCAAGAAGCTGAAGTACTATGAAAACTCAAGAATGGTGCTGCTCCACTCTGAGATTGCAGCTCAGACCAAAATAGACCAGCACTGGGCTCTTCACCCTGCCACCAACTATAATTAGCTAGTCTGCAGCGAGAAGGGAGAAAGAAATGACACTACCTCGTAAGGTGCTGCTAGAACAACCCATTTTTGTCCCTTCAGGGCCCCCTTTTGTGGACAAACCACAAAGTGCTTTGCGGGCATTCTTTCAATCATACCCATCTCCCCTTGATGCCCATCTGGACTAATGCCATCATTTTGATCATGTAAAATGCGTTACAAAAGATCATGTGCAGTTCTTTTTCTGGGAACGTTTTCTCTCTATAGCGTTTTCCTGACTCCATCTGTTTAAGGAGTGTGATCTGGAACTCCCCACAGGGCATCCTTGTGGACAAGGAATGGTGCCCCGCCACAGTCCTGCCCAGGACCCCAGGCAGGCCGCAGTGCACCAGGGAACCACTGTGCATTAAGAAGAATGAAATCCCAACATACTTTCTTTGCTGTCGATATCCTGATATGTCTAGAAGGGTTTTCCGAGGGAAAGACCGAAAGAGCTTCTGCACCTGCTGTTTCCATGACAACAATCTTTTTTTCTGAGTCTCTGTAAATGCCTGCAAAAACAAACAGGACTTTTTAATGGGTGGCGCAGCCTGGCATTAGAGGGAGGAACATGCAGTTAATGGGGGGGGGGGCGGACATCAGAGTCCCTGCAGCTGCCTTTTCTTCACCTGCTTCCCACCTGGTCCAAACAGCAGTCAGTTTCACTTGGGAGCCACCTGTACCGACAATTGAAGTTATTTGACATTGGAGGTGCCTGGGAAAGTACATGCATTAAGCTTTTGACAACGCTTGTTTTTGGTTGCATTTCTGGCAGATCCGTACTCACCTTCCCCTTCTTCCTGACTCTACTCTGGACTCTCTAGATTAACCAGGAATGAATTGCAAAAATGGATTGTTGAATATTCTGGCTTTTGCAGGCCCCCCTACATTTTCATAATCAATGGAAATGCTAAACCACTCCAAAAATCAATCTGCTTGATGGCACGTGGTCACCCTGGAGTGGTCTGCAGGCTTTCAAAAAATGGAGTATAGTCTCTGCTATACTACACTACACTACACTATACTATAGGTCAGGATTGGTACGCTGGGTTTTTTGTAGGGCATGGGGCTTTGCTGAGAAATCTCCAGTTAAGGGGCCCCGTTCCCTACAAAAACCCCAGTGCACCAATCCGGACCTAAACTTTGCCTAAAGTTTAGGAAAACAAGTAGATCTGATACCTTTTCAAGTCTTTTTAGTAAAATTGGCATCGAGGGGTGTTTTGCCTGCTTCGTAACACACTGTAATCTATATCATGTGTTCTTTTGTGTACATGGAAGCCCGGGGAAGGACTTTACAGGGGTTATGAGTCCCCAAGGCAGAGACGCTCAAATCTGTGATCTAGAATCCCTCAAGAAGACTATTAAATGCAGATTCCCAGGTCCCTTTTAATACATCTGGACAGGAGTCTAGAGGATGTTTGCAGCAAGTGCCCTATAATTCCGTTGCAAATGGAACATGGACGTGTGGCATTCTAGATGGTTTGAGGACCCTCCATGCAATATAGGAATGCCCTGTCAGGTGCCTAAAACCAAGGTCCACAAGCTGTGGGAGGGCCTGCAGATTTGATTGATCAGCAGTAACAGTGAGGGAGATAACATACCCATATAGTTTTGTCAATAAGACATGAAATCCTTTAAGTAGCAATAACCTATTACTTAGAGTAACAGACTATATGGCTCTTTCCCATAAAGGAAACAGATTCCTTAAACAGAGAAAACATGACAGTTTAATTTTCTCCCGATGACATTTAATCTTTAAGGACCTAAACACAGGAGAGCTATGTGAACAAAAGCAAAAAGATGTTGTTATATTGTGAAAAAATTACTGACTTGCAAACCCCTTCCTCCTAGATGACCTTAGCCAGACGCCTTTAAGGATATTCATCAAGGAGGACTGCCCAACCAAGAGACTTCATGCCTCCTTAAAGAGGTGCAGACACTGCACAAGGTACATGGTGGGATGGTCTCATGGTTACAAGGTGAGGACATGGTTCTACTTTGTGGTCCCTTTTCATTTGTTGGCAATGCTTGGTGAGTGTCCAGTTATACACGAATGCCTCTGAAAGCCTGAAAGGCAAGCATTTCTGCTGGATGAATAAAGAAAGGGACAGATAGAGTCTGCTTTTGACTGGCTGCTTCTGCCAAAGTTTGAGTGAGAACACAGGATGCAGGGGCACTGACCTAGATGACTTGGGGAGGAGAGTCTAGCCCAGTTGGTCGGAGGCTCTGGATGGATATGGGCAGGGCTTGAATCCCTTCACATCCTTATGCAAGTTCCTTTACCTGACACTCAGTTCCTTCTAAAAACCTTCTAAAGGGAGAATATTATCTCCCTCCAAGAGATGTCGTAAGGGTTAAATGAGATAACACATGAAATGCACAAGAATACTTAGGACATGCCTGGCTCTTAGTAACGGTTCAATAACTGCGGCTCATATCTCAACCCAGGTTTTTGTGGTCGCACAGACCAGCCCTTTGGTGGTGGTATATGAGTGTTTGTCACATTTGGCATTCCAACAATCACCTTTAGCCCCAACAAATGACTCAAAACTACAATACCAAGCTGGTCTGGAGCCAGCCTGAAGGACAGCTGGCCTGAGTTTCCAAGTGACAAAAGAGGAAATGGCTCACTTTACAGACATTCATTCAAAGTGCTGCCAGAGGACACCAGTTCATACATGACATCTCCCGTATGGCCAAGAACATCCAAGAAGATGGAAGTGTTTATACCCCCCCACCACCCAGAGAACTGAGCTCATTCACTCAATACTGGGCAGCAGGCTCATTTCGTCCCAGGCTGCAGATAGGATTAAGCCCCTTAGCCATGCTGAGTGAGTGTGGTGGCCACTTCTCAGTCCTGGAGGCTGCAGCTGGGAGGCCTGGAGAGGCGCTAGGTCATGGCTGGCAATGAGGGATTTCCAAAAGCTAGTCTCTGTGTGTATCTGCAAAGTAGCCCTCCATTGTGGGAGCTCTGCTACCAGCTGGGATTGGCCGACCCCTCACGTCAGCCATTCCACTAGCAGCTCTGGGTCGGGCTGGTAGCAGCTGTCTCAGGGACTGGAGGGGAAGGAAGCTTCCATACTACAGACTGACACGGCCAGTCAGCCTATTCTGAGTCCTCTGTCCCTGTCAGGGACAATCCAGTGAGTCTGTCTGGAGGAAAATGGCTAGGATGCGCCCTACAGCTTTCATGGCTGGATTAAAGGGCTCATAAAGGGGCAAGAGCTCATCTCCACAGAACCTCCTTAAGATGGCGAGGAGGCAAGATGCCAGGGATTATAATCCAGGAGATGAAATCCAGAACTTTCCTGTCCCCCCTTCTGTTACTGTAGGGAGTTGGTCCCTTTGTCCCTGGGGAGGAAGGAAGGTGTCTAGGGTCAACCCCCTGCCATCCAGTCAGCTAAGGAATGGCATATTTTGGTTGTGAAAGGGAGTCCTGTTTCATGGAGCCCAAGTGAAATTCAGCCAGGATAGAGACTGCTGTGCCTAAATGGAGCCTCACAGAGAGGGTGTCTGTCTGCTGCCCACATAGAATAACCCGAGCCTGTGGAAAATTATTCAGACACGTTTCCTCTTTCTTGAACTAAAATAATAATAAAAGGTCTTGCACAACATTTTCCCTTCCAAGGCAGAGTGCAGGCCCCTTCTTCCTGACATGAATTTAGGCAAGCAGACATGGCATGAGCCCCTTTCTGCCCAGGACTCCCATCAGCCAGAGGCCCCTCTACTGCAATCGGACACAGAGCCCTCCAAACACTGTTCTCTCTGCCTGGAGCACTCCCACCTCCTTATGCAGTGAGTCTTTACCACCAAGACTCCAGCTTGCCTTTCGGGCCCGGCTTAGGAGGCAGTTCCTCTAAGGAAAAGCCATTTCCGGTTCTGGGTTTGGTGGCCTCGCTCCTCATCTGGGCTCTGTGGGATGCCAGCACAGCCTTATCCTCACGTGTGTGATCACCTGGTTTCCTTTAGTCTTCCCCACCGCCCTCACACCATAAGCTACCTAGCCAGGGACAGGGCCTAGACGCTTAATAAAGATCCATGGAATGAACGAGTTCTAAAATTTTTTAATGTGTCCTTGCCTTCTCTTCTTCCTGGTGCTTTTCGCTGGCTGAAACACGTGCGGTGTCAGGATTGAAAACAGCGAAGGATGAGTTGGGGGTTGGGGAGAGGGACACACAAGAATTTGCACTGCTGAGAGGAAACAGCAAAAAGGAGAGTTTAGGGGATTGTGGGGCAGTGACTGGGAAGGAAACCCAGAAGGAGACCATGCTCGTGAGCGGTGGGTAGTCAGACCGTGGAAGGGTGGAGGGCCCAGTGAACTGGCCTTGGACAGATGTGCCTGTGTGGCAACTGGCGGGTGGGGACAGCGTGAGTGGGGTGGTGGGTGAGGGGGCCAGACCTCTGCGCTGGGTGTCTCCCTTCACTGGGGCCCACTGCCCTTCTGGCGCTCTGGAGGCCAGCCCAGCAAAGGTGAGCAGACTTCGGGGCCTTTACCATCTTATTCTAACTTTAAAATCCCACAAAATGACCTCTGCGTTGTTAAGCTTCTTTAAAGCCTACACTGTGACTCTTGTCTCTGTGACTCTTCGGAAGGGGTGCTGCCAAGAAGCCACTGGGGTCTTGGGTCTGAGGCACAACCTTCTGTCCTCCCGTGCACCTCAGGGCAGGTGGCTGCCCCAGCCAGCTGCACCCAGGACCTGCCCCGCTCCGTCAGGGAGACCGCACTCACACGGAGTCTAATGGGGCACAGCTCCAGCCTGCCTCGGTCCTTCTTCAAAAGGATATGTGGCTCAACATAATTCCTATAAAAATCACAAATCGAACCACATGGAACATAAACACAAACACTTATTTCTTTTGCACAATCTCCGACCCTCCCTCAAGTTTCCCTGAGCCAAAAGGCAAAATGTTTCAACAGAAAATTTTATAAAGACTCGAAAACCTGCCAAGGCAAGGTGGCAGGGCTGGACATTCACCAGCTCAGGCTTGGTCACTCAGATTCTTCTAGAGCCAGAAGTTTCTCTCAGGCATTGACCCTCACATCAGAGCTCAGTCTAGATGAATCTCTAGACACCAAAGTATTACAGGCTGTGCTTAGGTTTGACGCCATCATAGCTGAGTTCTGCCTGAGCTATTATTAATGCCTGTCTACTCTTCAAAAACAAGTTGTTGGAGACCCAAATGATCACATCACGTAAACTCTGAGAACCATTTCTAAGCAATGAGAAAAACAGTTTCGTGAAACCCGTTACTACTCACCTCATGAATCAGACACTTGTCTATGAGCTGTAAATAGGAACTTATATTTTCCTCATCAGGTCTGGAGACCAAGAGCTGTGTGCACACTGTGAATTGAAAAAAAAAAGAAGAAGAAAAGATGAATTAGAAACATGTATACCCATTCTAACCTCTGAGATCTGCCCCTGATTTCCTTTCAGGACCAATATTTTGAGAGATACGTGTGCCTGTGCCTTTATGTAAGGTTCACAAAAAAGGCCAGGAGACTCCTCATTCCACTGAAGTCAAAGGCTTGGTCACCACGGGAGCCCTCGCCTCGAGAAGCCCCTTCAGTTAATTCCAGGCATACCATTCTATATTAAGCCTTCTGCAATCCGGCCCAAGACAGACACTCTGGGAGAAGAAGAATGCGGCCATGTCCTGAGCCCTCTCTCTGAAAGAGGCTCCTTTTGAGAAGGGAGTTCAAAGGCATCAAAGACCATCAATGTTATCAGAGAGCAGTCTCCATAATTTAATGAACGAACTGTACACCTCATTTGGAGGCATGAGGCTCTGGCGCATCTTTTAGGACATGAGGTGTGTGGGCACGCACACGAGCAGGAAGCCTGCTACTGTCACTGGAGGGTTATTTTCTCAAAGTGATAACACACTTATACACACGTAGGTCCACCCACACACTCAAGTAACTGAAGTAATAAAGACAAAGCAGGGTCAGTCTGCGGGTAGAGCACACACACCCACTGGCCTTCCCACGACCACGCTAGCATGGCCCATTCTTATCTCGTCCTGGAGGCTCTGATGCTCTGATCTTGATGGGGGTGTTTAGAAGGCCATGGTGGAGGTGGTTGGACAGAAGATGTCAATTAGAAGAGAAAATGCCTTGCACTCAAGTAGACCATGCTTGAAACCTGGGCATCACGATTCCTTTCTCCCCCTAATCCTGCATTAACCAATCTGTTGCAGAATTCCATTTATACTCTATCTTTGCACAGAGACTCCCAGTATAGCATCGTTCATATTGACAAAAGCTCGAAAACCACCTTCATGTCCATTCACTGGGGCCCTGTCAAATTATGCTTTAAGCATACAGTGGAACGGCATGCAACCTTCAAAAAAGAAATTGGGTAGTGATATTGTATTGATAGAAATATTAAAAGTATACAATGTAGAAAAAACAAGCTGCAGAAAAACATGTAAACAACACCTGTTTGTGTGTAAAAAGGATACTCATGTGCTTGTATATGACTATTAGGAAGTTTCTGAAGGGACAGCCCAAACCTGTTTAGAGAGGTCACCTGTGGGGAGGAAGATGGTGGTGCTTGGCAGACAGGTTATTTTTTACTTCCATCATTTTGTTTAGTTTTGATTTTTTATGTTGAGCATGAATTGATTTTATAATTTGTTTGAAAGTAGCTAAAGTTTAAAAAGAAACCATGCCAGAGGAGTTTGGGTCTTCTGAGGACTGAGCCCATCATGGATCACACTCAGACGTGCACTCCCACAGGGTCATCCGTTCTAATCCCACACAGCTAAGAGCCCACTCAGGGGTGGGAGGTCAGGGGGTGGAGAGGGCTCAGAGGTGAGTGGGGGGAGACCAAGGACCCACCCTGGCCATCAAGCTACTGGCATCTCTGCTCAAAGGGATGTTACAAGTCATCTCCTCTGAGCCAGATTTCTATGGATGGAAGTCTTTTTTAGGACGTGTACACACAGGGCATTTCTCACTGCACCTGTAAGACTCAGGTGTCCATTTCTTTTGGTAAAAACTTGGTTCTTTAAAATGATTGGACGATAAAGAAAAAAATGTTTCTCCTTCCCAAAGGAAAAGTACGGGCATTCACTGCATTTTTTAACACAATCACACTTTCTTGTGAAACACCCCATTCGAGCACAAATTATTCCAGCATTGGACTTTTCAAGGATAATCACGTAATCACTGTGCCACTCATGGGGGAGACACAGGGCAGTCCAGGTGGCAAGAGTGCTCTCCCCTAAAGGACCACATGAGAATTCTGTCCTGCCCTCCAGACAGGCACTCGGCCCGGCCATGGTGCCTTCCACGTGCTGTCTGCAGGAAGGGCCGACTTCCGCCCACAGGCCCGAAGCCCACCGAGCACTCTCTGCTAGGAGGGCCCAGCAAGCCCTGGTCTGAGGGAGTGGGAGAGAAAGGGGACAGGGTCAAGGAGGAGGCCTTTGGGGATTAGAGGGATCGGAGTTCAGGTGACTTCTGAGCCTCACTCTCCTCATCTGTAAATGGGCTAATGGCATCTACCCCGACAGGTTTATCCAGCACTCAGGGGAAGCTCCTCAGGAACCCGGAGCTCTGGTTAGTGGTGGTGAGAGAAGAAAAGGGGGGAGGTGTGAGAATCAGGCTCTACCTTTCCCCATGACACGTGTGAACTGCCCAGGGAGATCCCCCTCCGGCAGGGGGGCGATGGCCAGCTCCCCATCACAGCTACTCAGCTGGTGTGGCTGCAACCCGCCGCTGGCCCCAGCCGAGGTGGTGGCTGTGGCCCCGGTGGCCGAGGCACTGTCTTTGCAGTCGGGGCTCTGGCCCTCAGGGCCCATCAGTGATGGCGGGTGCGGAGCCTGGGGCTCCCGGCGGCGAGCCTCGGGGGTGGTGCTCGGGGAGCTGTAGGCCTTGATAGGAGTCAGGATCATCTGGTGCAGTTCCTGGAGTGGGATGCGCAGGTTGCCCCCCTCGATGATGTCCTGGATGGTCAGAGGGAGAAGACCTCTGTTAGCAGCAGCAACAGGGGTGGCCTGCCTTGATGCCTCGATTCCCCTGCCCCAAGCCGTTCCCAGACAGGACGCACAGCTGCTGGCCCCTTCATCACAACATTCTTTGCAAAGGCAATCACTTTAATTTTATCATTCTGTTATTAGCCCCGGCAGAAAACTTGGAAAATACAGATAGGCATAGTGGGGAAATTATACATCACCTGCAAATCCCACCACCTAGAAGTGATCACTAGAATGATTTTGTACATTTCCTTTCCTGGCTTCTTCAGTGAATTTCTATAAAAAGCATTATACAGTTGACAGGCACACACTTTAGAAGCTATATAATAAAGCTGGGTCACGTGGTAACTTCCTGTCCTGTGTATGAGTTGTTGTGCATGAAGGAACCTGCTGCTCATTCACACCTTCACTCAGCCCCCAACACAGGCATCATCGGGGTAGTGGTGAAGAATACAGACTCTAGGGCAGATGCTGGGGTTCAAATTCGGACACGGCTGTATGACCTCGGGTAAACGACTTAACCTCTCTGTGCCTCAGTTTCTCTGTGTAGAACACACGGATAACAGCCGTCTCTGCCTCACTGGGTGGTTGTTAAGGATGTTAATATTTGTCAAGCTGCAGGTTGGTGTCAGTTATGGTGTCCTGTGCGTCTCTGTCAAGTTACTAGGTTTGTGGCCAGGGCCCTGAGGAGCCACGCACCGTGCTAGGCAAGGGGGAACTGCGGGAACAGCCTTTATGGTTCCCTTGGGAGTTTACATCCTGCCCTGAGATGAACATATCGTGTGCTAGGGACTGAGGTGTAGGCCAGGTGGCTGTGAGGGAAGGCTCTCTGAGGGGTGGACGTTGGAAAGGGAACCCAAATGGATGCGGGCATGAGGATTCTGGGCAAGTGTGCTCCATGCAAAGGGCACGGTAAGGGCAAAGGCTGTGAGGTGGGGCACGCCTGGAGTGTGTGAGGAAGAACAAGGAGGCCTGATGTGGAGCAGGGTGGTGAGGGGAGAGGGTGGGAAATCAGGTCCAGGTTGGTCCCGGGGCCTGAGTGTGGAGGCATGGATGCTGGAAGTTTTTCTAAATGAGACGGGACATCAGGGAAGGTTTTGAGCAGGGGAGTGACATGTTTTCAAAGAATCATTCTGGAGAGAAATATGTATAATCTATGTGTATATGATACAGCTGACCCTTGAACAACATGGGTTTGAACTGTGTGTCCACTTAGCTGAGGATTGTTTTTCTATAAATATAGTACAGTATTATAAATTTATTTTCTCTCATGATTTTCTTAACATTTTCTATTTTTAGCTTACTTTATTATAAGAATACAGACTATAACACATATAACACACAATATGTGTTAATCCACTCTTCAGGTTATCAGTAAAGCTTCCGGTCAACAGTAGGCTATTAGTAGTTAAGTTTTGGGCAAGTCAAAGTTATACATGGATTTTCAACCGCACGGGGGGGTGCCCCTCTACCCCATTTGTTCAAGGATCAACTGAAGTTGTCTATAATATATGAATGGCTTTATATGTTGTATAATAAAATTGGGTCCTTCTGCACCTACAGTTTGACATACTGGCCATTATGTATTAGAAAAAGAGTGAAAGTGGATTCTGATTGACATTTATCTGTGCACCAGATGCTCACAGAGGCACAGAACGGGCTCCGAGGCTTGGGGCCGGGGCTCAGGGCCTGGGAGGCTTTTGGGCATGGTGAGCAGCCTGGCCCTGTGCCCTGGGGCTGTCCTGGTGCTTCTGCCGCAAACCTCTCCGTGGGGCCCATGAAGGACACTGACAATTGGGGCCCTGATTACTAATGAAGTACGTAATCTTCCGAGAGCCCAGAATAGCAAGGACATCATTATAAAAGCTTGAAGCATGAGTACCAATCCATTCCTGGGATCCTCTCTTACCAAGAAAAATTGCTTGATGGTGTCAAGGAACACAAGCCCACGGAACACGATCACGTCTACACCCGACTTTCCAATCAATCAATTAGAAAAAGGAAACCTGACGATGGCAGCCTTGGAGAGGCAACATCTCAATTCTGGGCAGCAGACCACCAAGAGCCCGGCCCCGTCATTGGCGGGAACCTGCTTTGCGCAGGAGTTTGGACGCAGAAGCTTAGCCGAGTGGGCACCCAGGGTTATTGAGGACAGTGAAATGCTAAGTAGCCATCAGAATTGTCTCAGTCCTGCTCAGGGCTACTTTCCAGCCTATTTTAGAGGAGAGAGTCTATTTTTCTTTTAAAGAGGAGGGTTTTAGAGTCTACCGCCTTCCTTCTACACCTGGTGGATATGGCAGAGGTGAGACTAGGTCACTGCCTGTGCTGGCAGGCCTGATGTGAGAGTCGGGGGGTGCTCCTGATCATTGCCAGTTTTCCTGCTGCCTGGACTGGACCAGCCTTTTCCAGAGTCTAGGGGACGGCGTGTGAATGATTCCTTGACTTTGGACGTGGTGATCTACCTGGGCAGGGTCTATGGAGGTAAGCTAGCTGGCCCACCCCAGGAGAGCACCTGTTGTCTTTCGCAACTCAACTATGTGCCAACTGGGGGACCCCTGCCTCAAAGTCCTCCACTTCCGGCCAACTGCCTCACTGGCACCTGGTAAGTGGGTGGTGGTGGGAGGTTCTGATCTTGTCCAGCCCCTGACTGAGGTGGGGGAAAAGGAAATGATAGAGAAGGGATGAAGCTTCCTCAGAGTGAGGCTGAGTAGGCAGAGCTGACCGGCCTATTTGGGAGATCACATGCCTCCTGCCACGCTATCCCATGTGACAGCGACCACTGAGGTGAGCAAATGCATGCTCATGACATTTTGTCAGCTGCCACCAAGCAACCCTTGCCCACTCCTGTCACATGCCATAAGACTTCTGTAGTTACTCAGTGAGGGAGGAAGGAGATTTTGGTTATGCTAAGAGCTGAACTCCTTGAAACAGGAAACATACACTTGCCCCAAGTTCAAATCTTATTTTATTCCACTGGAGACAGCCACCCCAAAAAGGAAACCATAAACCTAATGAATAATGACAGACACTTTCTGTAAACTATCTTATCAGGAATCATGAAGAGTTTTGTTTTGTTACCCCCCCTAGCCTTCAAGCCAGTGTCTCAAAGAAAACGCTTGGCTACCAACAAGTTAACAATGTGCTTTAGGCCAGGCTCCATGGGGTTACATATCCAACTCTTCAAAATCAATTCTAGAACTCAACATTGAATGCCCAGGTTGAGAAGGAAGCTAGAAAATGGCCCAAGTGGGACTCACTCCAGTGTCCTCAACTGGTTTTGGGAATTAATTCTCCATGTTGACAAAAATAGGGAACCAACCCAAGTCTATATTGATCCTTCAGACCATAAATATAATCCTACCTTATAAACACAAAGAGGCAAAAACGAAGCTGTCCAGTCACTAATGGGCCAAGTCGAGTAGCTCATGGCAGAGCAGGTACCAAGAAGCAGGTACCAAGAAGCACTCAGCTTGGGCGGCACAACTCAGGGCCCACATGCAGGAAAAGGAGCTACTTGCCGACCAACCGCTTGCTTGGCTTTCTTAGGTCTTAGAGGAAGACTGGTTTGGAACCTTCACAGGGCATGTAATGGCAGCAAGGGGCAAGTCATCTGGAAGACAGGACTCGGGCAGCCAGTATCCCAGCACTTACACACTGTTCGTGGCCCCACCTTCCCCCTGCATGGGCACAACTGGACTTCTCCTGCAGTAGATGGCATGCCTGCATCGACTTAAATCCACTCCCTTGCCACGTTTCATTCACCAGACCCCAGAGCCCTACAGGGAGCCAAGACCTAAAATGAATACAGCAGAATCCTTGCCCTAAGATGCTTACCATTCCTGGGTCCCATACAGTGTGAGCAGGCTGCCAGGACTGGGAGCTGTGGGAACACAGTGTGTGTGTGTGTGTGTGTGTGTGTGTGTGTGTGTGTGTGTGTGTGTGTGTGTGTGTGTCCTTTCTCCATGCCAGGTTCCCAAGGAAGGGTCCAGCTTCACAGTTTGGGAGTTAGTTGCAAAAAGGACAGTGAAGGGGTCCCTGGGTGGCTCAGTTGGTTAAGCACCTGCCTTCAGCTCAGGTCATGATCCCAGGGTTCTGGGATCGAGCCCCACATTGGGCTCCCTGTTCGGCGGGAAGCCTCCTTCTCCCTCTCCCACTCCCCCTGCTTGTGTTCCTGTTCTCGCTGTGTTTCTGTCAAATAAATACTAAAAAAAAAAAAAAAAGTGAATAAAAGCATGTGGAAACATTTTCAGTATTAAAGATCAATGTTGAAAAGTCTGCCCCAGTGACCATTCTATCTTCTCTTTTCCTTTTCCACCAGACATCTTGAGAAATCTCCACACTTCCTTCCCTGATGGCCTTTTCACCCATTCACACTCCCTGGTTCGTGGGTTTTCGTTCTGTCCCTCCATTCTCCTGGCGACCCTCCTCACCGTGGCTACCAGTGACCTGCTGGTGGCCGATTCCAGGGGGCGGTGTTGAGTCCTCATTGTATGGGACACATTCGCGGCCCCTGATGGGATTCCCTCCTTCAAACACTCTCTCTGACCCTCGGGGTGGTTCAGCCTCTGGCATTGTTTGGTCCCTCCATCTTCTGGTGCTCCTCGGGGTCTGTTCTCAGCTCTTACCACTCAACACACACTTCTGGGGAACCAACTGCCATTTCCACACAGATGACCCACAGTGAGTCTTTCAAACCCTGTGGACTCTAGCATCATCCTTGTGGCCACTAACTTGCCTTTTCCACTGCAGTGTCCCATAGGCACCTCAGACAATCTGTCTAGCTAAACTCCACTTCTCCCACCCTGGCAACTCCTCCTATATTTTCTGTTCCCAAATGGCACGGCACCTGGGTCGATGCCTGGACTTCTGCTAAATGACCTCTCTTGTCCCTCTCCACCCTCACGGCCCCCACCTTAGCTCAAGGGCCCGCCAAGGCTGGCTCTAGGCTCCTACCGAGTCTCCAGCCCGTGCTGGCCCCTCCATGCTCTCCCTGCTCCTCACACCTGCAGAGCGCTGTGTCTCATCCCAGGAAGATCCCCCCACCTGCCTCGGTGATGGCGCTGATCACAGGGGACTGTGAGGGCACCGCTGTGTCTGTGTGACATGTCTGTGTCACAGTGCGCATCCGAGCTCCCCAAAGGCAGGAACCAGGTATTTCTGTATTACTCACGGTTAGTCTCCAGTGGATGGGGGTAAATCTAGTCCAAGGCAGCTGCTTAGTACGTATTCAGTGAGTGAGTGGAAGAGCTCTGGACCTAGAGCTTACCTGCAGCAACTACTGATTATGAACTAGCCACGGGCGGGGTCCCAGCTATCTCCTTAGAAATCTCTGGGTTCTATGTGAGGTAAGAATGCTGTAGGCAGGGGCCTGGTGACAGCATTTGCAACAGCATAATCAGCTCGGGACCTCTGGGAATGCCACAGAAAGGGCTGGTGTGAGTCTGTGGCTGGTGGCCTAAGTGGTAACACAGTAGGGACAACTCCCTCCCTCCAAGAGCAGGAGGGCCCTGGGTCCCAGAGGAGAGAGAACAGAGCCAAGGGGCTGAGTCCTCAGTGGGTGCTGAGGCTCCCCACCCCCAGGCCATCAGCTCCTGAAGGGAGGACCACACAGGTGTCGGAGCTCAGGTGTTCTGAAGCAAGCTCAACGTGCCGGTCTGGTAGAGACACAAGCTTTCTTCCCCAAAGATGCCAAAATAACTCATTACTGCTCTTTTCTTGGCCATTAGCTGCCCTCAGATTTTGTATTATTTTTGTCATCTTTTTAACAATTCCCATTCCAGTGAGCCAGGCAGAAGGTGTTTTTGTGGAATTAATACTATTCTAGGCGCAAAATGGCAATGGACTCCTCAAAGGCCAGAGAGACAGTCAGCGACACGTCCAGGCACCTGTGTCACCTTGCCGCCCTTGTGTTCCCACACTGAGTTGGCCCAAGGCCACGGGGAGTAGAGCTGGCAGTAGTTCCATCTCTGTCTCTCGGGTCGGTGCGTTTCCTCAGTGACAAAGTTCCTGGGAGTTCCTGAAGGATGCTCCAGAGATAAAGGGGGACGATCACTCTTTCACCATAACACTCAGCAATCTAGTCCTTAGGGAGAACACTTCCCGAGCTTTCTAACAGAGGAGAAAACTGGCCTTTTGCATAGTCCCCAAAAGAGAATGGGTTCTTATGTTAAAGATGGCAATAATCACTGTTAGACAAACTGCTTGGTAAATAAAACAGAATTAAGAACAACAGCCTCGGGTTCAGTCGGATAGGTCGTTTGTCATTTGGGATTCACTTTAATTAAGGGCGAGCCTTTGAGCACGGATGTGCCATGTGAGTAGCCTCTACCCGTCTGTCGATCCCAAGGCTTTCAAAGCCACCTTCCTTATAAAGTTATATATGCATATTCTATATATATTACTTGATATTTTATGTGATATGCATTAAATGTAACTTTATATATTCTATGTAAAATTATATACACACATCTTTATAAATCAGTAAAGAAAAACTCTCATTGCACTAAAATGTTTACATGCTCACAGAACTCGTGTTAGGCCCACCTAGCTCCATACTCTGTTCCCTTCCAAAGGCACCCTGGGATTACTGGACGACACGACCACTTAGGCTGTGCAGGTAGCGTGTCCCACGGAGCTTCCGGCCCACCAATCCCAACCACCTCCCAACAGCAGTGCTTGCACAAGAATCCCAGCTTGGGGCAGAGGCAGCACAGGAACGAGGCTTGCTCTCCTTTGCACCTTAGATGAAATCAGAAAGTTACCAAGTCCCCCAAATGATACCAGTACAGGGGCAATGTCTGGATACAAAGATAGGAAGAGAACCTGTTTAGGCAGCGAAAAAAAGGGACAGTAGCAGCTGATAAGGGCTTATCAGCCAAATGATTCTGATTCCCTCTATTGAAGCTGGAGTCTACTGGGATGGCCAGTCACAGGCTGCCTGGACCCAGGCAATAAGTATATGTCAGTGGTCAGGTTCCATAGAAGTGTGCATAACCAGGAAACTTCACTTCAAAATCCTTTCATTTTTTTCTGCCTTTGGTAGGGAAACAAGGTGGAACACTCTATAAGGTCTGCCAATGACCCCTGCAGCTGAGACTTTTCCCATCGTGGCGGCAGAGCTCTGCCCTCCCCTGGTGATCACTCACCCTTTCCAAAGACTTCAGGAGGTTTTGTCTTTCTTTGAGCTTCTGAATACTGATGACAATTTTGTGTCTTGCACCTTTGGTAACATTCTGTAATTAAATAAAAGTTAATTTAAAAACATATTTTTAAGAATCAGTTTAGAGACTCCTGGAGGCTATTTAGTACTTTACTGTCTTCTTGGTTCCTACATTTGTGGACTAGTAAATATCCATTTGTCTCTCTCTTCAGTCCCCTCTGTCATAAACCTCTCCTTACTAAATGTTCTGACTACGTCTGGCTATACATTTACCTACTTTGGCTGTGACCTTTAGGAGAGAAAAGAGAGAGAGACAGAGCTAGAACAGCAAATTACCCACCCAGCATGAAATTTCTTCACAGTCTTAAATGATCATTTTAAAGTCATACATCCCTCTTCTCCATATTGTCATTTCAATCCCACCCAGGTTGCTTGAAGGTTCCAATCCCATACAGAGCTTCATTGTTTTCTCCAACCTTTCCTAGGTTTTCCCATCTCTGAAGTCTGATACGGTTCTCACCGGGTGCCAAACAACACAGGGCCATTTTGGGCAGTTTGCAGGTCATCTTTGGTCTCCATAAGGAAAACCAGAATATAAAAGAACCTAAAACTCAATTCAGTCATCACTTGAGCTAAATGATTAGAATTCACAGTTACAGCTGTGGATTTTGGCTTAACTGTGTGCAATGGTGAGCCGAAGGATTTAGTTCAATGCTTGTTGACTAGAGATACTGCAAAGTTCCAAAAAGGAGGTCCTTTCTTAAGTCAGGTCTCTAAGACAAACTTCTGGTGACTTCTTGCAGCAATTCATAGAATTCCTCTTACAGAAGGAAAAGATGGGAACACCAGAGACATCTCCTTCAGAGATATTAACACTCAAGGGACAACTGAACTCACTCTCTAAGATGAAGTGCTGGGGGCAGATTTCTGTTTAGCCTGACTTTGGGTTCAAGTGAATTAAATTACTCTGAAAAGTTTGTTCTGGCCTCTGGCTTTGCCTTCTCTGTCAATTATGTCTTGTTTTTTCCCAAGTCAAATAACTGAGGACTTAGATTTTTTTTCCCCTCAACTCGGACCCAAACACAAAAAATGCTCTTAGAAGTAGTTCCATCAATCCCTGGGATCTCAAGGGGCAATCGAGATCCAAAAAGTGGTGGGAGAAGTGTTAGGAAGTTGAAATTAGTGCTTTTCATTCTCCGAGAATGTGCAGTGACTTTGGGCTTTGTCTTGCATCTCAATACTTGTATTCAGCCAGGCCTGCAGAGGTTAATTAACAGTACTGAAGGTGCAGTGGGAAACCAGCACCTGCTGGGAGGTATGAGTCCAGGGCAGTACTGCCCCAAATGGTACAATCTCCTCTTCCTGCAAGGGAAATACTATTAGCCTGTTCAGACCATTAATTCTTTTAAATTGTTGCTCAAAGGAAACTGAGGTCAATTTGAAACATGCAAATGGCATTTTATTTTTTTATTTTATTTATTTTGCAAATGGCATTTTAAACAAGAGAAACAAACACATCGGTCAGATCTAGTTACTCGAGCACAGCATGGTAGGAAACATGTTTGGTTTTGGGGGGTCTGTTGACTGGCCTAGCCTTGGGGAAAGACGCCTGAGAAGGAAGGGGGAACTTTGTTCTTTGATGGCACCCAGAAGGGAAATGAAACCTGAGACCTGGGGTTATCCCATTCTCTGTGACGGTCCCGTGTTATGCAAGGCAGTTAGAAGAAAAAGTGTTTTGCACAACTTACTCCAGTCTCAACTAAGTCCAATCTGAACACGTTTTTGGAAGAGTGTTGGGGAAGGTCTGAGGCATGACCTGGTGCTTCTACCCACTAACTACTAGAAGTTAGCTGATTTGTAACTGGACTGGACAACAAACAGCCAATCTGGCATTGTCCAAACCACCCTTAGTCGGACAGACGGAGGGAGGGAGCAGGGAAAGCAAAGGCTGGAACACAGACTCTTTGAGGCCTTGGTCAAATGTTCCTTCTAGGCCATTCCACCTTGAACTTAGAACCTTTTTCATAATACTCTTTCTCCTGAGCCGTATTTGCCTTGCAGTTATGTGCTGGTCCCCCGCCTCCTACTGGACGCTGAAGACAAGAACCCAGCCTTACTCACCATGTAATGCTGGCCAGCACCTAGCAGCTCGTAGAACAAGGCAAGCTACTGGGTGGGGATAGGTATGGGTCCAAACAAGGTCTGTCTTGGGCAGGAACTTCAGGTTCCACCTGGGGCACCTTCTCAGGGGATGGTCACCGGCAGCACTTACCTGAGCCTCCAGCTGGCACTCAGTGAGGGCCATCATTTCCTCGTAGGTCATCTGGGAGAAAAGCGCAGCATACTTGTGCAGGCGGAGGCTTTTTAACCAGGCCGGAACATCTGTGGTGCAAGATGCGCAAGAGATGGGGAGAGAAATTGAACGGGAACAAGAGATGACAAAAGATGTGGGAATAGAGAAGAAAAGGAGGGTGATGGTCAGAGGGGAAAAAAGAAGAAAAAAACCCTTTATGTTACTAGTTGTTCAATTCCATTTTGGCAGCAAATTATGGACTTCGAAGTCTTGGTCTAGCCCTGACATTCCCACTGTCAGGCTCCCTTATTCTACTTTAGACCAGGGGTTGCAAACTTGGGGTCCATGGGCTGCAGGGCATATAGGAATTCCCTAGAATTATACCCCAATTTGTGGATATATGAGTAGTTTTCTGGACAGAAGTCACCATAGCTTCCATAAGGTTCTCAAAGGGGTTCATGACCGAAAACATGGCAAGGAACCACTGCTTTGGCCAGACTACTTCATTACTGATTTGGAAAGAACTGACTTAGAATGTTAAAACTACATATGATGAGTCTTCATCTCCAAGATTTCCTTCTAGGTTCAGTGTAGCTCTCCACATGCTCTTTCTGCCACTTCCACAGGAAGAGCTCACCCAGTCCATGGGTGGAGTTGCTGTCATTCTTAGCCTAATCCTTCTTCTGCCTTCCTATGCCCCAGCGGGAAAATAAGGGCATCCTAGACTCCAAAACTATCACTCCAGTGTGTGTGTGTGTGTGTGTGTGTGTGTGTTTGTGCCCCCGCTGACCATTTCTCCAGGCTATGGAATGTGTCTGGATGTGTCTCAGACCTTTTCCTTGAATAGCAACCACAAATATACCGGGACTGGAAAGGCCCAAAGATTGGCTAGATCATAGGATAATAGAATTTCCAAAGCATATCTGAAATAAGTCCACATTTTGGATTCTAGAGTTGGGAAAATTAAATAGTAACTATATCAAAATCCATGAAAACTATCACCTTGCTAAGTTCAACCAAAACAAAGCACTTGCCCCTGCTCTTTTAATTCAGAGTTTTTGAGCTAATAAGATCTTTGAGAATTCTCTAGAATCACCTTCCCCGACCCTTCGCTCATTTTACAGATGGCAAAGTTAAGTCATTGTCTAAGTCACGGAGCAAGTATGTGGTAAAATGGGGACTAGAACCAGGCCTCCCAACTCCTGGCCTTTTCCTGCCTTGTAGCAACTTCTTGTGAGATGAGGACCAAACAGCCCATCAATGGTAGGGCTGGATAAACAATGACTTCAAAGTACTTTGAAATGTTGAAGCACTGGATAAATGTTATTCCTGTTTCCTATAAAGTATTACCCATTCCTAACCATGTTGATTACAAGATACTGTCTGTTGCACCAAGTGCTTTATTCTGAGGCACTGACAGACACTCCAGAACAAGTGGGAAACTTCCAATTTCCAATTTTTAAAGTAGTTAACTGGGATTGATGAAAGAAACCTGGCCTACTCTGAAATCAGGCCCGGCCTCCCCGGGGAACCCAACCTAGGCTTATGGAATGTGGGTATTCAATGATCTCCCGAAATTCGAAGATTACAAGGGGAGGGTGGGCCTGGTGAGTTTACCTCTTGTTCTGCAGTATTGTGAAGGCTGAAGAAGGGGACTCTCTAAAGAAATAGAATTGGATATCCAATGCCATTTGAAGACCAAACTCAGTCATCTCAGGCAAGAGATCACTTGATTCTGTGCTTCGAGGCCCTTCGTTCTACCGCAAGCAGAGAGTCCCTCTGGGACCATCAGGAACCACAGAGAGAAAAGGCTTCCCCAGGCACATAGTATCAACCACTTATGTCCTCCTTGACTCAAACTGCGGTTGCATAGAGTCCGGGCCCTTCCAGCTCAGGCTCTGGCACTTTCCCTCCTGTGACATCCTGCACCCATTTTACCAGACTTTATTCTCCACCACGTTTTGTTGTTGAAACAATGCTAATCTTTCTGCAGAGTGAGCAGCAAAAACTACAGCTCTGGCTTTGGGGCCAGTGACTTGTTAATGCTTTGGCACCAGGTTTCATGTTGACTACTCACATCTTTGAAAAGTCCCAAGTTGCTGCTCGGAAAACTCAGTGGATCATGATTCAGTGAAGTCTGGGCAACCCCACAGCACACTTGGGCACAATTTGTCACAGAGAGTACGGAGCATCTCATGGGCCAGACTTTTCACCGGTGCCCTACAGTTTCATCATGTAAAAGCCACTCACGATAAAACAGAATCCTGAGCTACTAAATCATGTTGTAAACTGGGTATTTTATAAGCCAAGAGGACAATATGGTGTTTTAAGAGTTGGGGAGAGTGGGGTGCAAATCTTGGCTCAGTGAGACTAGTACTCCAGTCAGTACTAGCTCCTTTCTAGAAAAGATTTGGACAACCAGAATTCCTGTTAGAGGGATGAAAGAGCCTGCCTCACCCATATAGTGAAAATGTGGGCCACTGGGAGTTGTTTTCCTACAAAAGGTTCCTACACAACTTCACAACACGGTGAGTAGGCCTTCCCGAGAAGCTATTTCTAGATGTGTTCCTGGGCGATGTAAGCTCCTCTTGGCCATTTTTCCCCAAGGCAGGCACGTGTTCTCTGCTTGTACGGCAAGTATGTCCGAGCCTCGCTCGGTGCTGCAAGCTGAAAGGGCTCTCCTTCCTCAGACATGAACAAAGAAGAGCAAATCCCAGTTCTTAAGAACATAGCCTACTTTTACCCCCTGGCTGGAGATAAGGCACCTTCCTTTGCCAGGGATTAAAACAAAACTCCCTTAAAAGGGAAACAAACCAGAGAAGTGAGCACCTGCACCATTTCACTCCTCCCAAGCCAGGAATTCCGATGACTGGGATGCTAGATTCTGTTAAGATGCTACCCAGAGATGAAGTCTAACTAAAAGTTCAGATCTTTTCCCATGGTCCAAGTGCCACAGGGTTGGATGCAAAGCTGAGGACCACCTCACATAACCTCAGACATTGTTTCTTCATTCTGCAGATCTGTGGCTATGTTTGAAAGAAAAGACAAGCAGGGGTGTTTCTTGAAGGAACTGATACGTGACTGGCGGCATGCATGCCTCCTGGCTGCCCACCTCTGGTGGCACACAGCTATTTAGCCTCAACTGGGCTGCTTCTGATGGACTTGCCAACGGAGGTTCCAGACTAGAAAGTCATTCTCTTATGCAGTGTGAGAAAGATTAAGATGCTTTTGCTATATGCCGGGTTGACTTCCTTGTCACGTGTGGGCATCCTGATATTTGCCCACTCAACGTTTGTTGAATGCTTACTCTGGGGGCCATGCATGTCCCTGCCATCAAGAAACTTTTAATCCAGAATGGCTGACTCACACAATACATTTATAATAGTTGCAGGACAAGTGCTAGGTCAACTCCAAGTTCTAAGTGGGCACAGAACAATGAGCGTTTTGGTTTTCCTTGGGGAGTGAGGGATAGCTTCACAGTGGCAGCAGCCTTGGAATCACTGGGCAGACCATACTGAGGAAGCCTCTGCGGAAGCAGGAACAGCATATTAGCAAAGCACAGAGCCAAGAGAGCATCTGGGGCCAAGCAAACACTTGGGTGAGTGTTAGAGAATGGCTAGTAACAAGGTGGGGCACATAGGCAGGGGTGCGAAGATGGAGATCTGTAATGATGAAACAGAGGACAGACCTCGTCTTTGGGTGATGAGGAGCTGTTGAAATCTGAGCAGCAAAGGCACAATCAGATGAGGATGTTAGAAAGATGATGGCTGTCAGTGTAAAGGCTGGACTGGAGGATGTGGCAGGGGAGGCCAGGAGATGAACTGAAGCCCTTGGAGATGGCTTGGAAGGGCAGTGGCGAGAAAAAGGATATAAATGGGTAGTATTTGAAGACCAGGGAAGAATAGGGAGTAAGAGTGAGACTGGTGGTTCTTCTGATTCAAGCTTGGTTAAGACAGAAAGTATAGGGGAGCCGCAGGTTTGGGGTGACAAGGGAGAGATGGTGAGCTCCACTTCATGTCAGTGGAGTATCACTGCCTTTGAGCCATCTAGGTGGAGAAGTCAACCGGACAAGATCTCTGAAGAGAGGTCTGAGCAGGAGAACTTGTCAGCAGCACATGGTAGTGGCTTTAAGCCATGGCAGTGGGTGAGATCACTCAGGGAAAGAGCATGGAGTGAGAACAGGGGTGAGCCAAGATAGAGCCCTAGGAGCATGAGGCATTTAGGGGAAGGTGTGGGAAGAGAAGCCCATGAAGAAAATTGGGAAGAGAAAGCTGAAGGGTACGAGGTTTCTGGGAGAAAGCACCACCATCCATGTGCAGATGATGGGTCCCTGTACACAGTGTCCATCTTTCATGAGCCTTCTTCTAGATCTTGCTGCAGTCCACAGTGGTTTATCTTTCTATACACTCATCTTTCACATGCTCTGTGTTTAGCTGCTGATCTTTACCAATGGGATCAATTTCCAATTATGTTGATTTCTATTTCCCTTTTAGAGTTTGGGCAAACCAGCCACAGAGAGGCTTTGTGGTGCATACAACAGCTCACACAGAAGCTGGGCTCCAATTAGAATTTGAGTTGCTTTTTTCAAATATTTGCCGCTGGAATGGCTGCCTATACCATTCACCAGGCCACGTGGCACCTGCCTCACAAACAGAGAGGCTCCACAAGAGTGAAAGACGGAACCGATACTGCAGAAGGGCCCAGTATGGGAAGCCTTGCAAGGGCAGGGAGTAAGGCGTCCCTGGAAGAGAGAAACATGAACAGCCTTGGTTTCCACAAGAAGCTTCACCTGTGGTGGTCCTGGTACCTGCAGACAGAACAGCAACTTCCATTCACCACCGAGAGCCAGGCTACTCTCAGACAACTCTCTCTCTCTTCCCAAGATACAAGTGCATCCTTGGTCTTTGAGGGAGAAGAGGAGACCAACTGAGGGGTAAGAAGAGACGAACTCTTCAGCGTTGAAATGCAAGGGCAAAGATTCCTTTCAAAAACAAAGCAGGAGTCTAGGAACGGCACCAGTATTACGGAAGCCTGTCTCCAGGCCTCTGAGCAAAAGGAAGACGCGCCTTGGTCTCTGGTTCCTGGGAGCTGTGAGTGCACTCCTCAACCCTGGGAAACGTCAGTGGTGGCCTCCAGGAGGGGTTCACATTGATGGGGAGTCTGTGTGGGTCTTGGGAGGGACAGTTTGAGTAAAATATCCACTTAGACTTTCGGATACAAACATAGGCACTAATTTCTCAATGTTTCCGTGAGCTGTGACGCTCCTAAGTGGTGTTCTACACGCAGCTTGCTCTGCATCATGAAATGGCGGCTGGGTTCCACGTGGAAAGCTGCCCTCTGCACGCATGCACAGCACTTCAAGCACCGCGGCTGAAGACCCATGCTTGGTAAGGAATGGCGGGGAAAAGACTCATGATCTTTAGAATTTGGGGGAATCCTGGAAACTTGCCTTTCAGACAATGGGCCTCTGGCCTACCTGAGAAGAGGGGGCACGATCTGAGCCCCTGAGGACCTATCCATGCAGGTTATATGCTGGCATTTGGGAATAAAGAAAGGGAAGTGAATTTACTAAC
The DNA here is from genome assembly GCF_964656455.1 of Halichoerus grypus. Classification (NCBI taxonomy): domain Eukaryota; kingdom Metazoa; phylum Chordata; class Mammalia; order Carnivora; family Phocidae; genus Halichoerus; species Halichoerus grypus. The sequence continues at coordinate 108,423,502 of NC_135719.1, read as the reverse complement.
TCCTGGCCTTTTAAGTTAGATGAATTCAAGACAGCGTCTAGAAAGTCAACATTCAGAACATGGTGGCTTGTTCCCATGACAGCTGTGCTGAGAAGGGTCCCGGCCACACTCTCACTCCATCACTCACACCCTCAGAAATGCTGGATTCACCACTTTTCTCACAAAGGTTTCTCATGGGGTTCTTCGTCTTAAAAATGATCACACTTCTCGATAATTTTTCTAATCGAATACTAAGACAGGCAGAGAAGTTCAAAGGTTTACATTTCAAAAACAACTCGAGAGTCTGCTTCTCCCTCTGACCCTCCCCCCTCTCATGCTCTCTTTATCTCATTCTCGCTCTCAAATAAATAAATAAAATCTTAAAAAAAAAACAAAACAACTCGAAACCCCAAACTGGCTACTTCAGAACAGGCAATGCATTTCCTTTGCTGTGGGGAAAAAAAGTTTACTTCAGTTTCATCTAAGACTCCCTAGAAAAGGCAACCAAGCCTGTTTTCCCAGTCCCTGGTCCCCTGCAATCTTAAGGGCTAGGTTTCTCTCAAGGTGACTGGAGCCATAGGTTTCTTTTGAACCTGTATGATGTCTGTATACAATGTAACAGTTTCAACTACCTCCACGACTTGCACAGACAGAACGCCACCCATCGTAAGTCCACCCAGTCAATGTGCACTCCGAACGGTGAGGCTGGAGCTCAGATCAAGAGAAACAGCCCCCGCCTTCTACCCCTCTCACCCTGAGAACTGTGACGACAAAGTCATGGAGCTTCTCACTCTTAGGAACCCAAATCTATGGGCCTTACTAGCCAGAAATCCGGAATGGAGGCCCCCCCCGAGCCTCCCCACGGGCGGGCGGAATGCTAGCCTGCGCAGGTGAGGGGAGGAGCCCGGGCCAGGGAAGAACACGGGGCACCGAGCTCTAGCACAGCTCCTGTGCTGGAGTGTCCTACGGGTCCCCAGACTCGCCATGCCCCACACGGGCCCCGGATCTGTTTCTTCTCCTCTATGCTCTTTGCAGACAACACCGCGGGCTCTCCAGCTGTCCCCGGCAAGAACTGGGCTTCGTCCTCAATTCCTCTGGCTCCTGCACTGTCTACTTTCAACTAGTGCACATTCAATTCCGAGCTCTCTCACTTCTCTCTCACGCAGACCACGCCCACACACTCCTTGGAATCCATCCTCGTGCGGCTTACGCCTTGGTCCCACCTCCTCCTTTTCCTCCTTAGTTACTAAATAGCCCCACCTCTCAGCAGGCTTCCCGGTCCAGATGCCCTGCTCCTCCTCCCCTCCTACGCCCTGCCCCCACTTCCACTAGGGTCCGATTGCCCATGAGCAAAGGTAAGCAGGTCATTCTGCTGCTCAATGCCCTCGACAGCTTCTATCAAAGTCAAATCACAAAGCCTAGCGTTTGGCTTTCCCTTCTCCAGACTCCTCTCCCGTGAGCTTTTCACCGTCAAGCTATAGGAGGTACTCGGTCAATCTGTCTTATCACCATGCTTTCATGCATCCTTTTCCCCCTGCACAGAATGCCCTTCCCTCACCTTATATATTTGGCTAACTTGTAATTGGGCTCCAAGACTCAGGTCCAGGCCTCTCCTCCTCAGGAACTTTCCTTGACTTCTCTGCACTTTGCATCAGGGCCCTCCTTGGTGCCTACCCTGACCCAGGGCAAGTCTCCAAAGACAAGACATTTTCACAGCTGTGCACCTGCATCGGGTACCTGTTTGTGGCTCATGTGATGGGGACTCCCTTCAGGCAGGTGCCATCTCTTTCTTCTCTGTCTCCCCAGTAACTAGTCCAAAGCCTCTCTCAGCAGGTGCTTAAAAGCCAACTGACTTGATAAGGACTAAAGTGAAACCTACGAACCAGTCTTTCTTCCCTTCTCTCTGCTCCCATAAACACAGCCACACCACTCATCGACAGCCCTGGCCTTTTGAGAAGTCTTTGGGTGTTGTGTCTATACATTATTTCTGAGGACATGATGCTAGTATGAGGGGCAGATATGCTTCCTCCACCAACGGACTTCTGCTCTTCTAGGTTTTCTCCTCCTTCCAGGAAATTATGGGAATGTCTTTTTTCCTCCTCTTGGCCACCTGAAGGCTTTGCATGAGAGAAAAAGTAAGAGAGCACATTCCACTCATGTGATGCCGAGGGAAAGGAGGTTATTATAATTGAGGACCACCCCGGGAATCATGAATCTTTCCCCTGGGATAAGTCACTGTGACGTTTTTGCCAACAACGAGGACAACTGAATTTAGAAACCACAATCAGCGTATCTGGGCCAAAGATGTATAACCAGTTGCCTCCACGGGGCATGTTAAGGGGGGGGAACTCTCATATTCCTGTTGTATCCCACTTCTGTTCGTTAATTTCTCATTGAGTAGCTGATCCCATTCTTGCTTTAGCCTGAGTGAGATTAGTCTGAGATCCCCACCCCGAGGGACATCCAATCTGTGCTTTGGAGCTGACTTACATCTTCAGGATGGGTATTTACTATAAAAGGAAAAACAAAGCAAAGCAGGCAGATGATGTTAATCCTCTGAGAGCACAAGCTCGTCTACTTGGGAGAGAACTCTGCCACGATCCCTGGCAGGGTGCTGACCCCAAGACAAAAAGAGGGCGAGATCGATGTTTGTGAAAAATTTAAAAAGAAGAATGCTGGGCCGTGAAGCTTTATTTCACACTCTTGACCCAAGAGGCACATTCCTAAGGGGCATTCGTAGCCAAACCTGGCTAATTTGTCCAGATGAAAAGGAAGGAATAGATGAACACAGTGTTTCAGCAAGGTATGCACAGCTGTTGGCAAGAAAGATGAAATCACACTACATTAAGCTCAATTATGGTGACTTTTTATTCTTTCCCCAAGGTGCAGGGAGAGGGCTGACCTGCATCCTCTGGAGATTTGGAACTCCTCCAAATTCAGCTACAGATTCCTTGTTGTTTCTGTAAAGTAGGCTTTTAAAAAAACTTTAGAAAAATAGCAATTCACGGATGGCATCCTGAGGTGGACCAGAAAGTAGCCTAAAAGGGCTGATACTCCTGCCAAAGCACCTGGTCACACGGAAGAAGGGAGACGTGGATCTGAGAGGAAAAGCTGGCTCTTTTTAGAAGCACTTCATTTGATTTCGTATTTCATTTCTCAGAAAGTATAAATTAATTTGGAAACTTCAACCGGTGTCTGCTCTTGGACTTGGGAATCAAATGAGAAACTCCTGGGCTGGGCTTGGTGAGGGCTGCCTCTTGGGGGCTGTCCTGGGAGGCCACCCTGTAGAGTCTTTCCTGACAGAGCTGAGCAGTGGCCTTCTCAAGAAGCCATCTCCAGGCACGGCTGGGGGGTGGCCTTTGGCCCCCAACATTCTGGGATGCCTCTGTTTTCGGGTGTGGACGTTTCTATGGCTTGACCTATTAGCTCAACTGCAAATATACTTTTTCCCACAAATAGAATCCTTCATTGTCTCTCATGCTTCCTTTCAAATAGGTTTTGCCCTTTAATTTGCTAAGGACTTTATATTTTTAATCCCAATCCAATTCTTTGGGAGCAGGACAGTTTGATAGGTCAGCAGAAGGTGGGTGTATATAGGAAAGAGTCCTCTGTTTTAGCCAGTCACCAAATAGCCTGCTTTCTGACCATATCCCTTGGGCCTATAAAGAAAATCTTGGATGTAAGAGCTTATCTGTGTCACTTTCTGACTGAAGAATCTCTGAGGAGACAATTCTTATCAATTCTAAAGAAAAGAATAGAAGATCCTTACATAGGGGATAGTCTCTGAACTTTGGAATATTTTGGCTTTTATTCTAAAACAGCAATAAGAAATTTTTTCAGTTTTTCTGTCATTCATTTTTCTTTACAAACATGCTCTCATTATTCTTTTCTCACCTCAAAATGACAGCACACATAATGAGCACACCTTCACCTACTTTGGGAGGATGTTGAAGGTGTACATTAAAGTTGAAAGAAAGAAAGAACGAATGAATGGATGGAAGGAAGGAAGGAAGAAAGAAAGAAAAGTAAAAGGAAGAAAGGAAAGAAAGCAAACCTCTTATAACGAGACAGGACCAGCATTCCTCTCTGGGAGAGGTCTGTATCCCAGAGAACGGCCTTCCCGCAGGACCCTGCTTGCCCTTGAACACAAAGGCCAAGGCCTCCTTCCCATAGTTACCGATTAGAACCGCACATACACTTTCTTGGAAACATGCCGCCCAGACCCTCCACTTGGCCTAGGAAGAAGCTAGTCCAGAGCAATGGCTGGCCCTGCCTCCCTTGGTCCCTCAGGTACTCGGGTGCCCCAGTGACAGATGACCTGCTGGCTTACCTAAAGCATGGCTGAGGCTCATCTGCTACCCATCACCCGGGGCTCAGCTGCTTGAGCACATAACCATGTAGCATGAACTCAGAAATGAGTTTTGCTAGGTCTCCAAAATTATGACACATTCCCTCAAAAACTGTGAAAGAGAAAGAGGACACACATCCCCTCCATGCCAAAATGAGCCATTGTTTGTGCTGTCTGTTAAACACCTTTAAAGACCCACTTGTATCAGCAGAAGAAAGCATCAAGACACATCCCACTCACTCTGGGCACTCACCATGGGATGGGGGTGGCATGGGGAGCACACGGGCCTGTCTGCTGCTGAGGGAGAGAATATTCAAGGAATGCACCAGGGAAGCGACTTCCCGGCAGCTTTATTCCCCTAATGGACAGGCTCCCTGCATCAGCCTGGCGCTCTCACCCTGGGTGGTCATGGGCGTCTCTCTGTGCCACGCTTCTGTGGCGGGGAGGGGACTCGGTGCAGAGCCTCCTACTTCAACACTGATCCTTCTCGAGGGAAAGGTTGGAGACAGCAAAACCTCAGGACTCTGGATGCCAACAAAGAAGGCCGCTCTCAGAGCCCCACTCAGTACTGTACTCCCAGAAGCAAGGCTAGTTACTGTTTCTCCATCTAAAATTGTTATTCCTGGGTCTCTGATGAGCATCCTTCCCGAGGACTTCCCAAACTTCGAACAACTTGGTGTCTAAAAATACAAAATGCACGTATCCTCTTCGAGCCTATCGTGCGTAATTTGGAAATCTCTATCTCCTGACGAGTAGCTTAAGAAGAGGATAGATTTACAGGGCAATGTACAAACATTTATTTATGCTGCATAAGAAGGCCTTTATCACCTGTATGCAAATCCATTATCAGGCTTAAAACACTGTCAGAGATTCTCAGTGGTATTTTATTCATGTCCCTGAAACAGATGAAGAGGAAAGGGTTTAAAAGTGTCTTCGGATATCAAAGGAAAAGGGAGAGGGAAAGGAAGCACGACTACAATTCTGCACTAAGAGAGACTGAAAAGAAAGATCCTGTGGTTTGTGTTGCTAAATTATTGACGGTTCCCTGGCCACGGCCAACGAGGTAGAAGGCTGGAGTAGCTCAGGGTCTTTCCAAACAGGACAGGTTGAGCAATGTACGTGCACAGTAGATCCTATCACCATTAGCGGTGACTCATTTAATTGCCTGTAAGTCACTGCGTTAAAAAAAAAAAAAAAAAAAAAAAAGAGCGTTGACCTCTCTTGCTCTGGTTCCTGCTTCCCAGGTTTTGGCAAGATACCCTGGAAGGGGAATTGGAGCCCTTTCCGCCGTGGTCGACCCTGGAGCTCTGCAAGGGCTGAGTCAAATGCACAAGCCTGGGGAGGGGGCTGGGCTCCTCTCTTGCTGACTACCTACCTCTCTTTTTACCCTTCTGACTCCAAATAAAGGGATGGACTCTGTTCCCAGTGGTTTCTCGTTTAGTCACTCACCTTTCATACCACTACCTTCTTCTTGGAATGTGTTACGAGCAGTGTTCTGATCTTCTAAGTGTTCACTCCCACCACTTCCTGAAGAGGCTACACTGCTTTGTGGAGACAGGGGGGCATGATCGGATGGGAGGCACTGGGGTCCTCTAGCTCGTAAGTCCTCATGAGACATCCATCCATGTCCTAGAGGCTGGTTTGGCACATTCATGGGTGGGGTAAGGGACACAGATCGTTTCAAAGGGCTGTGGTGTGCCTGGCCTGAGAGAACTGGAAAAAAAAAATAAAATGAAATAGGTTATTCCCCCCACTTTAGCCTGGGCCACAGAGAACCCACAATACCTTTTAACCCTGAGAGACGATGCTAACTATCTGCCGACTCTATCAGTGGTCCCCGCAGGCTGAATACAGGCCTGGCAGGGGCCTTCCCTTCAGGGGGTTAAAAAGGATGCTGTCTGGACCTCTCGGTGGGTTGGGTTTCCCCAAGGAGCCTAAACCTACAGTGCCCACACATCTGGCCTTAGCCTCTGTGGGTCAGGATCTGGTTTTCGTTCTAACTCTAGAAATCAGGATCCGTGGCAGGAGGCCTATAAATCAGGCGAGGCTCGACAGCCTGGTAAAGTGGCCATCTGCCAAGAGCGGAAAGAACGTGTCCTGGACATTTTTTTTTTTTTGGAAACCCCCAGAACCCGACGTTACCCATGTCATTAGGGTGGACTCCTTGAAGGGCAGGCAGGCTGGTCACCGTTTGGGATCTCTGCGGGGCTGAACTAGAAGGCGGACTAGGCCTTGCAGCCAGGAAGCAGGGCATCTATCAGTTCCGAAGGGGTGCGGGCTCCGCGAGGGCCGCAGTGTGGACGCGGACCTCAGGGTCTGTACGGGACACGGGCAGCCGTGTGTGAAAGGGCCGATTCTTTCCCTGGGCTTCACAGGTTAATGCCAAACTTCACACTGGAAACAGTGCCAGGTAACAAGGCCTTCATTCAGAAGCCGGCGGGGCGCTCGCAGCGAGCTGGGAACGCTTCCCCCGCGGTTCGACGCTTCCGCGCAGTGGGCCACATCTGCGCCACCCCCGTTCTAACATTTCTTTTCCAGAAAACGAGGAAAAAGCAACACAACTCCCACAACTAGCCAAATTAAATGGAGGTCCTTTGAGGGAGGGATTTCACCAAAATCAAAGCCGGGAGAGCCGACGTTACCCTCGGTGGGCTTTTCTGGGCGTGTAAAGTGACACAACTTTACAAAGTAAGTCTATTCATAACATTTTCTCAGCCCCACTTCCTGACAGGTCCGGGTTGTTTTGACTGCGGCCGCGGGCACACGGAATTGAGCCACATGCATTTTTAAACATTTTTTCAGGGAAGCCATTAAGTTCCATCTCAGGCCGTATCCCCTACAGTGAGGTCTTTGCTCTCCCAGGCCCGGACAAGCACTTCTTTGCTGGTGTTAACCTGTGTTTTTTAGTAAGCAGACCTGACACCACAGTGTAAGAAGTTCTGCTCTGTGTTAGACCTAGCAGCACCCACCCCACAAAGACCTGAGCAGCAGACTACCTTGCCCCCACTTCAAAGAGAAAGACCAGAGCCAAGACGCTGGGGGTTTCCAGAAAGTGTATTTGGGGGTAGTGGTGGGTGTGGGAAGGTAGCTCGTGGTCAGCTGGCATCGACCAGGCCCCGAGAGCAATGGGGCTCACATCTCTGTTGTCAATGTTTCCTTCCATGTGGCTTCATGCAGCCAGAAGGGGCAGCTTGTGTGAAAGGGGGGCAGCCGGAAGGGCTAGAAGCTTCTTCATTAATAAAACAGGGAGGCAAAAAGGGAGCTGCCAAGCTTACTTATTTGCAACCTGAGAGATTCCCACCTGAGGTAGATTCTATCAAAGGCAAGGAATTATCACTGGACTTAAAAAAAATGCAAAGGGAATATTGTTTAAAAAAATTTTTTTTGACCCTAACAGGCTGAAATAGCTTGCTTTTCCACTAAATAGACTAGGGAAGAAACTACTGAAAAAGGCTCCCTGGAAAACGCATTGCTACCTGGCTGGATCAGAATTAGCAAGAGAAAAAGAAAAAAAAAAAAAAAGCAGAAAGAAAAAAAGTAAATAAAAAGGAAGCAGCAGTAAAAATGAAGAGAGAAGCCAATAGGAAGAAAAGTCAGACATCCAGAAAATCCATTTCATGCCTGTCTAAGTATTTATATAAAATTGGGCAGACTTGTTGAGGGCTGCACCGAGTGCCGGGATGGTCCAGCTTAGACATCTTAGCTTTCTGATACCTTGGCAACCGTTTCAGACTCTCTGATGGATGCTCTGAATGGTGCCGGCCAGGTGTGCCTCAAGTGGACCTGGGGGCCCCTCCTCAAAGCCAGGATTAGAGTAAGCCCCAAACCATAAAAATGGGCCTTGCTAAAGAGAGACACACAGCCTTGACCTGGCAGAGCCAGTTAGAGGCTTGGTTAGAGGCGACAAGTGAGTCCTAAGTGAGGCTAAGAGAGTCCCCATCTTTAGATACTGAGAACAATACCCCAAATACGTAGTAGTTGACTTCCATTTTTGGATGGAGCCCATTTGCATCTTTCCGCCTAAAGTTTTCTTAAACGCCACACTACCTCCCCATGGATGGGCATCCTTGGGGATGCCTGTCGATATCCAAGGAATCCACTGGTTATTAGAATGGAACAAGAGAGTAGTTACCTAACTTAATGGGACTTATAGGGATTTATTCATAGACAACTACACCCATGTCCTCGTATATTCCTGAGCTTGACTGACGTCACAGGGGACATGGCATCCACTTGGCCTCTGCCTCTAATAACAAATCACTTCGAGCTGAGGTGCCCGGGCCTTTTCCCAGTAACTTTCTCCTACAGGCCCCACCCTGTCTGTAGCACAAAGACTCCCGCAGCTGACACCCAAACAGCAAGGTCTCCTTAGGAGTCAACCTCCTCTGGCAGCCAAGCAAAATGTCTCACACTAAGCTTCCGATTTGCAGAGAGGGCCATGCGTGTAGACCCAGGCAGGGCGCCACCCCTCAATAAGGGCAAAGTCATGCTGGGCAAATGCCTCATTTCTCCAAAGAGAACCAAGGCCCCGAGGCAAGACAGGCTCGTCTTCCTGTAGGAAGGAGACAGACGCAGGTGACAGGTGACCTGCCCAAAGTGCCATTTTGGGGTGAAGACAATTCTTCAGGTAGAGATACTAGGTAGAGGCTTTGACCACAAGGCCAATTCTGATGTTACTTCGTGTGCTGGGGTGCTTTGTTCGGCACAAAGTGGCAGAGGCAACAATCAATGCCATGGGCAGAGTGCAGAAAATAGGCCACACCACCGTGGTGTGGCAGAAAATAGGCCACCAATGAGGCGGCCAGGGGCAGAGCGTTGATGGTTGTCCCCTAGCTCCATTTTTTTTTTTTTAACCAAAAGAACTCACCCGAAGTGGTGATAAATAGAGGGAAAATGGATATTCAAGCAAAAATAAATACATAAATAAAAATTCCTTTTTCCTGTGAGTAGGGAGGGAGAGCAGTGAAAACAATCTTCTGTTAGCTGTCCCAGAATGACTCTAGCTAGAGGCAGACCTTTAGAATATTCCCGCTTGCTGCCTGCCCCGCAGCAGACAACGGCCAAGGCTTCAATCAGACTGAAGCTGCCCCCAGGTATATTCGAACACTGCAGAATTAAGTACACCTTGGGAAAAAAAAAATCTCAATATAGATTAGAAATTGACAGGTTCCAGCAGAATGGAAGTCCTGAATTTATATTGCATTTGTGACTTTATAATAGCGAGAGGGGAGGGACAGCGTGTTTCTGGGTGGATTCATTATATTGAAAATCCTACTCAAAATTACCCAGGGGAGCAAGGTTGTGCCTCTTTTGCTCTTGAAAAACTGAAGCTAAAACTTAATATACTGTATGGTATAGATTCAATATTGCTTATTATTTTTAGAAGGAAATATAGGTTCAATATTGCTTATGTCTTCTTACAGGAAATTTCAGGAATGTCCACATATCCATGTAGGAATACATATGTATGCCAATAGAGTACTGTGATTTGGGGAGCATTTATAAATTCAAGTGAACCAAAAAATAAATAACAAATACTGAATAAGTCTAGTTGAAATATGGAAAAAACAGCTAAAAATAATCTTGCTATAGCCGTGGAGCCGTGTGATGTGAGTACAGAGGGTCTTGTAATCTGGCAATAAACTCTGTCATACCATTCTTGGCTAGCCCACTTCTCTGACCTCATTTAACCTTATGATTTCATTTTCATCTCGAAACATCTTTGATGAGACTCCTGTCAACATCTTTTTAGAGGAAGATACGATACCTGGCTCTGGGATCTGTTCTTTTAAGTATTTTTTTGAAAGCCTGGAAATCAGATTTCTTACCCCTTTCCTTTGACCAAACTTGACTTCAGCTCGATGTTTAGTTACTGAAATAAAATTCAGTGAAAGGCTTTTTGAGACAGACTCTTTTAAGAAAGTTAGGTAGAACTACTTTTTCTGCTTTCTAATGTGACAAATAATAGGGCTTGTAGAAAGAGGAAGTTTGGGGATCCTGGCCCAACGAGCTCCTTGGTTCACTGTCAGGTTAAGCATTATACCACACTGTCGAGGAGAGAAGTGATCCCTACAGGTGAACAGTCCAGCTAACTGAACTCCACTGTCACTGAAACTTTATCCTAACAAACCTTAATGGAGATCTTTCAAAGATACATTGCATACTTCCCTGTTCTCCTGAAACTTATCCATTGAATGCAATTTCTGCTTTAAAAATTATTATTAGGAGCCTAGATTCATAACATTTCAGAGCTGGAAGCCCCCTGAAAGGTAATTCAAGAATTCCTAAGTCATGAGCTCTGGTCCCCTGGGGAGTCAATGTCCCTTAAAATCCCTGTGTGCACCACACTTTGTTCATCGATGAAATATTGTGTTGTAAAATCATTTTTATATATATGCAGAATATTAACATTAATAAAAGGCAAATTAATTTACATGTTGCTGAATTCATAGCTCTTTTGGTCACTTTTTTCATCAGTAGATTCAGAGTACAATTCTTATTTTATGGGGACCCTGGTTTTTTTCTATATTAAAAACTGAGGCCCAAACTCAATAAATGATAGGGATGATTATTGTTGTTCTCTGATTTGCTGAGTGAGGTTTCCATGGGCAGTATAGGCAGCCTCAGGAACTGCCGTGCTCGAAGTCTTCTGCACACCTCTCATCGTCAGAGTATTTCCTCCAATCCCATCCACCAGCTGTTTGCATTGCTACCACTATGTGTTTCCGACTCCTTATAGGCTTAACATTTTGTTCTAGAGTTTAGACTCTAGAAGCTGACTTCTTTTTGAATAAGGGCAGTAAGTGTTCCCATATTCCTAATAGCACCCTCTTTCCTCAAACCAAATGGCTTGTCTTCTCAACCCAAAGTTGAGTTTTGTCTCCTCATCATGCCCTTATGAGTTCAGCCACATAGATGGGATTGGAAATTTTAATCTTTTTTACCCCTAAGCCAGTCTCTCCATTCAACAAGCTGCCCTTCTCACAGAAAAATGTGTGCTTCATTAAAATTTTCAAATTCTAGATGCTCACGTGATAAAAGTTAGTCCAACTGAGAGTAAACTTTGCAAAAAAATAACTCAGCCTAATTTAGGGATTTTAAGAAGTAGAATGAGGAAACCAAACATTGGCATATTATTTTAAACTATTAACTTCAAATTTCTTTCCTAAACTGAAAGGTCCTAGGCCATTCCCTACTCCTGCGATACACGCTGCATATGTCAACACACTATGACAAAGCCTACAGAATATTCTATGTGTAAGTTGCTAATCATGTAACTTTAACAATGTTTTCTAGACTTACTCCCAAAAGAAATTCAGGGTATCCGTAGAACCTTTGCTGAATACACCAATTTGAGGGCTCACATCATATTCTTAAATTTTGCTGTAGGAGATGGTTTGGTATTTGTCCAGTTTAAAGGAGAAAAAACTCAACCCACTGCCAGCTACAAAGTAGCTTTGGCTATTGTTTCAAAGTTACTAGGGGAGCGTTTCTGTTCATTCTTTTAGATTTAAGGCCTGCTTATCAGGCATCTTTCAGGTGCCATCCAAGAATTTCTCGAGAGTACTTTCAGAGCATCTAAGGAACTGCTACTAAAGGTTTTCCATTTTCAAAGAGTAGACTTCTGTTAACATCACTTGCATGAATGATTCCAGGCATTTGCTTAAGGAAAAAAAAAAAAAAAAAAGCCAGCATTTTACAGGCTCGGTGGTGGGGAAATGATACTAGACCCTGGATTCCTCTTCTTTAGTTGGTTTTGTGGAGCCACAACCAGTAATCTGAGGCCCTGTAGTGGGAATCTTTGGGGAAGAAAAGATTAATAGTACTGCAAGAATACATTAAAAAGCAAAACAAAACAAAAACAAAACCAGAGTGTTTGATCAGTGACATCATGCAAAAAAAGACAAAATAACACCACTCACATTTATGGCCAAGTACAGATTTGTGTAAAAGGGGGGAGGAAAGGGGTTATTAATTACTAAGGTTAAAATTAACATGCTCTGCCATCATTGCCTCAGGGAATAGATGAAAAGCAAATCTAGAAGGTTATATGCCTCAACTCTGCATGCTTGCTCTCTGCTTCTTGTTCAAAGGTTTGGAAAACCAGTGCTTACAACATCTGGACACCAGAAGATGATTCCCCAAAAACAGCTTCAGACTCCACCTCATTCTGGGGGAAGAAGAGAGAACATGCTACAAAGCAAAGATGTGGTTGGTGGATGGGGTGTTCCTGACGAGCCCAAAGAGGAAGCCACACACTCTCAGGAAAGAGAAAATGTACACTTGCCTAAGCAACAAAACAAAACAAATGGAGACTCTGGAAGAAGATAAAGCCGCAAAGAACATTGCAACAAGGTTGACAAATACACACTGCCAAATCTCTTTTTCCTTATTAAATCTCATTTTCATACAGTATTGAAACGAAAGCATTCTGACGCAGGGAAAAGCACCTGGAGAGGCTTTTTCCATAAGGCAGTCCTTGTCACCAATGTCAGCTCTTACTACTCTCCAGACGGCTCAGCCTTTGGGCAGAGCAAAGACGTATGTTTCTGCCTTCACATTATCACTTAAACATTTGGGCTTTTAAGAAGTAAATGAGGATGTTTCTGGCAGACTTTTATTGCTGCGTTAATCTTTGGTACATTTCATTTGTCCTCTTTTGTCAGTTTCTATAATGGCAAAACTGGGTGTCATCCAGTAGAAAATCTATTTTGGATAACGGCTATTTGACTTTATATTGACATTATTTATGAAATAAGTTAGACAAGAAGCCAATATATACATTTTATAGAAATTGGTTGAATCTTACTCACAAGTTTAACTTCAAACCAAGCAGTCCTAAAAGGAAACTGCCCAAATCCTCTCATTCCATCCCATCAAAACCAATGACATCAATTATGGAAGTAATTTGACACCACGGAAGCAGATGTTTAAGCCAACTCAAGGGACTGCGGGATCAACCGAGCCACTTCTAAAGTTTCTGCATACTGGGTTAACTTCTACTTTCCTGCATTTTGTTTCTTTTCCTATCTATATTTGTATCTACATACACTCAACCCTGGGGCTTGTCCATGGAATTTCTACCCACATAGAGACTGAAGAGATGAAATCCAGAAATGAGTTTAGACAGAGATGCAGAATTTGAATCATTTTGTTGATGACACCAAGTAGAGTAAATAATTGAGTCAAGCCAATGGCCAGGAGTGGAGTTAAGAGGGCAGGTCCTTTTTCATTTTCTGACATCCATAACAATGCCCTGGTCATTGTGTTTCAGGAAGAAAGTGGAGACACTCAGAAAACTAGATCCTCGATGACAAAACTTCTCTCCTGCCCTTTTCTTAAAAGACAGCTGTCAAATTGTAACTGCTCACAGGCCTACCCAGGAGGTGCTTCTTAGCTTTACAAAATGCAATGTCCATCCTGTGTTTAATGACGTTGGAGCTGCTCACTGAGCATGGGTACCAGAAAAGCAATCCTAGTATGGAACTGCAAGCAGCCAGGGTTTCATGACTGAACGACTCAGCCCCCCTCAGAGCATCATCGGTCCCAAGGCCATGGCAGAGTCACTGAACAAATCATCGGCGACTTCTACATCCTGACACTGTTAGCAACGCTTGTCCAGAGAAGCAGGTCAATCCCTTGAAAGGGGCTCACAAAGGATATTTTAAAACCTTGTCTATGAACTCCTGCCTTGAGCTGAACCTCAGGCAAAGTCTGCTGCTGGAACTTCAAGGCTCCCAGATAAGAGGGCGACGTGTCTCTTAAATGTCATGGCACTCATTAGGCAAGGACTGGCATCATTAGATGCATAAGTCCTGCCATCTGGGCCTCAGCTCAGCCCCAGCCTAATGCACGACTGGTGCCAGGATTTCTCTGGGTGTGAAACTCTGAACTCTGCCTTGATCAAACAGAAATCTTTTTTCTTCTCTTTCTAGTGTTAGGAGAAGGGTGATAAATAATTAGAAATGTATTATGTGGTCCTGACTAATTCTTAACTTAGTTACTTGATAGAAGAATGAGAACTGGAGTTTCTCAGCATTGTGACTCGCAGGGCAATTTACTGATTAGCGAATTGGTTCTTGTTTTCATTAAAGCATTCAATCTAAATGTCAAATGTAATAATACACACAAATGACCATTCAAAAACCCCACAATTTGAGCTTACATAGCTAATGAGATGATTTTTTTTTTTTTTGTTAATTAAGAGAAATTGAATGGTTTAGGCTCTCCTGGCTTCTTAATTATATTTGATTGAATTCACCATGTGATTCAAGACAAGCTATTGAGGCTACACACATCCAATTCCCACTCTGCTTCACCTTCAGTATCTTCTTGGATTCCCAACTGTCACAGGCAGCCCCTGTGGGTGTTGGAACATGGTGATATTGGTACTGTGTTTGTAAAATTGATTTACTGTGGTCTGTAATTACACATACCGATTTGAAATTTTGACTTGGCACTGCATTTTTCACTTAAACCGTACTGTTCTTCTCTACCCCAGAGAAACAGCATTTACGTAATTGCTCTCAACTCATCTATTTGGGTATTATAAATCAGTCCTGCAATAAAAGACTTCCAGAGACACTGCAGGCACGAGGTTCCTGGCATAATTCAGCCCCTGGGAATTTAGTTTCTAGTTTAAGGACAGGAGTCGAACAGCATTCATTTCTTATTGGAGATGAGATGGGAAGGGCCATCTGGAGACTTTGGATCCCGGCAACAAAGAGAGAGGGGCCACAGGGCGATCAGGAGGGCTGGGCAGAACCCAGGCGGCCAGCTCGGATCCACAGGTCGCCTCCTTTTTCTCCTTGCCGACTTCCGGGTCCCCTCACCTGTCGCACCAACTGTATAACGTGTCGTCTGTCCTCCTATCACCTGTCTTATCTACTGTGGATCCTCCGGATTCACAGATTCCATATTTGTGAATTCTCCGATTTGCTAAACTTTATTTGTAGGCCCCAAATCGACACTCATCGCATTTTCATGGTCACTCATGGATGTGCTCAGAGTGGCAAAAAACCCAGAGTCTCTGATGCACATGCTCCCTGCTGAGGCTCTGCCTTCCTGTGTCGGCTCTCGTCCTGTAAGCAAGTGGCCTTTTCCAGGCCTGTGTAGTGCCATGATTCTCTCACTCTCATGTCTTTCTTTGGTGATTTTGCTATTTTTAATGGCCCCCAAGTGTAGCAGTGCTGAGGTGTTCTCTGGTGTTCCTAAGTGTAAGAAGGCTGTGATGTGCCTTACAGAGAAAATACATGTGTTAGATAAGCTTCATTGAGGCATGAGTTATAATGCTGTTGGCCTTGAGTTCAAGGCTAATGCATCATAATATATATGACATAAGATGTCTTTAAACACATATGAAACAAAGTTATGTATTGATTGGTTGATGAAAATGTGAGGCTTGCAGGAACATCACCCTCTATCTCCCCCAGAAACAGTGGTTCAGGATTTGTTAATCCAGTGCTCACAGTGATTTTATAGAACCTAACGATTGCAAATAATAAGAACCCACTGCGTGCATATATTGATACAAACTCTTCACTCCACCTCCCATCCTGGGGCATGTTTGTCACATTTGCCACATTTTTGCCTTAGGCTTGTGGTTCTTAACCTTGGCTACACAGTCAACCTTGCTGGAGCCTTTAAACAAATCCTGATGCCCAGGCCCCATTCCAGACCCAAGTAAGAGAAAATCCCTGTAGTGGGGTCAGAGCACTCATACTTTTTAATGCACCCGAGTACCCGTAATGGCTAGCCAGGCTGAGAACTACCGTCTTGGGCTATCTTTTTGCTTGAGTGTCCCCCCCAAACTCTGTCCCCTATCCTAGACATTGCAAACTTCCCCAGGTTGGATGATGTTTCTGCCTGGTCTTAATAAGATGCCCACAGAGAATGGACATCTTGTTTCCTTTTCAAGTGGCTTTTAAAGGACAACATACAAATCATTGCTTCTCCTACCAAACAAGTCCTGTTTGCTTTGGATTCACATGCAGAATTCTGCTCGGGCTCTTCAGCTCAGGATTTTATCACTCTTGCTCTGCCCTCCAGGTAAAATAAATGATATTTTGCCTCCAGAATTCCAACCTGAAGGATACCTGGGCAGAACTTTGTGAAGACTCCTTAGACACATGGTTTTATTCCTGGACAATAATGCCTGCTTCTTGCTGTGGCCATTTCACTCTTGCCGAGCAGGAAGAGAGGGTCAGGGCTTAGCTGGAGGCCCTCCCTGAACGTGAATCAGCTGCAGGAAGCTCTGAGCATCTTTTCTCTAAGTCTGGAAATTCTGCTGGTGAAAGCATAACTGATTCACAAACAGCAAAAACTGTGTTCTAAATCCATGGACCAGCAGCACTGGCATTACCTGGAGCCTTTTATTTTTCCCCAGAAAGGCTGGACTCTCCCGCCTTACCTCACACCTACAGAACCAGGATCTGATTTTAAGATGCCAGGGGATTTGTGTGTATATTCAAGGTTAAGATACACTGCCTACATACCCAGCTCTGACCTGCTGGTTTGACACCTGTTCTCATGACGCTGGGATAGGCATCAACCATACAAAAAGCAGCCTGCTAGAGTGAGAAGAATTTGGGATTTGGGTAGTAAGTCATATAACCTTTCTGTGCCTCAGCTTCCCCCAATATTAGATATCAAAGGATACAGCATGGGATTGTTGGAAAAAGTCCAATCATTTAATGTACATAAAAGGGTCTGGAAAGTGTAAAGTGCTACAGAAATATTAGTTACTAGTTGTCAGAGTAAGAATACCTCAAATGGAAACCAACACTGCTAATGGAAAAATCAACTCCAAGTATTAGCCAATCTAATGACATTCACGGATCATTTTCAGCATATTATGGACGGTATGAAAAATATCTCTGATTACTTGACAGTGTTTCACAGATTTACGAGAGATAAATTTCCACCATGGTCTGTCATACCAAAAAGAGTATCTTCCTTGCTCTTTCAGAATCCTTACACTGACAAACTTTTCTCTGCCCTAATCAGAATCCTCTTCCTTTGACTCAGACTCAACTTGGTCTTTCCTTTCCTCTCACACATTTTATTTTTTTTTTAAAGATTATTTATTTATTTTTGAGAGAGAGGGAGTGATCGAGAGCATGCACAAGCTGGGGGAGGGGCAGAGAGAGAGAGAGAGAATCTCAAGCAGACTCCCCCGTCCTCCCTTCCCCCTGGCTGCTGAGTGGGGAGCCCAATGCAGAACTTGATCTCATGACCCTGAGATCATGACTTGAGCCGAAATCAAGAGTCGGATGCCTAACCGACTGAGCCACCCAGGCGCCCCTCCTCTCACACATTTTAGTGTTCACATTTCATTTCTATTTTCTGGAGGGTCAGGGCATGTGAATCACCTTCTTTACCATTAGATTTCAGTGCTCAGAACACCTCATGAGACCCTCTCTTTCTTTGTCCTGACACTGGTAAGCAATACTGATTGCCCAAAGTTCTTATTGAAAATTCTAAGTACCTCCATTATATTTAGAAATTCAAGTCAAGCTAAGCACCTATTATGTGGCTGGGTTACACTGGGTTCTTCATAGGCAAAACAAGGGCATGGACTAGGTGACTTAATTAATTCATTCATCAGATACGTGTTGAGTGCCCACCATGTTCCGTGCTCTAAAAGCTGAGGGCACAACAGTGAAAAAGCCATTACAGCTCAGCAGACGATCTCTCAGCCCCTCCCTGAGCCAACCTTCTACAATGCTATAATGCTATTAGCATATTTATGCAGTGCCATTCTCATCTGGACAAGGTATTTTCCCCACATTATTTATTTCTGCATATTTTTAAAAAGTCTGCCTTGTAATACCAACAGAACCGCCAGCCAGGGACGTGAGGGTAAAGGCTCTGCCAGGTGCTCACCACAGGCGAGGTTCTGGAGAAGGGCAGGCACGACACTATATCATCGTCCCCACTCCTGGCTCATCCAATGCTCTCATTTCTCCTGCACATTTTAGGATCTCATGAAAGGGTGACTGGATGAATGAATGCCCTGTCTCCTGACTCTGCTTCTTTCTTACCAGCCCCAGGCTGGGGATACTGTACTGTCATTTCCCCAAATGCAACCTAAAAGAAAGACCCATCCCTAAGAACCACCTCTCCTGTTCCTTCATTCTCTGAAGAAGAGGCCACGTGGCCGTGAGCACAGCGTCCGTGTCAATGCCGACTACGTGTCAGGTACAGATAGGTAGACGTTGTTTCATTTAGTCCTCATTTAATGCCTTCAGAGGCAGGTTCTACCATTATCCCTCCCTCCACCCTGCCCAACACAAATTTCACAGACAGGAAGCTGAGTTGCAGCGGGTAATGGACTTGTCAAAGATCAGACAGCTAGGAAGGGGCAAGAGCCAGGGTTCAAGACCACGGTTCTCTGACTTGCAAGCCTGCCTTCTTATGACCAACACGACACTGGGCCTCTTATGGCAGAAAGAACTCGCGGACTTAGACTCTCAGCCCTGACGCTGAACACTCAATATCCAAAACCCCGAGCAAGTCCATTGGCTCCTCAGGGTCTCAGGATCTCATGTGGAATACAGTTCTAATAATGGTAATACCTCTTTACCTACTTCCCAGGGTTGCTGTGGGATCACATGCTGCCTGCCTCATCCTCATCCATCCATCCATCCATCCAGTATTTGTTGAGCATGTGTCCTGTGTGCGGAGCATATGCTGGGCACCAGGAAAGATGATCAAGAAAGACCCGCTAAGATGATGTGTGGAAAACTGCTTTTGAAATCTTTCAAAAAAAATTTTTGAAATTCTTGAAATTTCCCTTCCTGGGAAGAGAGAGGTTCAGCTAACCTCCTCATTCAACAAACACTTAGTGTCTCTATGCATAGGGCACTGAACTAGTCAACAGGGCCACAGAGGACAAGGAGAGTGTAACAGGAGACAGGGCTGCCCAGATAACAATCAGTATCTTTTACTATGTATTAAGCCACCACCTGCTAGGGAGAGAAGCACACAACAGCGAGGAGCTGTAAGGCAGTGCTAATATTCTAAGTAACACTTTGCACGAAGGTGAAGAAGTGCTGAAAAAGTAAAAATTTTAGGTGATTTCAATTTCAATGAATTCACCACAGTATCTCAAGGACTAATGAGTGTTTTCGAGGAGGTGGTAATACACCCGGCCCTCCATTTTGGAATGACAGTAGTGGGATATTTATGAAAGTCGAAGAAGCTCTGCTCTCTTGCTTCCATGGTAAACGTGCATGTTGTTTCCTTGGCTGTAAGTTGGCTATTCCATACAATCATTTAAAATCCGAGAATCTGAGATGCATGAAGATTCCCTATAACTGAATTAGAAATCACCTGCTCAACCACGTGGAAAGCCTCTCTATTCCATTTGGGCTTTCCCCAAATGACTCACACAGCTTATGGTTTGGGTCTTGTGTGGGTGGTCTGAGGGCAGAGTCAAGCAATCTCCACATAAAAAAGCCAAACCAGGATCTTTTCATTTTAAATTAAATGCTGGAGGAGCCCCAGACTTAAGGGAAACAACGTAGCTTTTTTTTTTTTTTTTTCCTTCAGAGAAGTAAGATAACCACAATGTTTCCCTGAACAAAAAGCTGTGCTTCAAAAATGATTCCCCCTGAAATGAAAGTGCTTCACCAGGTGCCCGAAGGGGCGGATATACAGCTTTCTCGGGCGTTGATATAGAGCTTTTCATTCCTGAGGCAAGACCTCAGGAGAACTGGTCGAGAGAAATGCCAACGTTTTATTGAAAAGTAGATGTTGCTGTTGTTTAGGTGCCCAGTGGATTTGGTCCTGATGGAATTTTAATGATGGTGCTACATTTCTTGGGCCCTTCCTCCAAAAATACTTTCAGAAGACTGGAAGGTATAAAGCTGCAATTTGTTTCCCTTGTTTATTTACTCCCTAATTATCTCGGAATTCCAGAACTTTAAAGCAGGAAGGGAATTTAAAAATATGATTTAGGAATCATCTATTCTACACCCTTCTCTCCCCTCGCTGCCCCCCACCATTTTATCAGTTAAAGAATCAGAGGCTTAGAGAGATACAGCGACTGTCCAAGGCCACTCAAGAAAGTTGATACTGAAGCTAAGACTAGAGCCTTGATGTTTTTGGTCTTCATCATTCATATTATATCAATGGTTATTAATCTTTGTATCAATGATATTGATAAAGAAGAATAGAATAATAGATCTGTGATCTACCACAGATAATCCCTCATTTAACACCAGAGTAATACAAGGCAGAACCCAACCGTTGAGAACTACAGATTTTTACAACAGCATGAACAGTGTAACCCAAGCACAGCAGGAACTAGGACCTCCAAAAAATGATCATATGCCATCAGCGTGTTTCCAGAACCAGGGCTATTGCATCTTCACAGATGTCGGCATTTTCCAGGTCTGGGCACTCTGTGCACCTGTCCTTCTCCTATTAGCTGTCTATACTGTTTAGCCATCACCAATCCAGATGTGCCACAGGACCCTCTCATTTTTGCCTCACTGCTCAGAGAGATAGCCACCACTGTGAAATCAAGTATTGTTTGTAGACTAGAGAAAGCAACACCTTCTTTAGTCAAAGTCTTCACCCTGGAAGACTTCTTTCCCTACTACAAGTAATCCTGCTCATCGGTTTGGGTTGTATTTCTTTAATTCTGTGATTTTAATTATGACAATACATTTATGGAGAGGTTTGCAGCTGGGATGTCTATATGTAGACAGACCTAGAAGCCATCATTCATATACCTAATTATCTAATGAATCAACTGATTTGTCATTTGAAAAGACCAGGCATTTTCCACTGGGATGTCACTATTGTCTGGCCTGAGCCTTAGAGACGGTTATTTATTATTGACTGACACTTCATAATTAGCAGGACTGCAGAATCTGTCATTTTAGAGCCTGAAAAAAAACTTCAGGGATCATTTAGTCAATATTTCTGTTCTCCACAGTCTAGTTCCCAGATAAGACAGTGGAAACTGAGGGAAGATGGCTGACAGGCTGAAGGTCACACCGTAAATGAGAGGCACCAAGCTCAAGTTCCAGGAATCCTTCTACTTGGCCATGGGAACTTCCAACAGTCTCTTGGCGTCCAAATGCAGCCCTTGCTTTAACGGAAATAGGCAACATCCTATTAGTTATCCAGAGTGATTTGTGAGAAGATCACCATTAGGAAAATCTCAAGCTTGAAGGGGAAGTTCTAGGGGAGGTAAAGATATTTCAGGTACACCCCATTAAAGATTTTAATTTAAAAGAAGCAGATTCAGGGTGCCTGGCTGGCTCAGTTGGAAAAGCATGTGACTCTAGATCTTGGGGTCATGAGTTCAAGCCCAACTTTGGGTATAGAGATTACTTAAAAAAATAAATAAAAAACTTAAAAGAAAAAAGAAGCAGATTTATCCCCATTTAAAATCTGTGAGTAGCATAAAGTTTTATTTCACTGCCTAATCCTCAAAGATAAAAACAGTTATGGGTAAAGTATTATTTTTTAGTGGGATATAGGCGTTGTACAACTATATTACATGTCATTCATTCATGCATGCATTCATTCAGTAAGTATTCAACATCTGTGATATGCTAGGCAGCGTTTTGGACAACAAGAATACTTCAGGGAACAAGACCAGGCCCCTGACTTCTTGGGATTTATATTCAAGTGGAGGAGACAGATCATAAACAAGTAAACAAATTAAAATAGACTTCCAATTTATGCAGATGTTCCTCTGTTCCTTCTGGAAGCTCACTAAAATGACAGCAAATGTATAAACCCATAAGGAAAAGAATTCAGGAGAGATGACAGAAGAAGACAGTGGGTATCACCAGAAGTCAATGATATTTTGGGAGCTGGAAAAAGCAGGACATGGGATAACTGACTCAGCAGACCAAAGAAAGATGACATGTATGTCCACAGGAAGGGGAAACATGGCCATTCATGCCACAGGAGTCCCAAGAAGTTCTGGACTCAGAGACCAGGTACCTTTAAAGGCAGGGGTGCAGGGAGGGGCCAAAATAGGAGGTTTGGTAGAAAGTATATCTAAGGCACAAGGAGACCCTTAGCTTCTCTCCCACACCTCATAAAACCAAGTGATTATCATCTTAGCACCTTTCTCTTAACAGCCCCTAGAACCCCGGCAGCCAGGCCTGAATCTTCCAGGAGGAGACAAAGTTTCCTCTAGGGGAAATGGACTGGTCCATGAGAAAAGAATTATAGCTGGTATTTTGTGTGAGCCCCCAACAGAAGCAGCCAGGCCACATCTCTACCTGATCTCTCTGTGGTAAAATTCGCACATATGAGGTTCTAGCGCTTTCCCATTAAATGAAAGGACTCTCACTTGAGGGACAGGGTCCAAAACAAACAGAAAAAGAAAGTCCAAGGAAGCACAATGTTGGGAGCAGAAAAAGACTCCAAAACTCAACTGTCATGTCTTCAGAGCTATTAGCAAAGGTTTTGCACCCATGAAACAAGAACAGAATGCAATACAAAAAGGAACATTCAAGGAACAAGAAAAAACTCTTAGAATGGGAAAATGTGATAGCAGAGATTAAAAATTATATAATAGGTTTGGAGGATAAAGTCTTAGAAATCACCCAGCAAGTAGAACAAAAAGATTGTGGAAATAGGACAGGAAAAGTTAAGGAGTAACAGTATCATTAGAGAAGAGCTATTATGTGATTAAAAGGAGTTCCTAAAAAAGAGAACACAGAATGAATGAGAGGAAAAGATTTTGAAAATTTGAGAACATTTCCTAGAACTGAAGGAGAACTAGCTTTAGGGGCACCGGGTGGCTCAGTCGGTACAGCATGTGACTCTTAGTCTCAGGGTTGTGAGTTCAAGTTGCACCTTGGGCATGGAGCCTACTTAACAATTTTTTTTAAAATTAAAAAAAAATGAAGAACAAGTTTTTAGACCAGGACTGAAATAGGAGGATAGAAGTCTCCAGGAGGGATGTCTTCAAGGGAAAACACCCAGAGGACTTTCACAATCACTCGTGGGTGGTAATTATTCCCCTCTTTGTAATATGAGGAAATCAAGGCCAAGAGAGGTTAAGGCATTTCTCCAAGGTCACACAGCTAGTAATCAGTGGAACTGGGACTGAAACCCAGGTTGGTCTGACTCCAAAGCATGTGCTCTGAACCACAACCAATATTGCCTGAGATCTTTCTGGACTCTGATTCTGTAATCTAGTGTATTAGGATGGGATTCTATAGATTCATTAGGTTGAAGAGAAATCCACGTATCAAGCAGGATTTTCCTAGAGTTCCAACAGCTCGGCCAAGGGCCCATTCAAATCTTTGCCAATCTGGATGATTCCAAAGGGCTGGGTCTAAGCTGATCTAAAAGAGGGAGAGGCAGAAGGGAAGGTGTTCCTCTGCACCCTTCTTTCCCAAAGTCAGGATCCTTCCCTCCCACCCCCAAAAGTCAGGATTCCTAATGAACTATCTTTTCAAGTGCTTTGTTTCTCTCAGTCCATACCATTTAGAGTGGTAGAGTGGTCTCACAGGGTAGGAGGATCTCTGGAAGTAAACCATTATTTACTCAATAATGAAGTGGAGTTGAAAACACTGACCTGTGTGCAAAAGCAATCTCCTGGGTCAAGGAATTTTAGCAGCCCTTTCACTTGGAGTCACGCCAGTTTGAGAGTTTGACCCGAGTGTATAAAGCATCTTGCTTCTAAGCCATTTCAGGGGCAGCCAAAATGACAAAGCCTTGGTTAAGGAAAGGCACTTTTTTTTTCTCTTGGCTGCTTTGTGGTTATGTTTCTGGAGTGAAGACCCAAGAAGTAAACATGAAATCCTCTGCTTGCTCTGTCCTGTCAGAAAAAGCACTTATTTTTTGTGTTGACCTTTCTAAAAAGTTTGTTCTTGCAACCGCACAAGGATGGAAGGCTGCTGCCATGCAGACGTGTGGACGGGAATGAGGAGAGGGTCACGAGCGAGACCTCGGCATCAAGCCGTCCCGGTTGAACGCTTAAAGAGCTTTTCTCTGAGCAACTGCTTCTCCAGTACCCCATAATTAGCCTGCTCTCGGAACTGCATACAGATTGAGTGGCTGGGGAAGAGGAGCAAGAGAATAACTCTAAAAGCAAATAAAAATTAAGCAGCTGCCTCTAGCTAGAGAGAGAGATCACCCACAGAAAATTAGGGGAAGAACTGTGACCACACAAAGCTTTCCATTCTTTTTCGCACATCTCATAGATTGAAAAGAAAGCCTTCAAGCAACACATCATTTGCTTGCAAGACACCTACCCTCTCCGAGTACTGACAATTCTTATTCCTTAACAACAGTGAGCTATGCACCGAGACTTACCTTGAATTTAGGATCTGCAACTCAGATCCGGCCTTAGGGACTGACTGGCCTCAATCATGTTCTCAGCTCACACTCCAAGTAGACACACTTTGGGGAACCAAAAACTCTGAAGTTGAGCACACAATGCTTTGGGATTTGGAGTTGCATTGCCAAAAGTAAACAAATGTACGCATGTGGTCGTTTTTACCCAAAGATGCCATTATTACACTTGCAGTGAGCTCTAGCTTTTAGAATAATACTTATATAGAACATTCAGTTGGGATATTTAAATTATCCTGCTAAAACCAGCAGAGTTAATAACAATATCACAGGCACAGAATAATTTCTTGGATAATGATGAACATATGTGAATAATTCCCTTTCGCACAACCTAGCTCCCTGAGGCCTAACAACTACTCCCCAACTCTTCCAACTTCCCAAACATGCTTCAGTCTTGAATGTTCTCCCACGGCACCCAGTGGATACAGATCCAGGCGTTATTCTAGTCAAGCCCTCCCATCAACATCTCTCCTCAGCAAGCTCTCTCTCTCTAGTTCTGAAAGTATTCGGGAGGTCCACACTCTCCACATTTAGAAATGCAGCCTGAGGTGGGATTTAGGGCACCACCTGCCCTGCCCATCCAACACCACAGAAATGGCACTTGTTAGAGACAGCAAACCAAAACCAAAAACAGCCATCTAAAGAATTCCAATTTACTGAAGAAAAGGACTATTATACACATTACCCCCCCCAAAAAAAATCACCCGATGAAATCCTTTCAATATTTGTTATCTTAAGATACTTTACAGATTATTAACTTTGATAGAAAATCTCAGGGACCGAGTTCCTGCCAATGAAGATTAATTAGAAACCAAGATAATGTGTACCCCAAATCATAGTTTTAGTCGATGGGAAAATGATTTGACTCAAATAAAGGTCATTTCAGGCAATTTTTAAAGAATATACCCACCATGTAAATGAGACTTGTCTATATTATATGTTCTCTCCCTTATGCTCCACTTTGACACTAATGATGGATTAGGGGAGTACGCTCAGTGTCTTCATCTTTGCCACCACTATCCTTCTTCCACCGAGAAGCTGAACTTCTAGGCTCTGTAAGATAGTGTTGGGTGCTGTCACCATCCACGGACACCCTCAGAGACTGCTCCTCAGGAAACTGGCACCGAGGGATGCATGTCTCATTTTATTTGGACTTGGGTATTGCAAAAGTTGTTGTTGTGGTGGTGGTGGTGGTGGTGGTGGTGGTGTGTGTGTGTGTTTTAATCCAAAATGGGTAGTAGCTTTTGACACAGAGCCCCAAACTGCATGTCCCCACTTCCTCTGTGGAAATATTTGACTTAATGGCACAGGAATAAGACCAGTAACATGCCGAAAGTTTACCAGATCTCTGAAAACAAAGAACCTTCAAACAGTTCACTTTCCTCCCAAAAGAATCTCTTTAAGATGATGCCACAATCACAGAGCAAGAGTGGCTCTCAGGTCATCTGTGATGTGGGTGCCGGGCAACTGAACCTGTCTATCCTCTGATGTGTTTTAACTCCGACAGGATAGCGAACCCACATTTGTCATCGTAACATGCTCAGGCATCTCATCATCACCAAGATCTTTACCTGTAATTGTTGCTGATTTTCTTTTCTTTCTATATGGCAGAGACCAAGGAACTCGTGATAGTGCCCTTCCTATTAACTCACTTTAACGTCCTTCTCAATGATCAAACCACTCCTTATTTAGCCTTATTACTCCAGCCTAAATCACCCTGCCTTTTCTTTTAGGAGACCTTTTTTCTCTCTCTTCACGAACATCTTCATATCCTATTCCTTTTGTATCTTTTTTATTTTTAGTAGATGATACGTGGCACTAACATGGTACTCACTTCAAAAGGTAGAGTGAAAAAGTGGTTCCTGGGCATTCCCTGTCCACCGGACTTTTCAGTTCCAAACTTCCAAACTCCAGCAAGCAGTTACTGGTGTTCACATTCTTTTAACAATGACGGGAACTGAAATCCTATCAGGTTCTTGCTGAGTGTGTAGTTAATGCCGAGTATATCCGGGGAGCCTCCCCCTGGCTTTGGCAGGCACCTGCTGCTTGAATACCAGCCTAGCACGTTCAGTGGTATAGCACCCTCCTTCTCCTGCTCACCGCAACCTAACAGCATTGTATCCTCATCAGCTCCTACCTTAGAAGCGTAGGATAAAAGTACTAACAAGGGTCCTTAGGGGTCATTCAAACTTGTACCTTCATGACAATGTGGGAGTCCCCAAGATTGCAAGATCACACACTGAGTTAGAAGTGGGGTGACTTTCCCAACCCATTGCTCTTTTCACTACGTCACATTCTTTTTCTTCCAAACATTTTAAACTCTTGGGACCGGCCGCACTTCCCTGGCCCGTATCTATGTGCATAAACTCATTTGTCTCTCGTAAATCCAATTCTGTTCCTTAAGGATCATTTTTTAAAAGATTTTATTTATTTATTTATTTGAGAGAGCACAAGCAGAGGGAGAGGCAGGGGCAGAGGGAGAAGCAGACTCCCAGCTGAGCAGGGAGCCCGATGCTGGGCTCGATCCCAGGACCCCCGGATGAAGACCCGAGCTGAAGGCACATGTTTAACTGACTGAGTCACACGGGCGCCCCCCTTAAGGATCATTTTTTATAAATTTGAATAATATCCTTACATATATCACTGATTTAAAAAATTATTCCTGCTAGCAATGGATCCCGAAGAAGCAACAACAAATGTTTACCTTACTCTACTCTTATTTTTTTTTTCTAGTCCATTTTAAGGCATTTAGTAAGATATATCACTGGAACAATCCTTAGGGTATATTGATATTTGTGGAGGGCCAGCTCTTTGTGGAGCTGAGTCAAAGCATCTTGATTTCAATTTAGCATGTAGGAAGAGCTTTGTCATAAGGCTGCCCCAGGGAGCCTATTCCAGCCCCATTTCCTGGAGAGCCTGGCCTGGTGGAAGAAGCAATCCTTACTGTATCAGCATTAGCAACAAGTGAAGAAATAATAATAACGAGGGCTATTATTTGTTGAGCATCTCCTACTGGCAAGTGCTCTACACACATTTCTCATTAAATCCTCACAACAACCCTAAGTAGCTCTCAACTCATCTTCACTTAACCAACTTGATAGACCAACCAGTACTCTCCCTTCCCCTTAGACTACTCCCTGATGCCCATATGATGCACCAACTCCTCAACTGTAATTCAATTGTACACTTCTGCTCCCACCAGAGAACTTGGAGGGGGACCAAGAGTCCATTGATCTTGTTCCCAAATCTGTTCATGCCAGTTGTACTTATTGTAAATATGTCATTTAAAAAAGTATAACAAATGATGACACAGGAATTATAAAAAAGTTAATTGCACAAAAACTGCATTACATGTTTTAGAAATAGTCATTGTTTTGCTTAAAAATCTACCGTTGAATTCAGAAAGATTCTGTGCTCTGATTGCTTTTTTTTTTTGCAAATGTCTTCAAATGCTTTTTCCATTTTGAAGAGATCACAGACAATCATGCATCCAGGGTGTGAATTATGCAGGAAAGACAAAGAGCAGCCAGAGTTAGGAGCGCTATCCTCAAAGAAAGATCCATCGCTCTATATAGAAACAGCACATGAATGTACGTATTCATGCTTTAAGTTAATATGTATGGTCCTATTCCTTTTTTTATGATTCCTTGCTTTAAACAGCTCTTATAATCAACACATCAACTACCAATCCTGATCAAATCATTTAAGAGGTCTCCTACTGAGGGCGCCTGGGTGGCTCAGTTGGTTAGGCGACTGCCTTTAGCTCAGGTCATGATCCTGGAGTCCCTGGATCGAGTCCCGCATCGGGCTCCCTGCTCGGCAGGGAGTCTGCTTCTCCCTCTGACCCTCCCCCCTCTCATGTGCTCTCTCTCATTCTCTCTCTCTCAAATAAATAAATAAATAAAATCTTTAAAAAAAAAAAAAAAAAAAAAAAGAGGTCTCCTACTGAAATTTAGTCCCATTTCATAGACGAAGAAAGGAGCTTTAGAGGCCAAGTAACTTGTCCATCACCAGACACCTACTCATTGGAGGAGCTGCAAGAGAAAACCAAAGCATCTGACTTTGAAGCCGTGTTCTTGATCTTGATGGACACTGCCTTGTCATTTATACCCCAAAATTGAATATCTAACATGCCACTTAGCCCTGTAATTCCCTTTGCACAACAACATTTTCCTGTACAGAGGAGAAGACTGAAGTATAAAATAACCTGCTATGAATCCTTTAGCTCCATATGGATTTGCTGGGCTTTTCTGAAAGGATGCATCTCAGCAAGGTTGGCTGTGAAACAAATCTCTAAAGCAAACCCTGTGCTCTCATTGGTTCCTCTAATTCTAGCCATGGAATTCGTCTATGGAAATGGTCCAGACTTTTGGCAAAGAATGATTACTCCAGGGTATGTTAGAAAATCCCACATAGCATTTTCCAGATTTTGGAACCCCCTGTCTTCCTTGTTTCCTCGTCTCCTTACCTTTCTCTTAATTGACTTATACCTGAGGTTTCCTGTACTCAGATACCATTCTTTACCTAATAGAATGTTGAGAATGGGGGTGGCAGGAATGGTATGTACAGTGTTTAAGAGTTAGAAAATACACCCCAAATTGACAGTAAGCACTGCCACTAAGATTCACCCTTACTTGAAACCATTAAATTCAAGGGTTTAATTTGCCTGATATTAAAGATGTCAAATATATATGTATACATTACATATATATATATATATGTGTGTATATATATAATGTATATACATTTAAGTTACATTCATGATACATCTTTCTTCAGTGTAACCTGAATTTGTCCCTGGAAATCTTAAAAGTGAGAAAAGAAAAAAATAAGTGCAAGATTAGAAGTTTTCTTGTCCAGTTTTTTTTTTCCTTTCTTTCTTTCTTTCTTTTCTTTTTCTTTTTTTTGGTGGAGCAGCCGCTGTTAGACTATGACTCTAAATCTTGTGAAATAATAGAAATCATAAGACTACAGGGCTCAAAAAAGTCTTAAAGAAGCCATGTTCATCTCTTCCTCCTTCCTTCCCTCTTCCAGGCTAGTCCAAACTAAGCCACATATCCCAGCCAGAATCCATCCTATTTTTGAATTACAGTAGAG
Source organism: Halichoerus grypus (assembly GCF_964656455.1). Classification (NCBI taxonomy): domain Eukaryota; kingdom Metazoa; phylum Chordata; class Mammalia; order Carnivora; family Phocidae; genus Halichoerus; species Halichoerus grypus. The sequence continues at coordinate 108,393,741 of NC_135719.1, read as the reverse complement.
AATTAGAACTTGGCTCATCTAGTATTTAATAACCCGCACTGGATTTAGGGTCTAAGAAAAATCCTCCTGGATAGGGGACGATGACACAGCCTCATGACCCAAGGTGCATGGAGGCCCGTGGAGGTCGTTGACTTTTCCCAGGCAGTGGGATCTCCGCCGACTCACAATAAACCAGCAGACTTCTTGCTTACTGTAGTGTTTTTCCGATTGTTGCCCCAGAAAAGAAACATGAAGCGTGGTGAGGAAAACACAGTCCTGTGAAACCTCTGGACTCTTGGAAGGGAAGGATTAGGTAGTGGTAATACCAGATCTTCCGAGATCTCCCTGAGCCCCCTTCACGCTGTAGTATCAAGAAGGCCAGTGTTATGCTTAAAAAAGTTTCCCCTGAAGGGGAAGGAAGCTGAAGCTAAAAATATATCAGGCCAGCTGTTATAAATGCTTCTCAAAGGAAGCAAAGCAACGAGAGTTACCTCTTGGAAAAGCAAATGAGGGGTTAAGGAAATAATGGAATTTTTCAGTTACATGCCAGGTTGGCTAGATTTGGGGGAGGAAGAAATTTTCCAACCAGAAACTATGTTGGTAAAAGACAAAATAATTCCATGAAGATTTATTTATACGACACCAGTGGCTTAGGACGGGGAAGACCTGCAGCCTGCCGAAAAGAATCGGGGTCTGCAGGCCTTGCCCTCTCTTTTCAGTTTCCAAGAGGCCACTCCCAAGACCTCGCTTCCTGTCAGGCCTACCTAAAGCTGTGTGGTGTCTCTCCTTCCCTTGAATATCTGGGTTCTGATCATTTTTTGCAGGCTGACTGCAATGAGCTTGAAGTGGCTGCTGGTCTTGTCAGAAAATGTTGAAGGGCAGAGGATTTCTTGAACCAAACGGGTATCTCTGAAGGAGCTGGCCCTGGCTGACGGGGTCAATCCATGGACTTGGAGGGGTTTTTTCCACTGGTGGATCGGGGGTTCCCAAAAGAGCCATTTTCCCTGAGATCCATGTCACCCTCACTTCTCACCTTGCCTGCTGGAGTTAGTTTTGTTCCACGTGTTGGCTCCATGGGGCCTAGCAACCATCCTTCCCATAAATAGATGGACCCTCCACGCTCCTGGAAGGCCAGGTCAGAAGGACCAAAGCCCAAGAGATATCCGGGCACTGGATGCCTCAGCAGTTTTTGTTTTTTCACTTTTAATTTTGAAATAACTATAGATTTAACAAGAAATTGAAAAAATAGTACACAGAGAGGTCTCATGTACTGTCTCCCGGCTCCCTACAAGGTGACATTTTATCCAACTATAGTGCATTATCAAAACCAGGAAATAGACATTCACGCAATACAATTAACAAGACTATAGACCTGACTTGGATCTCAGCAGTTTTGTACACAGATTTTTTGGGGGGGGGGGAGGAGGGGAGAGGCGGGGGCTTACAAATTTCTCTACAACCCTATGGCATTTTTTTCACATGAATAAATTCATATAACCACCTCCACAATCACGATCACAATATGTTTTAAAAATCTGTTAGTATTGAGACCTAGTTGGTAAAATAAGTCATGCAAAAAAAAAAAAAAAAGCAAGAGTAATGACAAATGTCACTATGAGGATTATGACAGAAGGCTAAATGATCAATATTATCACCAGATATTTAGTGAATTCCCAAGGACGTTTTCTCGTTTATTTTGGAAATTCATTAACTTCATGAACATCTGCCTAGTGAGCCCAGGAATTTATTAAGTTCCTACTGTTCAGCAAACATCTATGGCAGGGCGGGCGGACAGGCTTCAGCTCACATGCCATCTCTTATCGAATTATAGTGGCTTCCTTGAGGGGTATACAGAGGAGGATTTGGAGGCCACATCTGGCCCTAGTGAGAGACAGCCAGGATCTAACAGAGACGCACTGCCCCCGGAGGATGGCAGCTGAACGCGTGCCAGGAAATTGCCATCTCCACAGTTTCTGTGAGCCACGCAAGTGTTCTAGGTGCCGGGAAGGAGGGATCAAGAAGACACAACCCTTGTCCCCAAGGAGTTTGTGATTGGGAAGGGAAGGCAAATATGTCAACCAAGAACTGTGACACAGAACGCTAAGGGCTGCCATTGAAATATATGGGTCAGTGCAAAGCGAGCACACTGGGGGTGTGATTTGGGCAGGATCCTAGATCTGTGTGCTGTGGAGAACCATGCGGGGACAAATTCAGAGTCAGAGTCAAACAAGGGTCTACTAGCTAGAAATTGAGTCAATCTCTGAGGATAGGATTAGGAAGGACAGGCATGTCTCCTCAAGTTCAGAGGCAGACTCTGGAGCCTGAATGCCTGGGTTCAAGCCCCAGTTCATCCAAACTTGGTTGGTCTGTGACACTGGTCAAGTGACTTTGCCTCTCTGTGCCTCAGTTTTCCTCTTCTGTTAAGTGGGGATAACACATCATGGAGGTATGAGGATTAAATGAGTTAATATTTACGTAAAGGGTTTTGAACAGTACCCAGCATGTAGCAAACGATACGCAGTAGTATGCTATCACTGTTAATTTACTTTTTTTTTTTAAATGATCTACGGTGCCAACATTTTTTAAGGTATTGTTTTTATTATCAGAAAAATCAACTGAGACAAAGAAAAGAAATACTAAGTTTCCAAAGTGTACCATGAGACTGTAGAAGTGGGCAGTCTAAATGGAACATTTTGGAAGAATTTCTGTTACCTAAAGCTTCTGCGTTCTTGCCTCATACCAGGTTAGCAAAGGGCAGCACATTTTCAAATCCACGTGTAAAGAATGCGAAGTAAAGTCAAGTATTGCAACGACTGGAATAGAAACAAGTTTCTTTCATTTGTCACTGTAGCACGTAGTTTTCCTCCGGGTCCATGTCCACCAGCGAAGAGCAGAAAATGGTTAGAAAGGCAGTCTGGGGTAAGGGAGGTGGCACTGACCTCCACACAGGGGAAATCTGTGGGCTCTTTGGAAAACCAGGAGGTATTTTTCCTGAATGTTCTTTTCCTGAATGGTTTGCTTTTTTCTATAGCAGACTTCAGACAGGAAGCAAACGTAGAGATGCTAAGCCAGTTTCTATGCACCTTACAATTGGAATTGCTTGTAATGGCCAGAACAAAGTTGACTAAGTCTTTGTGTAAGTCTGTGACAGCTAATAACCTCGTTCTTTCTGATCTCACGGGCTCATGATGAAGAATCTGCACATTCTTGCTTTTAGTGACCAGACCTGAGTAGCCTTACAAGGACGGTGAGGTACTGAAAAATACAGTACCCCTCTTCTGAAACGCCTTGAAGCTATCCAAAATGTTTAATCGACTTCTCAACTGTCCCAACCCATTCTTCTCTTTCTCATGAGAAAAGGTGTGGCTCAAAGTCCCTGTGTGATCTCACTTGATTTAACCTGCAACCAATAAAAGGTACTCTTGCCTCCGCTTAAAGGGATGAAAACAGGTTGATTCTTGTTATATTGGGGTTTAGTTTTTGCCCCCTACTCTTAGCCTCACCCTAATCCCTTCCTTCCAAAACTTCCCATGGCACCATCATGTGCATTAAATGCCCTCTAAACATCATTTTTCTCCATCTCAATGTTCTAGCACCTTCTCTAAGTCAATACACATCGAAAATTGAGCTTGTATCTAGTTTCTCTCCCTATCTTGCCTTTTATCTCTTTGGAATCACTAACTCAACTTTCTTCATCCCTTAAATGCCTACCATGTGTGAAGTACTCCCAATTTATCTCTAATATTCCTTTTTGATAAATCCAGTGGTTAATCCTTGGTCCTCATTTTATTGGATGTATCAGCAGAATTTTACCTGATCACTTTTTCCCCTTGAAACATGTTCTTCGTTTGCCCTGCAAGACGCCCACACACTTGACTTTTTTCTGACTTCAATGGTTTCTCCTGCATTTCTTTTGCTTTATCCTCCTCTTCCTCAGCCTTCATGTTGAAGTACCCAGGCTCAGTCCTTGGTCCTCTTCTCTGTCTACATCTTTGCTTTGGTAATTTCATTCTGTTTCAGAGTTTTAAATACTACTTCTGTACTGGTAACTCCCAAATGTCTATCTCAGATCAGTCCTCTCTCCCAAACTGCATACTCATACATCTAAATGCCCACGAGACCTGTCTGATCATCTAATGGGCACCGAGATTCATCATATATGACACAACTCCCAATCTTGCTTTCAAACTTAATAGAAATTTTCTCCATCCTTCCAGTTACGTAAGCAAAAACTCTGGAGTCATTCTTGAATTCTTTCCCTCATAGCCTTCATTTCTTTTGTCAGGAAATCTCGTATTTTCAAAATATATCTAGACTCTGACACTCTTCTCTCTTCTACCTCAGCCATCCCGGTCAGAGTCAGCAATGTCTGGCCTGGATCACTGCAATAGCCTCTGAACTGATCTTTGTGTTTCCATCCTTGCCCTGGTACAGCCTATTCTTAATACAGCAGCCAAAGTGATCCCTTTAAAATATAAGTCAGATCACGTCACTTGTCTGCCAAAAACCCTCCACTGGCTTCTTGGTTTCCTGACAGCAAAAGTCAAAGTCCTTGCAATGCCCTGCAGTGCCCTGTAGGATCTGTCCTTCCTCGATACCTCGGCAACCTCCGCCACTGTCTACCTCACTCACTCATTCCCTTTCAGCCACTGGCCTTTGTGCTTTTCCCCAGCAAGCTGGGAAAAGATCTTGGGATCTTTGTTTAAGCTTTTTCTCTGGCTGGACTATTCTCCCCACAGACACCCACTTGGCTAACCCCCTTAACCTCCTTCAAGTCTTTGTTCACATGTTACCTTCCTGATGAGGTCTATCCTGACCACCCTATTTAATCCTATAACCACCTCACCACCTAGGCCTGATCCTCCTGACCCTACTCTTTTTTTTTTTTTTTTTTAATTTCCATACCACTCACCAATCTCTAACACACTATATAAGTTCCTTATATATTATAATTTATACATGTTAGACTGCAAACTCCACAAGGGAGAGCATCTTTGTCTTGTCCGCTGATGCACCCTGAGTGCCTTAAATAGGTTAAGCATATAGTAGGTGCTCAATAAACATTTTCTAAGTTAATGAATGAACAAATAAATAAATTGATAATGTATGTCCAAGTCAATACTGAATCCTAATTTTCATAATTACACCTAGAAACATTTCTAGCACCCATTCCTTCTGCTCCATGCCTGTTCCTATCCTCATGATACTTTTACTACCTCACAACTGAGGTTTTGAAACTCAGCACTTGTCATTCATCTGGTTTGCACCCAGTACACCAGTCCCTCTACAGCATTGCTCATATCACTGCCACATCCATGGTGGGATGCTTGGACTCTTTAGAGCTCTCAGATCCCCTCCCTCAGTCTACTTGTATTGCCGTCTCTCACTACTCTTTTTCCTTCGTGAACCTCTTCTTCTTCCTCACTATCTTCCAACCCTGACTGCATACTATAACCTCCATGCCTTTGCTCACAATGCATGTCCCTACCCTCAGTCCACCCACCATCTCTAACCTAGCTTACTTCCCCTATTACCTACAAAGGCTTTCCTGACCCTCCGGTTCATAAGGATCTTTCCATTTCACACATTCACAGCTCTTACAGTACAGACTCCCCACCCCCACCCCCGTTCAGCTGACACAATCCTATATCACCCGATGGCAGCTATTGGAGTTATTTTTTTTAACTGCACTTTTATGTAATGCATGGGTTATTATGTAAAATTTTTGCAGATTAGTCTGGCTAGAGGGAGAGATTTCATTTTCAATTGTGAGACTGACTGATCTATCTTCTCTTTCCACTTATATGATAGGTTCCCTGAAAATGAATCACTTTCCTTAAGCTTCCTTATATTTTCCACGGCCTCGAACACAGTGCTGGGCACCCAGGAGGTGGGTAGTGTTTGCAGTGCAGTTGGATGATACAGAATCCACATAGGGAGGAGGCCACGAATGCTAAGGCATTTTGCTGGAGCGTAATCGCCAAAGGAATAAAACGTGTGTGGGATAAACCAAGATTAAAAACCAAAAACTGTGTAAGGAAGTCATCTTCTAGTTAGTTTCTTTTCATTAACTGTCATTAAGGTGGTTGATAATTTGAAAATGCGAAGCAGTAATTGATCTCAGTTCTCTTACTATGATTTATAATCATGTTGTTTTGTATGAGTATTTTTTCATTTTAAAAGAAGGAAGACATCTAGCTCTTCAGTGCAGTAGAAGAGGTCCTGAAGCCTTCAGTCCAACCATTTTCTATTGTAGTGAAATGGCCAAAAGTCACGGCATAGTCAAGGACCCCTAGTCTACTCTGCATGGCCCGGGCTCGGGAAAGGTGCTTTCATGAGGTGACAGTCAGAGATGCAAATGCGGGCACAGACCCTGGGTGTCAGTGTTAGCACTTTGCTCCTCGATGTCCTCCCTACTCTCTCCATTTATTCGCTTAGCAGACGCCATTGCCAGCTCTGGCCAGGGCTGGGCGTCAACATATGTAATCTCATGTGCCTTCACCACAGCCCTCAAAGATGGATATCATGAATGTTCTCATTTTACAAGTGAAGACCTTGCTCAGAGAGGTTAAGTAACTTGGCCAAGCTGTAGTTAGCAAATTGTAGATCTGAGATTTGGACTTAGCAGGGCATTGACACCAAAGTCCTGATTCTTTCCACTTCGTCAACCCGCTGCCCAGGTGCTCAGGATTTACTTGATAGAGGCACAAGTGAATGAATGACCCAAAATTTGCAGCTTTGACAAACACCATTTAACCACCATAGACAATGCAGAAGACTAAAGCAATGACACTAATGTTTTGTTAAAGAGATACTGAAATACAAGTGTTGACATGGCCTAAGTGTTTGCATGAAACTTTCTGGAAGAGAGATCTGAGCTTTCTTTGCCAAGGCTTTGAAACAGGGCTCCAACCCCTTTCTTCTTCCTGAGATATGTAATCTAGTTATCTTGTCAAACCTTCAAGTCTTTTTCTACTCACGTACTACACAGGGACCCAAAGATCTGGGAGGCCATGACAGTTATCTCTGCATTTTCTCCCCTCTGCAGGGCTGGGCAGCCACAGTGAAAAATGAAAGTACCCACAGACTACAATCTGCTAACCACCTCGAATGTACTAATCTTGTCAAGACTTACAGCCCTGAGTGTGCAAATCAGGACAGACAGAAATATGATGACCCAAGACTAATGACATAAAATTCAGCCCTTAAAATATGAAAGACCAAGTTTTGAGAGGGCAGGCAGCTTGGAGCTTGCATCTCTCCCAGCTATCAAAGAGTTTTGTAATAATTACTAGATTCTGTCCCTGACCTGGGAAACTTGAGCCAAAAAGCTCTGTCATCCAGCCTGCATGTGTCTGTCTTAATAGCCCCAGCGACCGCTCTCTGTCACACAGAGGCTAGTGAAACTGTTCCCTGGATTACTAGTCTGCAAAAGACATTGCCCCCACAACCTCTTACATAATAAAGTAATGAGGCAATAATCCCTTAATTCCCCAAATGTACGAGTTATCAAAATCTCAATGTAAAAGTAAAAAAAAGAATTAAAAATCTTATGAATGCAGTATCTTAAGTATTTCCTTGGTTATTTCAATTAATGTAGTTCTAATTTGACACTCCTATGTATTTGAGAAAGCCATTTCAAAGGACCCATTAGCTGAGAGATTCGAGTGGAGGGAGAGGCCAAGAAGCCGTCACTGTTAATTCTTACTACTCTCAGATCTTTTAATTGGGGGTTCCTGCACGTTGACAGGCACGGAAGGTCTGACCACAAAAGCTTTCCCTCGAGAAAGTTATCTCAGTGCTGACACTGTATTCATGGACACATGCAACTAGCATCAAGGACTTCTGTTGAATGACAGGCCCCCTCTCCCATGTTGCCACTTACAGAAGCACTGATGGCATGTTTGTCCCTTTGCTCAGCCTGAGTGGGGAGCCACAGAGAGGACTCCTGGCCCTAGTCCCAGCTGTGCGCAGGGTACTTTGCTTTCGTGGTCAAAAGAGCAGAAAGCTGTCCTCTGCTCTCCCCTTCCTCAAAGCTGTTCCTGACCCGCCTCTCCTAAGTTAGACTGAGCAAGAAAAGGCCACAGCATTCATACCAGGCCACAGCACAGAGCCGCATTCTCAGTTAGCAAACCTGTTTCCCTTGTCAGGAGGAAAAGTGCCTCCAACAGCAGGGGATAAAAACCAGAAAATGCAAGGGAGGGAACATTCCAGGGTGAAATATATTAAAAAAAAAAAAAAAAAAAGGAAGAAAGAAAGAAAAAGGAAAAAAAAAAAGAAGAAGAAGAAAAAAAAAAAGAAAATGCACAAATTCCATGAGGGCATCTGGTTAACCAGGGGTTAGAATCAGGTTTAGAGAATCACACGTAACTCAGTGTCTTGGCAAATCCAAAAACCCCAGGGCGAAAGGCATGTGGGTAAAAGGCATTTCTACTTGTGGAAACGGGAAGTTTCCTTCTTTTACCATTTATTCTCTCTCTTATTTATTTACTTTTTAGTCCCACCAACCCAAATTTGGACCATCGATCATTTTACTTGACCAGCATTTTTATCTTTCCAGAGTCAAAGGGATCCAAAGATCCCTTTCCCACAGCCAATTCCAGTGAGCCCCTCTCTCCCAGGGTTACGGGGTGCTCAGAGCGACATTCTCAGCGGGACATGCCACACACAGCAAGTCACTACACCAGACTGCTCTAGAAGGCTTCCAGGGAACTTACTTGTACTTGTGCTGGTTCCAATTGTATTGATTGTGGTGGGGACAGATGAGGAGGAGTAGAGGGGCACGTGGCCATTCTCACACCCCAGGCTTTTGTCCTGCCAGTTGGAGGCGTTGATGCAAATCCCAGAATCCCGAGAGTTCTGCCACCCATTGAGCTTGTCATCGGAGTTCTGTCTTTGGTGATAGTAGTGCGTCTGCCCATAATCCACAGAGTCTGAGCGGCTTCGGTTCTGGCCGCCAAAGCTGGTCGACGTGCGGTCCTCCAAGTGGTTCAGCCACATGGCTAACGCGCTGCGATCTTCCAGCGAAGTGGCCGGATGTATCAAAGCATAGGACAGTAGCTGCCTGCTCTCCTCGATGTGCTGGTTGTGTTCAATAGAGTGAGCCAGGATTTTGGGCAGCAGTTTCATATATTCTACTTTTGCATCAAGGTTTCCTGGCTTCAGCAAAGGCAGATGAGTTAACAGGAGGGAAATCACTTTATCCTTGGATTCCTGTTGCCATTGGTTAATGATTCCTGGAAAGGAAAATATACAGGGCAAATAAGCAAATACACCCACAATGGCATGAAACACCACACTGTAAAGAAATTCCTATGGGTTAAGTCTCCATCTAGGTATCCTGGCTAAATTTTTCTCCAAACAGCCTGTGCATCGGGTCGGATAACGGACTCCAGGTTGTCAGGGGGCAGTGACATAAATGAAACACAGAACAAATGCTCTTGGATGTGTGGGTGCTCAATCTAATTCCCATTCAGGTCTCCAAAGAGCCTACAATTACTTTGGTACAACCAAATAGAATTTACAGCCCTGTGTTCGTTCTTAGAAAAGTCTAGCCACACCTTCAGATAGACGGGGATAAGGATGAAGAAAATCTCCAGAGAGAAGCAAGTGTTGTCAAAGGTTCATTGGATCCTTGGGGATAAGCCTGCTTTCCCTCCTGCAGACATCTGTGGAAAAGTGGGTTACACTCTAGCAAAGGCATTTGTGTGAAGATGGTAAAGCTTCCTAGATAGAGAAATCTGTCAGGAAAAGAAAGGACTTCCCTCATCTCGGTGAAGTAAGCCTGCCCTTCTCATGAGAAGCTGCCTCTGAAAACCACTGTGACCCCAAAGCTAGATCTCAAAGCTAGACTTAGCATGAGTCGCACCTCTGATCACACATGATAAGCAAGCTATTTTTCTTTAAGCAGAGAAGGCCTGTTTAGTTATCTTTATGATGGTAAAGTCCGGATAACATAATATTTACCATTTTCACCATTTTTAAATGTAGGGTTGTGTGGCAATGAGGACATTCACAATGTTGTGCAGCCATCCCCACCATCCATTTCCAGATCTTTTTCATCTTTTCAGACTGAAACTCTGTACCCATTGAAAAATAACTATTTCTTTCCTCCCCCAGCTCCTAGCCACCACCATTGTATTTTCTGTCACTATCTATTTGACTACTCTAGTTACCTCATATAAGTGGGAACATACAGTATTTGGCCTTTTGTGACTGGTGACTTCATTCATGAGAAGATCCATTTGTGACACCTTCTTGTCCCCTTCTACTCAGAACACACACTGACTGCCTTTAGGTAAACATGGATAAGCAGTGTACTTTGCCTTCGACTGGCCTTTGAGAAGTAGCTTGTTCTGGAAACTGGAAGTTATCCTCAGAACCTGGGGCCACAAGAAAGAAAGCTCCCTTCCTGAAAAGTCACTCCTGATACCCGAAGACATTGTCCCTGGCCTACTGATTACCCTACATAGGCTAAGGCAGGGCAGTCTTACTGGCTTTCATGAAGTATCTGCTGAGTTGAAAAGGGGTCTCTGGAATTTAGCAGACAGGCTTTACAATTCTAGCAAGGCACACACATATCAGAACAAGCTCAAGAGTCATTGTTGACCAGAAGCTACAAATGCATCAGCCAAGTACTATAAGGCCAGTCAAGACCAAAGAAAAGTATCAGGCAAGGAAGGCATGGGATAGAATGAAAGACTGTGGGCTCTGGACTCAGGCAAACCTGGGCATGGATCCCAGATCTGCCACTTAAATTTGCAGTGGGACCTCGGTAAGTTACTTCACCTGTAGGAGCCTCAACTGCCTCATCAGTTAAGACTGTTACCAACAGCATCTGTCCCTCCTTGCGTGGAAATGTATCAAAAGGACTGGTCAAGTACTCGATGGTGGAAATAATGCCTTCTACTTGTCTCTGCATTAGTTGGGCCCCACATTAGAGCCATGTTGGTTGGTTTCAGATACCGAGTTTTAAAAATAATTATGGAGTCTAAAGACCCAGGGAAGGCCATTAAAAAATATCAGAGTTGGAAGAGGCAGAAAGTCAAAGGGTGAAAGAAAATAGGGCTATTGAGCTTATAAATTAACAACATAAAGAGATGCTCAATGTGGGGATTTCATAAGAAGACGAAGAGTCAACGATTTGAAGTACAAGTCTTTACATTGAAGCAGCAGAGATTAAGACTGGATGTGGAGAAGAAATGAAGTGCCAGGATGACAAAAGACCCAGAGGAGTCTCCAAGGAAGGCTTTATAATCTCTGTCCTGGGGGCCTGAAGAATGGAGATAGATGGGTCTAGGGAAGCACTGTTGGGTAGAATGTAATGTGAGCCACATACGGTATTTAAAATTTTCTAGTATTAAAAGAAAAGTGAAAAGAGGGAGGTGAAATTAATTTCAATGATCTATTTTCTTTAATCCAATATATCAAAACATTATTATCTCAACTTGTAATCAATATAAATCATCAACGAAACATTTTACATTCATTTCTTTGCACCAAGTCTTTGACATCCAGGGTGTATATTACCACTGACCTCACATCTCCAACAGGGACCAGCCACAGCTTAAGTGCTCAGGAGCCACGCGGGGCTGGAGACGTTCAGATGGGGAAAGCGGATGGCAGGAGGGCACCCATGACCTCAGCAGGTCCCTCCCAGCTCCCTGACTCTATATTTAGCTAACTGCCTCCTGACAAAAGATAACCCTGGTGCATTCCATTAGGTATGGCCTCCCTTTTAAAGTAGTTTTGGGAGATGGAGGAAGCACCAGTTTCAAGTTGCCATCAATACATTTTCAGGAAACACCCAGCATGTTTTTAATTATGAATATGCTTCAGATAAAGAGAAAATCTATTCATTACGCCCAAGGAACTAAAGAGGCTCTGGCAGGAAGCAAAAGGTCCCGAGAGGAAGATGTATCTCTGCCTGATGCCAGTCCGATGAGCAGATGTAGCTAGCGCGCACCTGGAAAATGTATGTTTAGAAATAAATTTCAGGAACGAGTTTTAATAAAAATTCACGGGGCTGAGGAACTCCCTAGCTTTCTGCGAGGTCACTTCCCTGTTTGGGTATTCTACCCTTCTGCAAAAGGTCAGCCTAAAAAAAAAAAAAAGGAACAAAAACAAAACATAAATAGGACTCGGAGTGCAAACTAACCATGTTATCTCGATGTAAGCAGTCTCCGCCAGGGATTAGCAGCAAAGAGGAGAGGAAAACAAGGGCCCTGGCCCTGGTCCCTCCCAGGCCTGAAATGGGTCTTTCTCTATCCTCGGGACAGGGCTTGGATGGTGTGGGACTGGGGTGTGGCCAGGAAGACAACGATGACTTTTGTTTACTGCCATCGGGAACCCGGACGTGAGGCTGGCTGCCTCCTGAAGGCAGTCTTCTGAGGTGTACTACTGGATCGAACTATTCCTGCAGCAGCTACCGCTGCCACGCGGACAGCTAATGGCATTGAATGTGGTTTATGTGCCAGGCACTCCTGTAAGCTCTGTGCATGTAATTACTCATTTAATCCTCCTAAGAAATAGATGAGGTAGGTCCTATTACAGCCTTATTTTACAGATGAGGACAGAGAGGCACAGTGAGGTCAAGCCATTTGCCTCCGGTCCCCCTGGCTAGGGAGGTGGCAGAATTCGGGTATGTAAATTAGCATAAAGATACATAATGATTATCACGCTAGAGAGTTTGGCCATAAGTTAAATACATTAATGTTTATAGTATGTGATTCTATAATACATAAGATATATAATATAGAACTACATATAAAATGTGTATATGTGTATTATATTTACAAATATAGTAATATGAATATATTTAAATAGAGTGCATGGATCAGCAGAAGCCTTGCCAGCTATCGAAGTGCAGGAAGAGTAGTTACAGAGGTGATACCTACTGTGGTTTTAAAATATGTCCACAACTTCTTTGATATTCCTCTCTAAAAGATGGAGCCTAATTAATTCCTTTCCCGTACAGCGCAGGGTTAGACTTAGTGAGTCACTTCTAGCAAACTGAACGTAGCAGAAGTGACAGTGTGTGAGTTCATGGATTAGGTTATAAAAGGCACTGAAGGGGCACCTGGGTGGCTCAGTTGCTTAAGCGTCCGACTCTTGATTTCAGCTCAGGTCATGATCTCAGGGTCATGGGATCGAGCTCCAGGTTGGGCTCTGTGCCAAGCTCGGAGTCTGCTTGTCCCTCTCCCTCTGCTCCTCCCCCTGCTCAGGCTTGCTTTCTCTCTCTCTCAAATAAATAGATTAATTAAAAAAATAAATAAGAGGCGCTGAAGCTTTTACCTAGCTCTCTCTCGGGTTACTCACTCCGGGGAAGCCAGCTGCCATGCTGGGACAGTAGGGAGAAGGGTCTTGATAGTGAGGAAGTGAGTCTTCCGCCAACAGGCAGCACTCACTTGCTAGCCCTGTGAGGGAACCATCTTAGAAACAGAACTCCCAGCCCATTAAGCCTTCAGATGACTGCACTCCAGATAACATTTGGGAAACTCGGCCAGAAACACTCATATTCCTGATCCATTGAAACTGCATGTGGTAACATGTTAATTGTTGTTTTAGCTGCTACGTTTTGGGTAATTTGTTATGTGAACAAAAAAACCCAATATACCTCTTCAAGAGTTTTCCTCTAGAAAAATAGAAGTCTTAGCCATTTGGCTTTGAGCAGTTCACTTCTTCAGGCAAAATCACTCCCATGCTGAGATCTACTCATGAAGCTAACCTGTTGCCACTAAACATTCACCTCAGCCTCCCTCATCCTGATTATCCACTCATCAAACAACTTTTGGACTATGATTAAGCTCCCGGTATCTTTAGGGAAAGAATGAACTGACCATACAGACTTGAGGTATTTCTAGATTCTATGATGATGATTTTTCAGGGCGATTTAATGGTTTCTGATTGTGATTTGGTTTCCTGTGGAGGTCGCCTTCCTGTGCTCAGTATATGGACTTCGAGTATATCTGGTCCCTCTGGTGATGGTTCCTCATGGCAAATTAATAAGCCAGCATTGCAGGGTTTACCTCCCAGTTAGTACTGAGTCAATCTCTCAGGGTGAACATCCCCAGGACAGTGATGAGAGTAAGTATCTCCACCTTCAAAAGGAAGCCACGTCCTATAGGTGAGGACTTGGGACATGAATGCTAGGTCCTGCCCGGTTGCCCATTGGTCTTCTTTGTGGCATCCACACCATCTTCCAGACAGAAAGGAGTTTTTACTGAGATGTGTATTGAATGGATTCTCCTTACTGGGGAAGACTAGGAATCTTGAAATTTTTAATTAGTCAATCACTTCTTGATGTAGTTTCTATTACCATATACCCCAATATCACTCTCTTCAGTAGACACTCTGGAATACAGAGGTCCAGGAATGGCAAGGTTCAATGGTGCCAACTCACCTCTATTACTTTCTCTGAATATTTTCTCTAGATAAGGAGCAAAGATATTATTTTCTGGACCTTTTATGTGGGTAAAAGTTGATGATTTATAATTTATAAACCAGTGACATAGGAGTAGTAAAAAAAATCCTAAAGGAGCTATAATAAAAGACCATGAGGATTAGGAAACTGTCCCAATGATTCTTAGAGTGATGAAGATTGTGTTTAAATACCAAGTCTGGTATTATTACCACACAATGGTATGTCAATGTTTAAGGGCTCCAGTTGTTAGTAAATTACCCTCAAATTGCTATTTTATTATACCCTTGTTTTCAGTTTAATAACATTTACTATAAAAGGGTTTCTCACAAGTGTATTTAGGCAATTTGCTCATGCAAGAAATGGCTGGAAATTAAGTGCACACATATAAGAAGTACTGTTTAAATAAATGCACTAAAAGGCAGGAATACTAGTGGATCTTAAGTGGTCAAATTCTCCTTGGAAGGATCTATATTACAAACTCAATCCTAGACACATCATGTAATAAAGCCTTCTAAACGTAGTGCAGCTCTGCACAACTCGGGGACAGACGGCACACACTATGCATTTGGTAGGGGTGTGAGCTGACGGGGCACCTAAAAAGTCAGGGGGACAAATGGCAAATACCAACATGGCAAATGGTGGATTCTTGTATTGGCACCTGCACTTGCTTATCGTCTCCCAAGGTACCTTCTTGAGCTAGAAATGACTGGTGAAACATCCCCATGATTTGGTGGAACCCCACAAGACATGAGGATTAGACTAGATGTTATGGGGAACCCGGACAGCATGTAGTTACTGAGCTCCTATTGCTGCAAGTGGTGCTTTGAGCAGATACAAAGGACTGAATAGATAGAAACCATCTCTGTTTTCAAGGAGGGTGATTTGGCCAGCTTCCCAGGTGGCTCCCATGGATCCTTGCCTCTTGGTATTCACACCCTTGTGTACTCTCCTCCCACTCTGAATCCAAACAGGTCCATTGACCAATAGAGTGTGGTAAGATGTTCTGAGATTAGGTCATAAAAGGCACTGTAGCTCCCACCTTCCTCTCTTGGCTCACTCACTCTGCAGGAAGGTAGCCACATCAATTATGAAGACATTTAGGCAGTGCTGGGAGAGGCCTGAGTAGAGGGAAATTGGACCTCCTGCTAACAGCCAGCACCACCATGCCAGCCATGTGAGTGAGATACCTTGGAAGTGGATTCTTCAGCTCTGGTCAATATCTTGCAAGAGACCTTAAGCTAGAACTACCCAACGAGGTTGTCCCAAATTTCTGACCCTCGGAAAACTGCGAAGGAAATATTACTTGAAGCTATTAGGTTTTGGGGTAATTTGTTACACAGCAATAGTTAACTAATACAGCTTATTTGTTAACTAATTGGAGTTCATGTTATTTGGTAAAAAGAAAAAAAAGTCACTCACAAATGCTACTGCCCCTTGAATTCACTAGAAAAGAAAGGGATCTATGTAGTAGACTTCATAGCCCATTATAACCACTAGAGCTTTCTCTGAGACCATGAAGGTCATTAGCTGTTGGACATTCAAAGACACCTGACTATCCTCAAAGCATCCGCCTGACCCCAACATACCTACAATGACCCACTTACCACTCCAGAGTGATCTGGTCATCTCTTCAATGGGGCCTTTCCATCTTAGTCACTTTTCATCCTGGGCACTGGTGTGGCTGGGTGCTCCAGGAGGGCACCTTTGCTCCTGAAAGACCCAGGCCAGTAGTAAACTAGTTCTGAGATCTCAGCCAAGAGCTCAAGTTGGGTTTCATATTCAGGTTTCTGACCTCTTCCTGGCTACGGCCAACTTTTGTAGGTCTGAGGCTGCCCATTCCCAGAGGGTGCGTAAAGCCAGCCAGCTCCCCTGACCACTTGCCTCAATTCTGACCTCACATCTGTATAGATGACTCCCACATTTGTATCTCCAGCCCAGGTCTCACCCTGCCCTTCAGATTCACACATCCAGTTGCATCCTCTACATCTCCACTCAGATGATCTCAAAGGTACTCTGTCCAAAACTGAGCTCCCCCTCTCACTCTCACAAGATCTGCTCCTTTGGGCCTCTTCTCTATCTCAGCAATGGCTCTTCCATCTTTCCAGTAGCTCAGGTTGAAGCCTTCAAGTATCTTTGACTACTCTCTCTTACATCCCATATTTCATCTGTTAGCAATCTCGTGCAAGAAATCTTCAAAACATACCCAGATTCTGACTACCTCTCACCATCCACCTCCTGCCCCATAAACAACATAACCACCAGAATGATCCTTTTTATACTAGAAGATAGGTCATGTCACTTCTCTGATCAAACATTCCAATGGCTTCTCATCTGAGTAAAAGCCATACAACAGCCTATTAGGCCCTCTGTGATACAGCCCCATCCCCTACTACTGGTCCCTCATTCTTTTCAGTCCATTCTTGCTTCCTTGCTGTTTCTTCAACATGCCAGATATGTGCATACCCCCCAACCTTTGCACTTGCTGTTTCCTGTCTGAAACACTTTTATCCCCAGGTCCACATCTAGCCCCGCTCTGTCCTGTCTTTGCTTAAATGTTGCTTCTTAGAACTTTTCTGCCCACAATACTTTAAATTGCCCACATCACTCGCTCACCCTATATTGCCTTATCCCCCATGTCCTGCTTTATTTTTCCCCCCTTGCATTTATCATGTGACCTGGTATGTATGATACCTATTTTCTGTCTTTCTCCACTGGACAAAAGCTCTATGAAGGTAGTGATGATGTCCCCATTTTCCCATGCATTATCATTTCCTTATTAATCACATTTTTTAATGGCTATATAAAGTTGTCCCCAGGCATTTTGTTTGATAGTGGTTTATTATATTAGACTTTGAGATTTCTTACTCAAAATCTTAGGCATTTCCTAGAAATTTCTTTTAAATGAAGACTGATAGAGTGGGTGACCTGCAGACTCTAGTAGGTACCAGATGTCACCCCAAAATTGTTTGGTCACCTCTTTCTCATTTGATTCTGCAGAATTCTGATTATTTCTAGCTTTAACATCAAATAAAAACAGGAACATGTAAAAGAGGAAAATAAAATGATTAACTTATTTTTCAAAATCTTTACTACATTCCCCTCTCAGTATTCTGTTAGGATGGAAAATTTCCCTATGTGCTAGAAAACAAAAGCATAATGGGTGCTTTTCTTGATTGTAACTGACACCAATTAAAGTAATCTTCGTGATAAAGATTCGTTAGGCTGAGACAGCAGAATTAGATGTATTTAATATGACTCTTTTGCAAACATCTGTTGAAGAAAGAAAGAAAACCAATGCCAATAGGGTTGTGTTAAGACTATTGTATATCCAAATTTTTGGGCCATGAGTAATTATGTTCTAATAAAACCTCACAGGAATGGGTCTCCTAAGAGTCATATAAACTAGAGATGAAGAAAATGTTACCTTACTCTTGACAAATGCAAGACAAATCCTTATAAACCATATTCGGCTAGTTTTTTATACCAGAAACCCCTCAGAGGAGAGTCTATAAATGTTCCAAAAGCAGGAAGCTTTCCCACTCACTCATCTTCAGTGCCATTCTCACGCTCCCAGACCACCACTGACAAAACCCCACATACCACAAAATGACTCTTCAGTAGTATTTCAAAATAATGAATTAGCAATCCTTACGCTGACCTTGCAGAGGAGAAAACCATGCTTTGTACTACACCACTTAGATTCAGGCCTTCTTCCATGGGAAGCACTAGAAATGAGAACCTTGAGGGAAGCACCCTGTCGTCCAGGTAGCTTCATTGCAATCATATTTGTTAATGAAGAACTCTCAGGACCAAAATCCTTGGCAATGTCCAGACGGGAGTCAATAAGGAGGGTCTTGGGAGAAATATAAACAGGTCAGTCTCCAAGGAATAGTTCGTGCTTGACCCAACAGACCAAACTGAACAACAGCCACTTCCCACAACAGGTTTACAAGCCTCACAAAGTCTAGGAAGGGCCGTTTCACCTCTGACAACAGGGAGTCATTCTATGTCTTTAAAGGAGTTAAGTCACTGGGTCCCACGCTTTCTAAAATGTGGAAGTCACTCAACAACTTCTAGACAAAATTTCCCATCTTCAGAGATGGGAATCCAAAGTGTAAGTGTGAATGTAAGAGCCCTGTGATGTGTGTAAATACTGTCACCAAGGAACAGCACACATACATCCCCAAAATAGACGTACCAGAAAAGTTGATAGTAAAATTTATGTATCCCTCATTTAGGTATGAAATCTGAAATACATGTACAAGTTATTCTATGGAGGCGAGGATGGACAATTTTGTGGAGGGAAGATATTGCAATCTATGGTCACAAATTATTGTTATTGTATTTGAAAAGGAGGGCCCAGTCAACTGTACAAGGACGGAGTTGGGTGAGCAACCCTAGAAATTCCCAATCCTGTTCGCTTGTCCTCGTTAGGTATAGCCCCATAGAGGGAGTGAGAAGCACACCTCCCTTTCTGGGGTTCTCTTGAGCTATTAGCCAACTCCAAGAATTTATGCAAAGGTAAGTAGCTTATGCTCACCTGTTATCTGTGTACCAAACTTGTGTTCAGGTTGGTAGGTCTGTTGATGAAATCAGAATAAGCTTTCTCAGATTTTTGGAGAAGGGGACGTACTTTTTAATTTCTAAAGCCCTCTGGGGCAGTGCGGTAAGAAGGAAGAAAGGCGGGAAGGACAATGGCAAAGGATGAAGTTCTGCAATCAGAAATGAGAGTGGCCAAGGCCGTTTCTCTCCTTCTGGGCATCCCACCATTAAGTTAAATAGGCCCAGCGGTCAGTGGCTGGACCAGAAGCAGGAGCACAGACCAGCTGAGGACCCTTTGCTTTAGTAGACTTTGTGGGAATACCGCTGGAGTAGACCAGAGCTCATAGCCCACAGTTAGAAAGACTATGGATGAAGGCTTCTCGCTTAACCTTCCTGAGCTTCAAACATACTGTCTGGAATTCGAAACCAAAGGAAGACCTGAAAACAGCAGAAAGACTTAGGCAACACTGATCCAGAGCCAGGAGTGACCACAGCAGCCTGTTTTGTTTTAGTTTAGCTTTACATCACCACCTTTAAGGGTAGATATATTTATCTACCCTTAAAGGGTATACTACCCTCCAATAGTATCTTTGGTCTCTATCAATGTAGATGGTCAGGTGTTAGGATCTGTCCTCTTCAATGGGGTGTGCAGGGTCAGAGATAGCCATGGGAAAAGTTTTGTACCCTATAGAAATGTCTGTAATATGAAGAATTTGGAGAGAATCAGAGCAGAGAGGTAGATAAAATGCTTTAAGAAGGTCTCCATTTATAGAACCAACTGGCAACTCTGTTAAGGAATAGAATCAGTTTTCTAAAATAACCCCAGAACCTCTAGCAGACCTCCAACCAGCATCCAACACTATTTACTGGAAAAACACAAAAAGCTTAATTGATTATCACTACACCCATGGAGACAACTTTGGCTGTTCAAATCTTAAAAGAGATGGTTATTTATTATTAAATGTTCTCTGCTGTAGAAATGCCCTGTATACATCTAAACCTTTCCCCTCCTGCCCCCCATCATCATCCATGACATGGTTTAAGAATCTGCCACCTCCCTCAAATCCTGTTGATCTACTCTGGCTCTCACTGCCTCTCTCTACTGCACAGACCGGCTCAATGACGTACGCACTCGTGTGACACTCTCCTCAATGAGACTGCTGGCTCCTGGAGGAGGGCAGGGACAGTGCCCCCACTGACGTGTCTTCTAATGCTTGTCTAGGTCTGTGCTGATCACACAGGCTTGCTGACCAGACTGGATAAAAGATCCATGCACTTTTCCATCACAGCTGATGACACAGCAGATCTGTTCCTTTTTCAGCTTTGTCTGTCTCTGGTTAGGGTGTTAAGTGTCAACAGTGGAAACCTTTGCACCAGGGCAGAATCGTGAGGGGAGCCTGGCCTCAGCAGAAGGAGAGCTCTGGCCTCCTTTTAGGGGTGGATGCCCCCAGGGTCTTCACTCTAGTCCCTCCCGAGGCCCTCCTGAGGCTCCGTCGGCTCTCAAACAGCCACCTCCCACCAACCTACACACAAACACACACACACACACACACACACACACACACACACACACACACACACAGGTGGGAGCCCAGCTGTCTGGAAATTCAGACCCCAAGACACAGGTTACAAGTACCTAACATGGGCTTGGTTTGCCTTGGGGCTCCTTTCTGAGGTATTCACTTCCAAGAACTGTAGGAGCATCAGGTGCTCTAAGTGACTTGAGGAAAAGGAAAAGAAAGATAATAGCTGTATTGTCTGGGTTTGAATCTTGAATCCTGATCTTCCATTTGGTTGCTGTGTGACCTTGGGCAATTCACTTAACCACTCTGTACACTTCAGTTTCCTCATTTTGGAAATGGGGTACCTCATGGGATTGTCATGATGTTTGAATTCTCTAATCTGTGTGAAGCAAGGGACCACTATCTGGCCCACAGTGAATGCTGTGTAATTGTTAGCGACAGTCACCATCATCTAAGGAACAATGCTCCATGGGCTCCTCTCCTACAGGCTGGAGAAGGGGAAGAGGAGAGGATAGGAGAACCAAAAAGGCTTAAGACACTGGTTCTCAAAGTGTAGCACTCCCCCCCCAACACACACCCGGCCACTTGTTAGAAATGCAAATTCTGGGACTCCATCCTAGATCTACTGAATCAGAAACTGTTTAAAAACCCCTTCGGGTGATTTGGATCCAGGCTTAGGTTTGAGAACCACTGGTCAAAGGAACTAAGAGAAAACCAAGGCCTCCAACTTCCAGCTTTGAGATGATCAGCAGCTTAGGGCTGGTGTGTAACCAGGTAGGAAAAATAATTTCCTACCAGGAGAAAGGCTAAGAGGAATCAATTCAAAGGGGGGGTGGGGCAGGGACCTATTTTTAAGAGGAAGTTGTTGGATTTTTAAAAAGTAATCAACAAATAAGCGAGCCAAATGTCATCTTATTTCTAGGACGGGGGTGATCTCTCCCGTTTTCCATTCCTAAGCAACCTAGCTAGTAAAAAAAGAGTGAGGGCTAGACAGGGAGGCTGCGACCCAGCTCGTGTGAGTTTGCAGGGTGCCATCAGAACAGTAAACAGTCTGACCAGGCCTGGAGCGGCTCGGGATAAAATGAAGGTGAGAATTTCCGGTTTAAAGCATCTTTACCGTAGAGCCACCCCCTCCCAAACCACTCCCCCATCGCCCCCCTCGAGTTCTGCGCTTGCTCCCAGAAGGCTGGAAGGGGGCCTGCCGCAGGCTGGGAAGGGCCCGGGCCATGGAACCAGAGCATTACCTCCAGACGGTTGCTCCGGAGAGCCCTTTGGTGAAGAAGCATCAACTCACAGGTCTGACGGTGAACCACGAGACGTGCAGCAACAGGAGCAAAATTCTCTTGATTAGAGGACCGTAAGATTTTGCTGAGTTTGGGGGAGAGGGCACAGACACTGTCCAGGTGGTATGGAGCTGAACACATTACAGTGGAACCAGATGTTAGGTGAAAAGTTGTGGGTTGATGGAATTATCACATAAGGGATTGCTCCATCTCCTCCCTCTCCACTTGGTCCTTCTCCTTTTCTCCCCTCCTCTGCAGTCCACTGGGCACAGCTGCTCATTATTGAGCGTCCAGCTGGGTATTGTGACGTCACAGGCATCACCCACTGTGGACGATGCTGGAGGAGAGACTGGCGGCCCAGCCGTGTTTGAGGACACGTGGCCCTGATTTGAGCTCCCGTGACGTCAGGGGACACC
Organism: Halichoerus grypus; assembly: GCF_964656455.1. Taxonomy (NCBI): domain Eukaryota; kingdom Metazoa; phylum Chordata; class Mammalia; order Carnivora; family Phocidae; genus Halichoerus; species Halichoerus grypus. The sequence continues at coordinate 108,371,576 of NC_135719.1, read as the reverse complement.
ACATTCCCTCCATTTGCCGGTAACGTCTCACACCTCATCCACCTCTGCAAGCCCTCATCATCCCTTCTCAAAACCAATGTGGTGCTTCAGAGAAACTGAGGCACAGAGAAGCTCATCCAAGGTCACGCAGCCATACTCTGGTATGACCGTGAACAGTGCCAGAGTTTCCTGACCACTCATCCACAGTCCAGGGGCCCCGGCTGCCTTTTATAGAAAGTTTCCACACACCTTCTATTCCTAACCTTGATCACAAGCATCGCCGGTCCGCATGCTTTGGAAGCACCAGCAGACTCTCTGTGTCATGGACTTAGTAACGCGCCCCATTTAGGACCATGAGCACAACTTGTTTGCACTGGATGCTCAATTCTAGATATCCTTCTTGGGCCATATTTTTGTTTTTATTTCAAACCCAGCTAACAAATCCGGGCTTTCTACATTAAAAAAAAAAAAAAAAAAAAAGCCAACTCTGATTCTCCCAAGAAAAATCAGCAGCTTACCACACACACCCTTTCCAGATCGTCTCCGAGATGCCAAGGACATCAAAAGTCTACAGTTTTGGGTAGAAGAATACTTTGCTCCTAACTGCCCATGGTGGGGCAGGGCCCATCTTTTTTGGTTTCTTTTTTGCGAGCTGATAGTAATAGTAAGAGAATATGAAAGATAATCTAATAAATAGAAATCATCACCTCTCTCGAAATGTATAGTTACACACACACATATATATAGATATGTATATGAAGTTATGAGAATGTCCTGACCTTGAGATCTAAAATGAGAAGGGCCTTTGGAAGAGAAGGATGCGAGCCCATCAGAGTAAGACCTGTAGGTGAAGGTGAAGAGCAGATATATAACCTTTAGCACATGACTTGCTCCACTAATCACTGAACAGATTCCAGTACCTAAATAAAGCCCCAGAAAACATACACACCGGAAGACCTGACTCACTGATAGAACAACTGATGGGCCAAGGTAAGGAGTGCTCACCAGCCAGTAGGATGACTTTGTTTCTCAACATGACCCAGAGGTACATTTCGACTGAGTAGTAAATAAAATAAAAGTTCATTGTAAAAGAGCCCCGACTGTCCCCCATGTGATCTGCCTTTGCTGCTTCCTCATGTGACTGGCCTCCCAATTTAGAGCGTAACCAACTCCCAGTGACCTGTAATAACACCATTCCCAAATTAGAGCTCTCAATTTGACTTGGCCTCAGTCCCTCCCTCAAAGCAAAATAAAGCATCCGTTTTCTTTTTTTTCACATTCATAATACTCTCCTTTTTGAGTTGCCAACTCAAACCCTGCTCCAGTCAGATTGAGCCCTTCCTCTATTTTTTTTTTTTCTGGTTAGCCAAAGAGCCCGATGGAAAAACACCAAGAGACGAAAACAAAAACAAAATCAGACAAAAATTCCAAGTAAGTGACATTCAGCTGGAAAAGCTATGATTCACATGCAAATAAAAATCTCCCTGAATTCACTGTTATATGACGCAAGCCTCTGGCTTCGACATAAAAAGGGCAGAATGAAATCACCCACAATTAAACTCACTCTGGAATACTGGAATTCTCTGGCGAGGCCTCCCCAACTAATGATAAGAAAACCCCCAACTGTGACAGAATGAAGCTAATTGTGTTGGATCCCAGGGCATCCCCACCTCAGCAGACATTCACTCCTGAACATTCCCCAGCCCGGCCTTCTCCACGTTCCCTCACCCCGTCCTGGACCCAGCATAACCTACAGGGAGATAGGGCTCAGATGGGTCTCCCAGGGGCAGCCCTTCTTTTTGGGCACACATGAGGGCACTGTGTGAGAACACTGGACCTCACCTCCCACCCCCAAGCTTAGGATGCTACTGCATAAGAAAGCTTTCTAAGCTCTGGGAAGATCTCCCCAAAAGTAAGCAGAGTCTTTGTTTGAGCTTTATAGCATCATCAGCCTCTGATCTAAATAAAGTCCAAGCCAGAGATAGTTCCACAAGTCGCCTCCCCTGAATGGTAGATAATTTGCCATCGCTTTTTCTCCTGGGGGGGGCGGGGGCGGGCATTGATCAAATACCACTTTTTTTTTCTTCCAGGTGGTTCCCTTAGGATGAGCACTCCATCTACCTGAGAATCACAGAATTCTGGAGATGGAAGGGCCCTCAGAGATTCTCTGGTCTTTCCTTTACTAGTTGTGCGGGTCTCACCCCATGATTCCTCCCTGATGGTCACCAGGGCCGAGCTCCTCCCCAGCCACGGGGAACCCACTTCTACCATCAAAGGGAGCTAGGATTATTAAAGCCCTCATCGGGCTCTCTGCAACTTCGTTCCATTCAACAAAGGTTGTTTTTCTGAAACCACAAAGAGTACATCTAGAGAGACTTACACACACATGTTCATAGCAGCCTTATTCACAATAACCAAAGGCAACCCTAATGTCCATCAACAGATGAATGGATAAACGAAGTACAGTATATACATACTACGGAATATTATTCAGCCTTTAAAAGGAATGAAATTCCGACACATGCTACAACATGGATAAAAATCGAACCCATTATGCTAAATAAAGGAAGCCAGACACAAAGGACAAATATCTTATGATTCCTTTATATGAATACCTAGAGTAGGCAAATTCATAGAGACAGAAAGTAGAATGATGGTTACCAGGGGTTTTGGGGGGAGGGGGGAAGTTACTGTTTAATGTGTGAAGAGTTTCTGTTTGGGATGATGAAAAAGTTTTGTAAATGGATAGTGGGGAGAATATAGCGGGAATATAATAGAACTGGACACTGAAAAATAATCAAAATGGCAAATTTCATGTACATTTCACTCCAATTAAAAATACAAAAAAGTTAAAAAAATACAAAAAAGTTCTATTCCCCCTTTCACAAGATAGCTATCTCCCTAAATTTTCTTTTTTTCAGGCTCAAAATCCCCAGTTCCTTCTCATAATCTTTAGTTAATAAGACTTCTGGACCCTCACAGCTTCCTGGCCACACTCCTCCGGGTCTACTCAGTGTCTTTCTGAAAACCCAGCACCCAGAACTGAACAGCAAGACTGAGCTCAGGCGCCTCCTGCCCTGTGTCTCCCTCTGAGGTACCCAGCTTAACCCCCAAACAAAAGCTACACAGAGTGAGCCTACTAACTGACTGTTTGGGCTGCCAGGGCAAAAAGGGCCAGGTTCAAAAACACACCATCGTCCACCCCCGCCCCTATGGCTGTTGCTTCCCCAGGCCCAGATGTATCTCCCAGACATCTGTGGGCAGCTGCAGCTGAGAAGTGAAACCAGCAGAGGCAACTGGGGGGACCTGAGGTGGGGCAGCATCTCAGCTGAGCACCCTCTGGCCTTCCACAGATTTCCCTCGTTTCTCGTGGGTGTTTGGCAAATGGGAACAGGGCAGGCCTGGGAGGCCTCTCTCTCCAGGCACCTGGGGATGTCTCTTGGCAGCCACCCACCACCAGCCTGTAGCCGCCATCATGATGTTCAACCGCACAAGCTGAACCAGCCTCGCTGGGCTCGACACACTCGCCCCTCTCAATCCCTTCTGGAAAAGCTTTGGACATTTGAGGTAGGAGAGTTCCCTTTCACATTTTAAAGTCTGTTGAAACTGAGCAGCCCGGGTGTTGGTCTGATTCCACAAGTGAGTAATCCATTTCCTGAAAGTAAACTGCTCACCCTTTGGAAGTGGACCAGCGATTTTGGGGTGCCATTTGAAGTGTCACTAACTGGGCAAATATTTACAGGCACAAGCCATGGAGCTTTTCTAGGAATGTCAGTTAATTTGCTAAATTAATGACCCTTAAGGTGGAACCCTTAAAAAAAGTTAATTCGTCTGTAACGGGTGAGTAATTTATGCCTTGGGACAAGGTATTGGTGGGGGAGGGGGGGAGGGTATGCGTGTCTGACTAGTTAGAATAACCACATATAAATTAAAACCAGGCCAGACTTAAAATCTCTATCTTCTAACTTTTTTTGACTCCTGATTTTCTACTAATATCTGAGCCAATGATGGGTTGACTTTGGAAAACTCTTTTCTATGCCAATATTTTGCCTGGAGTTTGAAATGACAAGATTTTTAAAAATCCCTTCTTGGTAAGTCTCTTGGCCTCAGGGATTCCCTACGGAAGATCTCATGTATCTGCCACTCACTAAAAGATTGTGCCCACCTGGCTGTACCTGGAGACTTGCCTCCAGATCTCCAGGGTGGAATAATTTACACTTCAATCAGCTGGCTTGAAAGAGCCTTTTGCCTTGAATAATAACAAGGTGATTTCTTCTGGGCTTAAATGATCACTTAAACAATCCTTTCAAAAAGACTCCTGTGCCATCTTTTCCTCCTCCTTCATGAGATAGGCAATCTGCAAGAAGTTATCTAAATTTTTTTATTAAAAGTATGCAGCTAGATGAGTGTTTTTGGAGTTCTGTTGGGAAGATGAGTTTGTGTGTGTGGTGGGCTCTGAAGTATGAATAAATCAGGCAGAGAAGTGATCCTCAATGCCAGGATCATGGAAGTTTCTGAATCTGATAGAGAAGAGGTCATCTGGATTCCCCATTTGCCTCCCTCCAGCCCTCTTCTATCTCTGCACAAGCCCGTTTAGTAAAGAACTTAGGAATCCCAGTTGTTACCACCACCCTTGATGGGGGTTCCCCTGACTCTACCTGAACCCCGGACGTGGTCCTGGGCCTCTGACTCTGTCCTATCTTACAACCACTTGTGCCTGGGTTTTAGGCCAACCCTACAAGACTTCCTGGAATTAGATGCCGGCTACCTGCTATCCCATCCCCATCAGGGATACTCAGAAAAGAAATGACTATGTAACTCCGAGAGGTGACAGCCCTCCCTTAGTGTCCTGGAGCCTAAGTCCACAAAGACCAGAGCATCAGTGCACCCTTCCATCCCTGAAGAACCAGGCCGGGTGCTGGCTGGGTACACAGGTTCCCCAAGAGGGCCCACCTCCAACAGCACCATATGGAAGAAAACAGGGTGCCAGCAGCAGAGAACCCAGGGATGGTTATCCAGGTAGCCAGCAATGCTGAAAACAGTGTTTTTCCTTCTTCGTTCATTTCCTTCCTCCCCACCCTCAGGCCTACATATGAGGCAGCAGGGCTTGACACAAGTCACTGAACGCCTGAAAGACAAGGCTGGCCTATATTGTCAGCAGACTGGGGACTTGGTCTTAGTTTATTTCCTTTTATGCTTTAATTTGGCACATGTTCATTCTCCATTGCATTATCTTTTTTATTTATCTTTTTAAGAATGCAGCCACAGCCAGAGTACAGACCCATCTTGGGAACTTGATTATGTGTTGAGAAACTCCATCTTAAATACTTGTGGGAACAAAAGTAAATGCTTAAAATACAACTGATGATTAATAAGTATTAATGCCAACAGGGTTACCAGGGATTGGGGAATGTCAGACTCACAAGTTGAGCCTTCAATGGGATGTGTGCTGGTTAAGTCAGGGACCCAGATACGGTGTGTGTGTGTCACTTGGCTACCGTTGCTACCAGCAATCAACAGCCCCCCAGAAACCACCTTTCTGTGACTCCCTCCTGTACAGGCCCGGTCTGGGGAGATGCAGAGGCCACAGAAGAGAGCAGATAGAATGAAACAGTAGAGACAGGAGGCAGGCATGGAACGGAGAAAGCCCCAGCTACTTCTGCTGCCTTCTGAGTCCTGGGAATAAGCCCAACTTCTGGACTTCTCCCTTATGAACTCACACCTCAACCTTCTTCCACGCATGCAGCAGACTCCCCATGACCCTGAGCAGTAAGTAGGCCATGTTGTGGGATGAGAACAGGCTTCTTCTTCATCCCCGGATCCCTGAATCACACACCCCTTTCATGGAATGCCCACCTCATGCCCACCTCATGTGTGTTCCTAATATTCACCCCACAATCTCTGTAAGGCCGGTCTCGTAAGCAAATGCTGTATATTATGATAGCTCTCTTCCAGAGCTCTGTGTTTCTTCTTAAGCAGGATATTGTGTCAGCCATAAATCTTTCCATCATCGGGACCAGTGGTCTGTCATAGCTTACTTCTACCACTCACCTTTGGGGAGATTTCCAATTCTCCCTTTGGTTAAACTTAAAGAAACTGCTGAACTGGTCTCCTTGCCTAGTTTTCACTTTAGGCCCCATGAAGAAGTGACTAAAAACTTTTCCAAAATTACCAGTGTCCCCCACATATAATGGTCAATGCACACATAGAATTACACTTACCTACTTGGCCTCTGTTCCTAACATAATATCGAACATCTGTAGAGTACTTTTTTGAAAACTGTGCAACTCTTTTTAAACACCATCACATCTAATTTTCAAAACAAGCATGAGTGGGCAGGTAGTGGGGAAACGGAAGCTGGTGGAAGTGAAGGGCCATGCCCTGGGTCTCCCCTGCCGCCCTAACTCTGCTCCCCGCCCCCACCCCCACTGGGGCTGGCGTCCCTGTCCTCTCACCATGAGGCTGAGGTAAGGCTCGCTGGGAGAAGGGTCAGCCCAGTGCAGCCTGACTGGTTCATTTGTTTCCTTGGTTCTTCTTACAAATGAATCTAAACCTAGACGGACATTAGGAAAATAATAGTAGTTTAAGAGCAAATCGCAGCATGTCTCCAAAACAAGAGAATCAAAATCAGAAAGCAAATAAGACGTTGCTTTATTCTTCTTTCTCTGGCTCTGCTGGCTGGGTGTGAGTGAACTGGGTGCGTCGGGTGAGGGGAGAAGAGCCTCCAGAACATACCATTATGATTATCTAACAATAACAACACTCTCACTGGCAATGTCAACTGAAAAGATTAAAAGCATGACGTTTCTTTTACTTTACATGGCAACTAGCTTCTGAAGCAAAAAAAAAAGTAAAAATATTAACGGCTTCATTAGGTCTCAGTGATGCTGGTTACTTTAAGTATTCTTCAACCCTTAGCATTATAAACTAAAGAATGTGCTGGAACAGGGACTTCTGGATTTTATTTTAACTAAGTTACTTTTCAATTTTTAGGAAAGGATAGTTAACAAGTGTGGCTAAATTTAAGTAACTTCAGATTAGTTAACGTTCCTTTAAAATAATCTTGTCATAAAGTAATCATACACTAAAAAGACCTCAGTACCCACATTACAACCCTAAACATTGTCTCCGCTCACAGTCCAGACATGTACACCATCCAAGTCTCAGTAATAGACCTGAAAATTACACCACACTGGCAGGAAGCTGCTCTATAGCAGATGCATTAAAAAAAAATGAGTGGCACCTACTAAGGCCCAATTTGCCATGCATTGTCTTATTAATTTTATTTTCTGAGAAGTAACTTTTTTCTAAACAGAAAATGTGGCAGTTGGACCAACACTGTTAGTTTTCACTTGAATAGTTCTTATCCTACAACCACATGAAGCCTAAGAAAAGATTGCTGTGTGAGGAAAGACACGGTGACCTCAGACATGCTTGTGAGATTTCCCAGCAGACGTAACACGGGAATCTATGGTGGTGGAGGACCAGGCATGTACCCTCTGGGATCAGAAGACAAGGAAGTGTGGCCCCCGGGGGGACTCTGAACACACACATTCCATCTTCTCTGGACACACATGCATCTGTCCCACCATCACCCCCACCGTTTTGCCTCCAAATCTTTCTCCAGGTCATTATCCCCTCCTGTCTTCTCTATCTCAGATCCCAGACAAGATCCCCTCACCAAATCTTGAGGGCTATCCCATGAAAGTATTTCCTTTTGCACATTCTGAGAGATTGATCTGGTAAGGATAAGCAGATGGAAGAGTTACCATGTAAGAACCAGCAATGAAAAACGGTCTTCCAACTGTGGACAGAACCTCAGGGACATAGCACTAGGTTCTAAGCCTGGGGAAGCAATCTCTTGTATTTCAGTTTCCTCGTAAGAAAAACTAAACATAATACCCTTCCATCTCCAGCCACTTTCAAAGAATGACCAGGAAAACAATGGTCTGTGCATCTAAAGATTCGGCACTGGGGTGGTGAGAAGGCATCCACTTTGAATATCCTTGTCTAAAGATCTTTACTCCTATAAACTACAATTGACACCCCCGCCCCCCCCGCCCCCCCTCCCTCCCCCGCCCCGCGCTCATGCCCACGCCTCAGGGCATCCTCTGAAATCCAGTCTTTGCCTAGAATCAATCCTGCATCATCTGGAAAGGGAAGAGAGTTTAAACATTCTTGGTTGCAGATTGGTATTTTTAGCACTTTTAGAAAAGATTAGACTGTTTTTCATGTAACTCATTTCTCATAATATTAGCACTTGTGTTTTAAGAGCACGGAGCAGGGAGCTATTGTTAGAGAAGACAGGATCAGAATAAAGTGGCTGAGTTATAAGCTATATTGCTCATTCTTTTCTTTAGCTGAAAATATCTCCTCAATGTCTACTTTCCAATTAGCAGCTCCCAAATATTCCTGCTCCAAAGGACTGTAGATATAGAAGAATCACCAAAAACCAATTTTAAATATTTGACCTTCCATCCCAGTCTCCAAGAATGATGAGAAACTGGCTCATCTGTGTTTCCAGAAAGTCCTACCAGTCGGTCAGACACAAAATTCAAACCCGAGTCAATAACAAAATAAGTATTTGAAATATCTGTCTTCCTTGTTTCCCCCACTTCTTCCCTTCTTCCTGCTGTCTATTTTTTGGCTATTTTACTACTTTTAAATTTTACATAGCACAAAGGGGAAATGTTACTTGAAAGAAGTTTGGGGGGGGCGCCTGGGTGGCTCAATTGTTGAGCGTCTGCCTTCAGCTCGGGTCATGATCCCGGGGTCCTGGGGATCCCGGGGTCCTGGGATCAAGCCCCGCATAGAGCTCCCTGCTCAGCGGGGTGTCTGCTTCTCCTTCTGTCCCTCCCCCTGCTTGTGCTCTCTCTCTCCCCTCTCTCTCTCAAATAAATAAATAAAATCTTTAAAAAAAAAAAAAGAAGAAAAAAGAAAAGAAAAATTGGGGGACAACTTTGGATCAAGCGGAAGGTAAAATAAAAGGCTGGGATTATTCAGGGTTTCAATTTTCTATGCTTTCCCATTAGACTGTGTGTGTGTGTGTGTGTGTTTGTGTGTATGTGTGCGCTTGTGTGTGTGCGTGCGCGCATGCACGCAAGTGAATATATGTACACCACACACACACATACACAATTACAGATGGGTAGATCAATAGAGAGATAGTATGAATGAGCAAGAATTGGCTGCAGGTCATTGGAGACTATTTAAAAAGCATTCAGATACTAGTATAAACCCCAGGGGACTAATTCTGTAGACAAAAATGCCCTTTTAACCAAACAGTTCCAACATAGGAGAGAATTTCCTCCTTCCACCACAGCCAAATATTTTACTGTGAATTAAAAGACTAATTAAAACAATATTGTGGTATTCAAGCATGCGTGGGTTATGAAGAGAAAGCTTCACTTCATGAGCAAACACTGAATCTCTGGTGAGGGTTATGCAGGAGTTGCGGAGACTTGCTCTGTTTCATTAATATTCACATATCCACTTGGTAAGAACTGTAGCTTGGAACTATGATTTCCATTACAAAGCCCCTGAAATGCCAGGAATGAGTCATGGCATTGTGCCTGGGCATTGCGCTGATTTTCTCCATTAACCAGGCATACATACTGACAACTTCCAGGAGAAAAGCTGAATGAGTCAGTTTCAGGAATAAACCGCATTAGAATACTATGTGCGAGGAGGAGTTTAGGTAATAGGAATTGGGGCGTTTTTTTGTTTGTTATTGTTTTGTTCTCCTTAAATAGAAACATTCATAAAATTCATTTTTCCAAAAAGCAACAAGCATAGATCCATGCAATTATAAGGATTCTAAGACGACGACCAAGTTGGTTACCCGACCACTGCACGGTGTGCTAAAACGGCCAGGATCGACAGTAGCTTTTCGAGGACAATTCCGCAGTCACTTGAACACACAGGGTGCTACCTCTGGATCATTTCCAAACATCTTCTCTTGTCCTGGCTCTCTTCTTCAGCTGTCTTCCACTAGCTGACTGTCACATAGGAATGGGAGTCACCGGGAGACAACAGGTCAGCTAAGGGAGAGGTGGGACCAGCATTCGGGCTCAGCGCAGCAACAAACTACAGACAGACAGAGCTCTGGCTTTGGAGAGAAGCAGAATGCATTCTGCAGGGCTCCAGACTGTGGGGACCCTTGCATTCTGTCGTGTTCCCTGGTGCCGTTCTAAGAAATGGGACTCCAAATCTCTTTAGCCCTCTTCTTCCTTGAGAGTTGTTCCTGTATTCAAGAGGTGAAGGCCTAGAACATTGTCATCCTGGCCATCTATTAAAAAATACCTTATCTGAGCATATTTGGGGAAGGCTGGCAAGGGGGAAATATTCAAAGTACAGCAAGCATCAATGGCTAACATCTCAGAACTTCTGATCTTATCTGAAGTTTGAAACCTGGATCATGAAACGATCTGAAAACAGCAGAATCGTGACAAATGGAGAAATCCGAATATGCCAACTGCACTTGCAAAGCCACACTGTGAAGTTAATTAACGAGAGTGATTACATGAAGCTGGCACCCCTCTTTCCAGCACGGGCCTGCTCTGGTTCTCATTGGCTCCCCTGTCTAGGATTATACTCCGTTGCTCTACATCTTTCCTAGGACTGAGCCACAGGCTTGCTTTCTCCTTTTTTTGGATTTGGCTTCCAATGTTTAGGCACGAGTCAGCACACACAGATGAGTAGATGAACTGCGCTAATTTAAGGGAGCCCTCCCATGGAAGGATTCTCTTTTAGCCCTCTATATTTAGTAAGGTTCGTGCCTGCGCAAGACACTTACTGAAGGATTGAATTTTCTAAACCTTGTGAGTGACAGATCTCTGCCCTGAGATCTGCCTCCTAAAATGCTCCTTGCTTGTTCACTGGGGCTCTGAGGTCCCCATGGCCACCGAGCATTCAAACAGGACAATTAAGGTGACCTCACTGAGAGGACAGGGGACTAGCCTCACTTCCATAAATGCAGCGAGCACATACCGTTTTGGGATCCAGACTGGTGAATATCCCGATCGGACAAAACTTGCTAAAACTTAATTTGACATGACAATTCTATTGAATCGCTCCCAGAAGCAATCATTCTGATTAAACCACAGGGTTCCTACATTTTACATTTAGTAACAGACTAAAGACTTTGAAGCTTCCCACTGCTGAAGCATGGATTCCCATGTTCTTACACTGTTGCTTCGTCAGACCTGATATGTGGCTAAGGAATAAGTTTCACATCTAGCTCTCAAGCAGAAATTTCAGAAAGACTCTGTAGTTTCCTGGCTGTGAAACAAGCTGCTTTCCATGATATGGGATTCTCTGCCTTCTTTTAAAATCTCTCTCCATCCCATTGATGTGAGTGTCATTTGGGACATGGCTACCTCATTGTTAAGGGATATGCTGCACTGTCACGATGACAAAAGTCAATGGGTTTCAGAAACCCATTCCTTCCCAGCAGACAGCACTACTGGGTATTTACCCCAAAGATACAAATGTAGTGATCCGAAGGGGCACATGCACCCCAATGTTTATAGCAGCAATGTCCACAGCAGCCAAACTATGGAAAGAGCCTAGATGTCCATCAACAGATGAATGGATAAAGAAGATATGGTATATATATATATATACACACACACACATACACACACAATGGAATATTATGCAGCCATCAAAAAATGAAATCTTGCCATTTGCAATGATGTGGATGGAATTAGAGGGTATTATGCTAAGCGAAATAAGTCAATCAGAGAAAGACAAATATCAACTGATCTCACTGATATGTGGAATTTGAGAAAGAAGGCAGAGGATCATAGGGGAAGAGAGGAAAAAATGAAACAAGATGAAACCAGAGAGGGAGACAAACCATAAGAGACTCTTAATCTCAGGAAACAAACTGAGGGTTGCTGGAGGGGAGGGGGGGTGGGAGGGATGGGGTGGCTGGTGATGGACACTGGGGAAGGTATGTGCTATGGTGAGTGCTGTGAATTGTGTAAGACAATGAATCACAGACCTGTACCCCCAAAACAAATAATACATTATATGTTAATAAAAAAAAAAAACTTAAAAAAAAAAGTCAATGGGTTTCCTCCCCATGTTTTTGACATTTAAAGACATCTGCAGAAAGGTAGACTCCATCTGTGTCCTGCTGCAGAGACTAAACACCTGCACAGTAGAAACCAAGCCAGGATCCCGTTCCGTGGCAGGATGGGCCTTCAGAGAACAGAATCAATTATCCTCTGCTTTCTCTTTTGTTTCTCAAATTCCTGGGCAGGCTGAAGAGGTCAAGTTTTAAACAAGCTGCTGTTGCGTTCTTACTTCTTTAGAGAACCTCATGCAGAAATTTATATCCAAAAGCAACATAAAGGAGCAGCAAAGCTCCTGTCCTTCTCTCCCTAAAAATGGAATAAATTTACTTGGCAGCATCTTTGCTTCCACTGAATATATTTACTTCTTAAATGAGACAAACCTCTTGCCAGGCTTCTCGCCCACTCTGCGGGGACATAGGCCTCCTTTGCATAACCTCTTCTTCCCTTGGAAAAGAATAAGAACGCTATGCTTTAATCTTTTGGCATTTCTTGCTGGATGCAAGTAGGATACTAAAATGGATTTAGGTCCCAGGAAGGAGAAGTGAATGAATCTTCTTCATTCCCTTCCCCCTTTAATTCTGTGTGCCCCGGCATGGTGTTTTTACGACTCACGGAGTAGGCTGCATGCTCAGCTAGAGGCGTCAGAGACTTGAAAGCAGGGAAGATTGGCCTCCAAAGCTAAGGTCTGAAAAAGAAACCAATCCAGATCCATGGGCTGAGGTTTGAAGTTTAAGACTAATGGCCGTGACTGTTTACACAGACAGAAGACAGTTATTTAAGGGTGAAATTTGATCTACCTTTAGCTCAGCCAAAATGATGATCCAAGAGAAGTGTAATGCTATGTCTTCTTAGACTTAGCTGCCGAATGGTCCTGCAGAGCAGCGGGGCTGGTGGGTTGGGATCTGCTGCTCCCTCCCCGGACCCAAGGCCCAGGGCCCCACGGCAGAGCTTCCCCCCAATGATGCTAGGTGTCCTGACAGCAGGTGGGGATCCAGTGGACTTCCAGAATGTTCCTTCCCAGCAGACAGAGGGGGTAAATGAAACCGGTCCAAACCTCAAGTGCTACAAGGAGCAAGCAGCCTGCTTTGCTGACACTGTCCCAAAACCCATGGTTCTAGAACAAGGAAGCCATTATTTCTCCCCTGGTCTGGAGAGAGCTGGTTGCCTGTATTGTTTTCCAGCTTCGGAAGTACCAAATAAGGATGACTTTTGGTTCAAGGTAGGAGCCATGACTATTTATATGACCTCACTCTTTCTTACATAATACATTAAACAGGCCCTTTAGGCCTAAGTTTAAAAGCTAAATTCTGCCTCTGGACAAAAATGTGCCATTCCCATTGAAGTTGGTGTGACCTGGCTGTCAGACAGCTGAGGGCAAACTTCACTCTTCAGCAAGGATGTGACGGATAAGTAATAGTTTCCAAGACTGGAATATAACACTCTAATAAAGAGACATTGGAGGAGTATGGAAAAAATGCCTTTAAAGCCCAAATCAACAAATACTTCCCATCATTTAGGAATGTGCTTGTGGACCTTCCTAGCTTACAAGGTAACCCTTGAGAGAGGGCCCAGGCACCTGTCTGAAGATCATTCAAGATCTCTTTGGGTGAGCCTCCACTGCAAGAGAAATGCAGCCTGGACCAGAAGATCCCACTTCCAGTGGTTGATGTGCTGGTGTCTCCTTCCCGGTCACTTGGTGGGGAGATGCATAGTGGGCTCTAGAGCAACAGATTACATTAGAGTTTCACTTTATCATTTCCTTGTTCCCACGCTACACACAGACATTCTATGTAATTGATCTTGATTTGGTACCTATATAGATTTATTGTATACTACTTTGTTCCACAATGAGTTTTATTTTTTAAAAAGATCTTACTTATTTATTTGAGAGAGAGAGAGAGGGAACGAGTGGAGGAGGGACAGAGAGAGAGGGACAAGAAGACTCCCCGCTGAGCAGGGAGCCTGATGCAGGGCTTGATCCCAGGATCCTGATACCATGTCTTGAACCGAAGTCAGACACTTAACCAACTGAGCCACCCAGGCGCCCCATTCCACAACAAATTTTAAATGACTTCCACGGGGTCTTAGGAACTGCCCCACATCCCCATAACAGTTAAAAACCATGAATTTAACTTAAGAACTTGAAAACAATATTACTCCCTCAAAATAACTTAGATGATTATTTTAAAAATTGAAGATAGCACTTACACAGCTAAAGTCAAAAGTAAATCAAACCTGAGGCATTCAAACCCTCCAATTTTCATTTAAAGACAAATTCCAAGAGAAGAGGTCATCCTCTCGGGGGCCCTGTTGAACATTATGCAGCCCTTTCCGAAATCCTACAGAATCCTGCTCTAGGAGCATAGAAGAGGAGGCAGAGGACAACACATTCCAGATCCTGACAAAGCCTGACATCTATAGATCACTGAAAACAAAGTCTCCTAAGGTCAGCTTTAATCATCCCCACCTCCCTACCACCCTAACACAGAAAGTAAAGATGACCGCACGTGTCCCAAGGCTCAAAAGAAATAAAACGACACACGAAAACAAAAACAAAAGGGCTGACTCTACCCTGAAGAAAAAAAATCTGTACTCTAAAAAGGAAGCAGTGGATGGGGGTAATGGGGTGACATTTCCTGCCGCCCTCCCCCCATGCCTCTGCACCTCCCCTCTCTTCACTCCGTGGTTTCGCTTCCTGCTCGGGCTCTGCTGCCCATCTTCCCTGAGGTATCAGTTCAGGCCCATGTGTTGAGCCTTGTTAATCCAAGTTTCGACTTCATGCCTGCTGGCATCTGGTTCATTGCCATGTTCACTGCAACTGAAATGTAGAGACCTACGCTGAGACACGTTCAGATTCTGGCTTCGCACGCACCGACTATGGAACTCTAGAAGACTGATTTCATTTCACATTTTCAGTAAAGTCTAAGGTTCCTGGCCTGCCACTCAGGAGCATCCATAATCTCAACTCAAGCTACCTTTCCCCCTCTCTCACCTTCTCCAACTCTGTACCTCAGAGCAGACTCTGCCTTGGCTCATGTTACTCCTCCATCTAGAAAGAACATTTCTGCCCACCTTTGCTTGGAGGGTAAATCCATACCTGTTCTAAGCACTTCACACAACTCACTTTATCCTTACAACAACACTGAGAGGTAGATACTATTATTATACCCATTTTAAAGATGAGGAAGCAGAGGCACAGAGATGTGACCCACCCAGCCTGATCAAGTAGCCCAAACAAGGAAGTAGCAAGGCCAAGGTTTGAACCTAATGGCCCAACCCCCAAATCTGTGATCCTAATGATGACTAAGCTGCCTCTTTCATAAAACCTGCATGTCCCAACTCCAGCTAAAATTTTGCTCTTCACTTAAACTCCATAGCCCTTTAGTAACGTCTTTCCTATGGTCCTACCATTTTCTACCTAATTTCCTGGATGTTTATGGGCATTTCCTCTTTCCGGGGAGATGGTAAGCTTCTTAAGGACAGAATCCATGTGGGATTCAACTTTGGCCCCTAGGGCTCACCTCTGCGCCCGGCACCTGCACAGTGGGTACTGTCAATATTTGTGGGTGGAAGGAAGCAAGCAAGGAAGGAAGAAGGTACCCACTCAGCAAGGGATCCCAGTTGGAGTGAGGAAGCACTTCATTCTTTGTTTTCATCCCTATGTAGTTGCACATTTTATATTTTCCTTTATTGTTTTTGGAGCACGTGCAGCTGCTCTGGTAAGGAAAGCAGGTTGCCTGGAAGGTTAAAGCTGTGTCTTATGTGCATGGGAAGCAACAGGGGCCAAGTTCCCCTTGGCTCTTCATATACAAGAACGTGGTTTTGATACAAGAGCTACTTGGAGAGGCAGTAGTAATGGCAGTGAGGACAACAGCAGAAATTACAAGGAAAACCACTAGCCGTGGTTGCATACCAGTGCCGGGCACTTCACATCCAGTGTCTGCGATCCTTTCAATAACCCTGTAAGCTAGGCCTTGTCATCCTTAGTCCACAGATGGGAACTGAGATTTGGAAAAGCGAATTCTTCTGGTCAGGGTCACAAGCTGGTAAAATATAGCACGGAAGCATGAACGCAGATCTGCGTCCTTCAGGGTCGGTTTGGGCTCCGTCCACTATAGCAGCAATGCCTACAGTCCCCCAGGGGCTAAGAAGAGCAAGCTACCTGGTCCATTCATTCTTTACTTCCTGGACTCTCTCTTTGGTTTCGTCTTTTAGGTGAAAAATTACCCTTGCACACACCCAGTGCTTCCAAGAAACCAGATGAACAGTAACCTACTTTCACATTGCTCAGAGAGTTCTTAATTACTAGGAACAGACAGGACCATGGTCATAAAAAATGTACCACGAGATATCCAAGAGGGTGGTGCAGATGCGAGAGGGGGGGCAAGGGATGGGGCCAGACAGATTTGCTTGGAGTCAAAGAGGCAGAGAGAGAACTAAATGTTCTGCTTAGAAGAAAGATAAATCACTTTTCATTAACCTATAAAGTTGTCTTAGTTGCGCCACAACAACCAGTTGATGCGTTCACAACATTGCCACAAAAACATTTTAGTGGTCTTGGGTGTAAATAATGGTTTTACACAGGAAGAGCAATACTTTTCACCCTGCAGGGGTGGGGAGGGTGGGGGAAGAAGGGAATCCCTCAAAATGCAGCACGCACTTAAACATGATTCAGCCGTGATTCATCAAAGCTGGAGTAGTATTCTGTTCACTCTAGGATTCTGGGTGCAAAGTGTTCTCTCAATGCTGGCAAAATCATCTTCCCATGCTCCTGAATGATAGGCCACTTCTGTTAACATGCTCTAAAGTTCACAGTACGTTTAAGATAGATTCTTCTGTGTGTAAGGCAGAGTGGTGCTAGCGTGAGCAGAAATACTAATAGCTACTGGGAGCCTGGTTAAAAACCAACCACATTAACAGTCATGCTTCTAAAGATAAAAGCCCCCATTCAATATTCTTTATCAGCTTGATTTAGCCAAACTTGACACATTTGCTACTCATTTCTAGTCATGGTGATTTCAAGTCTGTGACTGTTCCCTTGAAGACAGCCTTCCATGGAAAGCACGTGCTCTGGAGAGAGCGTCTGGGGAGGGAGCGTCTGGGGAGAGAGTCCCTTGCTAAGGGACTCCAGGTGGAGGGCATGTGAGCTATTTAACAGTCCCTCAGCTAATCCTCCCATAGCAACTAGAATATAAGGCAGGCAATCTGGGTGCCATGTGTTCAAGGAGTTTCACAGCAATCAATTTCCAACAAATTTCTAGCAAATCCAGGCGGTAGGGACAAACTCCGTAGTCCGGCCATTGCTCTGATGTATGGTGCTCCTTCTCAACGGAAATTAAAAGAAGACAAAACATGGCAGCCTAATCTAAATGTCCTCTGCTCTGTTGTCTTGGGCACTGATCTGAGGCTCGTCCTTCTTTCTGTATCTTTCCCTGTCTGTCCGTCCCTTCATGACCCTGCAGCAGAACATGGCAGAAGAAGAGCACAGGCTCAGGAGCCAGACTCCTTCTGTTCAAGTCCTGACTCTGTCACTTACCAGCTCTGTGACCTTGGGCAAGTCACTTAGCCTCTCTTGCCTCGGTCTTCTCACCTATAAAATGGGGCTGAGAATAACAGGACCTCTTTCGTAGGGATTTTTTTTTTTTTTAAGTAGGCTCCACGCCCAGCGTGCAGCCCAGCACAAGACTTGAACTCAAGACCCTAAGATCAAGACCTGAGCTGAGATGAAGAGTCGGACGCTTAACCTACTGAGCCACCCAGGCACCCTCTAGGGATTTAAAGGGAGTAAACTAGAAAGGGATTAAGGTAAAACAAAAGGGCCATATAAAGGTTAGCTATTACTATTTTTTCCCCTTCCTATCTTCTTCCCTTTGCTTTCTTTCAATAAACACTTACTGAATATCCCCTAGGTACAAGTCTCTACATAGGATGCTATGTAAACTTAGAATATAGACAGGGTAGAGTCCTTGTCCTCCAAGGAAGGACAGAAGGTAAAATGCTATAGGAGAAAAAGATCACCAGTCTGGGATTTGGGGAATGGGGCTCTGGCCCCAGCACCATCGCTAACTTCTCTGTGGTTTCCTCACCTGTAAGCCCAAGATACTTCTAGGGATGTTGACAACAGAAAGCAATAGTACCCAGCCAGGCCCCACACACCATGCCATCTGAGTGACGACACCAGTAGTACCACAACTCAGAGGGGAGAGAAAGGGTCTCTAGCCGGGCCAGTCACGGAGGGCTTCATGGGCTCCGGATTCATGCGTGGTCCTGAAGGGCGTCTCGGAGGCAGGGAGATGGAATTGAGGGGAGGACGGATAATGTGCAGAGGCACAAAAGGATTCGGGAACTAGTTAATAGCACATTTTGGCAGCAGCAGAGAACGGGTTTGGGGAGAGCAGGAGGGAAAAGAGATGCACTCAGGTTTTGGAGGCTGGTGGGCATACAACGAGGGACAGGCTCTGAGGAGGAAAGTACACCACGACAGCGGTACGGGGGACGTCTGGTGGTGGCCTGCAGGATGGGCCAGGTGCAGAGCGAACAGGTGGAAGACAACTGCACAAGGCAGCCTTGAAGACTCAGAGGCTCAGGAGGGAGGCCCCCCCACGGGACAGCTGCCTGGTCTGGAGGACTCCCATCCCCACTCTTCTCCACAGTTCTCTCAAGTTAACAAGAGGAAGACAGCAAAGTGTAAGCACGGTAAGAACTTAGTAAACATTCTCGAGAAAGCAAAATAACGCCCGTGAGAACAGTTGTGAATGAATTACTATTCACCTGGAAGTCAGTTATTGGTGAAACATAACAGGTGACAGCAAAAGGAGGGGGCCCACGGAGACTTCGCCCAGGTCACCGGCCCTGTGAGCAGGGAAAATATGACAGAAAGAGAGCTGGTAATCCAGGAGAATGTCAGGATGTGGAGGAATGGCATGCACCTCTCCTTGACTCTCCAATCAGAATGACGGTGGGTTACTGGATGCCGTAACTGCTGTGTAGACTAGGGAGAAATTAAAGCCAATGCCCTCCCTGGACCTGGATCCCTGACCTACACTCGCGGTCCCTGAGGAAGAGAGGAGAGTTACACCCTCAGACTCTCAGCCTAAAGCCACCAATGGTACCAATCATAGATACCACCGTATCCCATAAAAAGACAGTATGCGTAATTGTTCCCATTTTCTTTTTTTTTTTTAAAGATTTTATTTATTTATTTGAGAGAGAGAATGAGAGACAGAGAGCACGAGAGGGAAGAGAGTCAGAGGGAGAAGCAGACCCCCCACTGAGCAGGGAGCCCGATATGGGACTCGATCCCAGGACTCCAGGATCATAACCTGAGCTGAAGGCAGTCGCTTAACCAACTGAGCCACCCAGGCGCCCGGTTTTCAAAGTGAGGAAATTGGACTGAGGTCACTTGGTGAGTTGGTAACAGCTAAACCCAGAGCCTGGGACTTTGTCATGGACTTGAAAGCCTGGTCCCTTCCCAGATGTCTCTCAGGACTGTTTTTTTGCCCCAGTCAGCCTTCACAAACAGATCTAAAACCACAGTGCAAAATACAAGAGTGTGAAATTAGAAATAAAATAGGTGCTTCTACATTCATTTAAATCCCATTTATTTTTAATAACCACTGAGGTTAGGCTTTGCATGAAAGGTGAGAGGTTGGTTTAAATCTTGATGTATGTCTTGGTTGACTAGTAAAATATTGTCATTCTGCTCAGGTGAAGAGAAGGCCCATTGAAAAATACCACACTTATTTAGCTTTTGTTAAAACTAAGTGCACATCTCCTGGGCATTTTCTTCTGTGGTCTTAGGTACCTACGATTTGCCAGATTTTGTTTACTGGTATGTTCCCTCCCTCCCAACATGTGCGGATAGATAACGTGTCTGTAGGTCTATGGCAACGAAAGGGCTAATGCTCACCCTGTCACAATCACACATAAATTCTCATCCTAAATGGGGATCATTTGTCCTCTTAGTTAAGTGTCGTTGGCAATGTTTATAAACTGAAGACATCTGGCTCAGAATGGGGGCTAAGACAATTGCAATAAAAAATAATAGTAATACAAATTGGTTAGCAGGAGAGGCTTCAGTATAAGCAAAAACAATTATGTCAATAAGCCTACCCTAATGTGGAAGTAAATGAGAATATCAGGCCATGAATCAAGAAGCTCACATAGGCACTGTTTTAATTAAATCCATGAAGCGTTGCTGTTCCTCGTACTTCCCATGGGTCCTTCCTTCCATTGATCTTGGGGGTCCCCTCTTTACCTCCATGGCCTGGAACAATGGGGTTTTCCCACAATCATCTGCTTCTCCTTATACTTCGTTCCATAGTTGGGGTGACCCCTGTCAGTCTTGCTTAGTGATGGGTGGTGAGTCTCTCATCAGACTTAATCTAAGAACCCAAAGGTCTCTCCTTTACCTGAACAACAGCAGAAGAAATTTGTCTCTTAAACTCACTCCCTGAGCTTTCGAGTTCATACCCTGCCCAGTTGTGTCCCATTCCCAGGAAAGAATATCCATCATTGCTCAAAGTAAGAACAACAAGATTTCAGGTTGAGATAGTCCCTTTCTTCCAAAAGCCTGAAATAGCAGGTGAGTGCTTCTTTCAATCTATTCAGATTTTAGTCAGCACATTTTGGTTATTCTAGACCCAGAAAATCCTCAGAAATCAGAATTCATTATGGAGGGTCAGAGCGATGGAGATGGATGCCGGTCAACCAGGAATTAATGAGGATTGCGGAAATCCAACAAATTTCACCTGGAGATCTCTGTGGCCATCCATCTTTTCCACCATCTGCTCCAAATTTGGACCTATGCCCTGAGAGGCAAAAGACAAATGCATCCATCTTAAAAGTCCACCCAGGTGAAATGCCATTAAATTGCATTATTGTCCAGAACTGCAGAGAGAAACATTTCTTTCCTAGTTAATCTGGCAGCCATCAGTTGTTCCCCCATTAACTTGAGAGAAGCATCTGGTTTATGTGCTAGAATAAAATACCTCACAATCTATCAAAATTAAACCCCAAAGAGCTATTACTGAAATGAAGGACGGTCTCTTTTTTGTTGGAGGTAGATAGATGCATGCTTTCCCACGAAGTTCGTGTTCCGGCATACTTATCTTTGGGATCTGCATTCCCTGGATGAATAGGAACCTAATAATCATACCTGTTTTATGATTTTAAGCATTCCAGGTTAGCATAAATTAAAGCACATTCATACGGCTGTTGTTGTGAAAGACAAAAGCCACCTCATGGTAAAATATTATTCTTCCTGGGGGCTCTCAGATACCTCTTTTAGCGTGTCCGGTATCTACAGGTATTCTCAGTTTTTCCTGCACTTGTTTGTGCTCTGATATAGAGTCTAGAGAGAGCACAGAGACAGAGGAAGGTCTTTCGAAAATGTTTTTAGACCAGAGAGGACAGAAAATTGACCCATTGGATTTTAGGACACCTAAAATAAGATTTCTTTCATTATATCCTGATCTCACTTCATGAGAAATAGGTATATTCCTGAACTATCAAATGGAAGTCACATATTAATAAATCACATCTCATTATCTCATTATTTAAAGGAATTCCCTCTCTCCTCTGTGTGTGTGTATGTGTGTGTGTTTGTGTGTGTGTGTGTTGGGTTCACATGAACAAACAAATATTTCACATCTTTTTTAAGCTAAAGACTATCTTTCTTGAAACAAGTACTTTGAGGGACGCCTGGGTGGCTCAGTCAGTTAAGCATCTGCCTTTGGCTCAGGTCATGATCCTGGGAGTCCCAGGATCGAGCCCTGCATCGGGCTCCCTACTTAGTGGAGAGTCTGCTTCTCCCTCTCCCTCTGCTCCTCCCCCTGCCCCCCCCACTTGTGCTCTCTCACTCTCACCCTCTCTCTCAAATAAATAAAATCTTTTAAAAAAAAAGAAACAAGTACTTTGAAATATACTCTTGTTCAACTCCGAATGCTCTCTCCCTTATTTATTTCAGAGTTCTTTGAACTAAACTACATTGGTTAGGGAGAGAAGAGAAAGAGGTAGAGAGGAAAAGAGAGCAGGTGGGGGAGAGAGGGTGGGAGAAAGAAAGTGAGTGCAGTCAGAGAGCTCGAGTAGACAGGTCTGCCCACAGTGTCCCCCAGTTACATGGGTCCTTGATGAGCATGATAAGGGAGATGTGTGTCTTTCTGCTCCCTCCCCAGCCTGGCTCAGCTCTCTTGTAACCTGCATAGTATAAGCACCTTGACATACTCAGTGGACATGTGTATTTTACGCAACATGCCACAGCTGCAAAAGAGATCATGACTGGTTGACACTTTGACACTCAGTCTAGAAAAACTGGTCAAAGCATGGAATCATAAAAATGATACTCTCCTTATAGATAGATAGATAGATAGATAGATAGATAGATAGATGATAGATAGATAGATTCATTGATACTTATATATATTCACAGATATTTATATGTCATCCTTGTGCAGGGGCCATGCTAATCTTCTCTCTGTCCTTCCAGTTTTAGTATATGTGCTGCCCAAACGAGCATTACATTCACAGATACTTAAATATATGAGTGTACACTCATTCACAAATTTGGCACAGGAGCAATGCCTTGGCTTCCACTCTCTGCAAGTCCCAGTGTCCCGTATAAACCAGAAATCTGCTATGATTTTCAGGTTCCAGTTTCTTTAAAAAAGATAAAAAACCAAAGACAGCTGAAAAGCAATCTGAACTGCAGAATCTGCCTAGATTTTTATGACGTTCCCCACAATCTTTTAAAGTTATCTTGTTTATCTTCATTTGCCCACAATTTTTGTTCATCCCGGACAAGTTTTTCCAAGACAATGGTGTAGCTTCATAGAAACACCTCTCCTTTTCACACTCATGTATCATGTGTTTACGTAACATTTAGTTACGTCTTAAATGGGAAAAGTACACCTGGTGTAAACAGGTTTGTGAACAAACAAGTCTCAGTTGGCTTCTGATTGCCCTGATCAGGGACGTGGGAGAGGCCACGACAGAGTAGCTGCCTCGCCTGCCCCCCGCCGCCCGGGCGCACAGGCATCTGGCCCGCGTGCTGGGGGACCAGGGCACGGCCTGGCTGGGAGTGGACCCAGGGAGCTTCTCTGAATCTCAGGTGAGACTCAACGAAAGAAATAGCTAACGAGCTATTCTCATGCCAGAGAGGAAAGAAACTGACCAGGTTGGCCCTAGGGAGAAACTGTAGGTCGGTCTCTAACCTGAGGCCTTTCTAAGGCTTTGAAGGGTAATTTTGTCTGCTCGATTTTTATCTTACATACTATTGGATAAACTTCCTCATAAGATGCAGTAACACTGCTGTAAACAGAACAGAAAGAAAAAGTAGTCATGCTTTTGGCCAAATAGAGAAAAACCAAAAAGTCAGAATATATGTTATATAAGTATATATAAGTATATATACAAGTATATTATAATACGTGTTATAAGTATATATAGTTTAAAACATATATTATATATAAAACTATATATTTTATATTTATATTCATATATAACATAGTATATATTATATAAAAATATATATCGCATACATTTATATTTAGTACATATTTTTATATAATATATATTTTATATATATAATTTGACTAAAAACTTTAATCCCTAAAATTCCAGCTGGATCGAGAAATCAGCCTAGTTGCCTTGGTTCATTACTCTGGGCCAAAGTCCATCATTTTACTCATCCTGGCTGCTATCCAGGGTTTGGATAAACATATTGTGGATGAGAAGTATCTGAAGCTGAATCCCGCCTCAGTGTCAAGGAGCGCCCACCCAAATCATCCACACAGGCCAATTCCACTTCGTTGCCACTTTGCAACACTTGCAGATGTGAGGGATGGTAGATTTAAAGGGCCTTTATTTAGCTCGTGCATTTTATTTATTTATGATTTATGATTTACATCCTGCCTACTTCCACGAAAGATTTGAGGCAGCTTAGCTCTTCAGTTAAGCCCATTCTTAATCAGTTCAGTCACTTCTCCTTCATCCTGCTATGTCCAACTTCAATGGAGTAGTCTCCCCAGTGTGATCAATTACCTCGGACCCCTGTGTTCTGGGCCTTCCACTGAGCAACAAAGGGGGTGCCTTTGCAGAGTCTGTGACCTTTGGATTACTGCCCCAGCAGTACAGGAAATTCTGGCAGCCCTTCCCAGGGCATCCCCTTTGGTGTCAGGACTTCTCAGGGGTGGCGTAGGGTGTGGGGACCCACAAGGCCATCAGCAGCTCCACACCCCGGGCAGAGGGAGCTGAAGAGTGGCTTCAAGGACCCTCCCTGGTCAGGACGTAGGCTGTCAATAAGCGTCCCATCTAGTAGGGGTCTCCGTCAAGATGTTGAATAATCACACAGCCTTTTGTGAGAAACACGAGAATGAGCAAAGCCTGAATCTCAGCTACTATGGATCTCCACCCCTCCACTGCCACCTGTCAAGTCTCTAACTCAATGGAGCAAAGTATCCACAGGTGTTATTTCAATTTGCCATGATCTTTCTGGGCTGAATAGATCACCTAACTTTACTATGCTTGGTTTTTCTATCTAGACCTTAGTGATGAAAACACTGGTCACGGGCATGCTTCAAGAACCCCAGGGCGAGAACTGCCATGTGTGGCTACAGCGAAAGCCCCCGAATGTCGCTGTGCATGAGGGCTGCTCCTATCTGATGCCCTGCTCAGGCACCCAACCCCTTGCTCTCAGCTTTTCTTTGTAAGAATGGCAGCTACTGATCTCAATGCCTACTACTCTTCCCGGATAGTTAATAAAGCACTGCACTCAATCATTTACTCTTGTAGCCTGCACCCCTGGTAATTCTGCTCTCTGAGGGGAAAAATTGTATTCAGCACCTAGGACACAGCTGTCAATGTAAGGGACTGTCCTCAGACAGAGTCTGAGGACATCTCAGACAGAGATGCCTCACACCATCTGAATATATTTTTCCATTAGTGGGCACAGATTTGCATGCATCCTACTCACTCTCCCGCCAACCTTTTCCCAACCAATAGCAGACATGTGGAAACAGCTGGTAGAGTCTTTGGGAGCGACCCCTGGCCATGGAATAGTATGCAGCTAACGTGCATGCACAAGGAACAAATCCATGACCCACAGTAATAGATTCACTAAGGACTGAGATTAATGAATAGACAGAAGATCCAAACGGTGGTCTTGATTGGAATGGAAGCTATCTTCACAGAATAGGAAACTCTGGGCTAGATTCCCCAAGGGTCTACCTCAGTGGTCTGCTTTTATCTGCTAATCAGCGCTCTGTCCCAACCACCTGACGAACCAATTACAGACTCAGAACATGCTAGACACACCAGGGGCAGGGCTTTGAACTGTTCAGGAATAAAATGACAATAAAGCAATCTATAGACTCTATTTTATGTGTCTGAAGTATAGGCATGTAAAATGTTTATTCTATATTACTTTAATCTCATAAGTCAAGGCAAGTATATGTAGACCCTTGTCCTGGGTATAAAAATGCATATAGACCAAAAGAGAATCATGCTTCTGTATCTATGAAGCACTGCCAAATGCTACTCTTGTGTGGTCTCACTATGACAACCTTGCTTGACAATCGCGGTGACTGGCATGTTCTCCATCATTGGCAGATCAAGGTGTCCCCTCACGTTGCTGAGCTGCTGTCCTCCTGGGCACTTATGGGCTCCTGGGCTCCCACTCCCACAAACTCTCTAGGAACACTCCTCAGCCACAGATGGAGCTTTCTCCTGTTCTTTGCAAACAGAAGACACCTGTGGAAAAACTTGTGCTGGGGCAAATGTCCCGAGAGAGAAGTGGATGACAGTGTGACAACTGCCTGGGCTTATGTCCCCAGACTATCACTTTCCAGAACAAGTTATCCAGTTTCTCAGAGGACTCTTGGTTCCCTCCATGAGTTATGAAGAAAATAAAAATAATATCTACATCCCATGTTCCTACAAGGATAAAAGGCAGGCAGGTGATTTGAGAACAGTATGGCACCATCCAAAGGAGAGTTTAGATACAGGGAAGCCTGGGAAATTAGACTGGCCAAGACCCTGGGACCAGGGGAAGGAGACTGACAAGGGACTCTAGAGTGGGCCTGGCTCACTTCTCTACTTCCCCTTCCTGGCTCCAAGCACACCCCCTCCCCCCGGGTGATGACACTAGGCCACCTAAACTCTGTCCCAGTGTGCTGTTATACAAGGAGCTACGGTTGTCTCAAGCAAAGTCCCAGGTAGTGACACAGCACAGGTAGTTTCCAAAGGAAATTTTCAGAGTCCAGAGTCAGCCAGCACTCTGACAGCTGGGCTCTGTGATGGTTTGTTTGTTTTCAGGTGCTATGTTCTACCTCATGACCGCTAGCTCCCATCCATCTTTCTTTCCCTAAAGCACCAAGTAGAGCATCCCCAGGAAATGTCTGCTGAAGAATGAGAACAGGGATAGGGATTCATCAGTTGATTATTCATGATCCAGATAAAGTAAGGGCCATAAAAGAACCAAATGCCACCACCAAAAAGTCCCCCACACAAAAAATTTTGTTAATAGCCCTGATAAGAATGGATACCACCAGGGAAGATGGCAGGTCTCTCAGGAACTTTGAGACTGACTTCCTGACCATGACGCATCTCGAATGCCTCACAGGCCTGTGGAGATACTGATCCCCTCAGCCCTCGAGCAGCTGGGCACAGCCTGAGATAGCTGGGTGACTCCAGCATGCTGAACAAAATGTTAGCATCCTCCATGTTCCTCGTCAGGTAAGGGACCCCAAAACAGCCATAGCAATGTGGAACTGCAATCCTAAATATCTCCTCTTTATAATACAGAGAGCCAGAGATAAATTGGATACTTGGTTGCCCAGTTTCATTTATTTCCTTGCCTGATTATGATATCAAGCCCTCACAAGCAGCCTATGAATGAGGCAGCCACAATTTACAGGTGCATAAACGGGACCTCCAAGAAGCCAAGGGACTTGCCCAGTGTCATCCTCCTCTAAGCACCAGCCTGGCCCAATTCTGCTCATTCTCTACCTCCTGCACAGCATGTAAAACATAGCCAGCCAGAGGGTGTGCCTAATTCTTCAGTCTGACTTTTCTGCTAATGAATGTAATCTTAGAAGATGTGAGAGTGGAAACCAAGAGTGAGAAGTAAGGACATTACAATGGGAAGAGGGTAGAGCAGCTTGGGGGGAATGCTGGCAAGATGGAATGAATCTCACTTGGAGGCCAAGTGGATACCACAGTGGAAAGATCACAAATGTGCAGAGAGGTCTGGCCGCAGGCGATGGCTGGATGAGGAAGAGACTCTTGTTGGTGGGGGGGGGTAGGGTTTGACTGTCGTAGGGTCAGATGGCTACCCACCCAGAGCAGGATGTTAAACAAGCTTTCGGGCATGTAAGGATGGGGGCCACCTAGAGATGGAATTTGGCAGTCATTTGCCCAGAGAAGGAGGCTGAATCTCTGGCTGGCTGAGACCTTGCAGGAGAATACAGCCCAGATCTGGAATGTGAGGGGGTCACTGAGCTTCCATGGGGAGGTCTAGGAGCTCTGTGGTCCCCGGGTAACATTTATAATTAATTGGAGAGCTAAATAATTACACCTTCCCTTTAAGCTCCTCTTACATGTATGTCATGTGATTCAGTTAAAGAGTACTCTTGACCTCAAGGTCTCAGAACCTAACGTTGAAATGCGCTGTAAAAGGAGTCTTCACTCTGCAGAGCCTCAGCTCCTGGGATGGGTGGGATCTCCCCACCATGCCATCTTTATCCTAGCCAGATCTACAAAATTACCAAGTAGAACCCAAAGAGGACATTCTCACCTCCAAGAGATAGGTGGAAAGGAGCCTGGCTCTTCATTGGCTAATTTCAACCATCCTCATATGAAGTTTCCTGAAACTGTCACTTACTCTGCAAGGCTGACTGTCCTCCCGGTGCAGCTGGCCCGTAGGGAAGAGCTGGTGTTCATCTGACCTGACTGTCCCACAGTAGAGGACGGACAGCGCCTGTGCCTTAGCAGAGAACCCGGCACAACTTTGACAGCAAAGTTGCAACACTCTCGGCCAAAAAACCTTGACTACCAAGCTAGAAATCATGCTTCCAGCTGACCTCTCCTCTTCTCCTCCAAAAAGCTGGCATCTCTCTGACCCCTCGACCGGCAGTGAGCAAGCAAGACTGGCAGTCCAATCACACAGTTCATTCTGGCTGCCTTGGAAAGTGAGAAAGGAGTCCGGGAGGAAAGCTGCACCTACAGGGGTGGGAACGCAGCAGCGCAGTGAGGAGAAGTCTTCCTACAAGAACATCATGATCGTGTGATGTACCGAAGGAAAGTTTTTAGCTAATTATCAGTTTCAGTTTCTCATTATAACGCAGATAGGTGGTGGGTGGACTAATTTGTTTCAGTGGCCAAGGTACCTGGAATATTTTATAATAAAGCATTTTAATGGCTAATATATGTCACAGTAAGTTTAGTGAGGAAATTGAAAAATGCTCATACTACAGGTATTAGACACAGATATAGAGTAGATGGAATGCATGCATTCCTATAAAAGGCACCCTAAATACTTGTCAATCTGGCATTGACTTCCACTGGAAAATAGATGTTAGGTTTCTTCAGGGAATGGAGAAATGGCAAAAAAAAATCACGTTATCTGTCACTTTGCCCTGTGGGCTTGGCAAAATAGGAGAAAGCGCATATAAAGCTAGTCCCAGAATCAGCTTTACTATAATTCTTGCTACTTATTTTAGAGGATATCTGTGCAAATATCTCAGCATCTCTTAGTCTCTCAGCAGACAGGTTCGTGCTTGACTTATCACGAGTTAGGGGGCTTCTCCCAATACTGCCAACTAAGGCAAGTCCAAGCTCAAGGGGGAAAAGCCAGGAAGGGGTGACCTACAGAAGACATGCTGGGAGGGGTCCACCGTACCAAGAACAGAAGCTCCTCCAAAGGAGCACCTTGGGGAGAAGAGCCTTGGACAGCTTCAAAGTATCTCTCAATATGTCAACAGAGAATAGTCAACCAAAGATGCGATCAGTGAAAAGCAGTCTTGACAGAGTGATGTGATACGAAAATCTATTGAAACAATGAAGGGTAAAAACAGAAACCAAAGATTATTGGAGAGCTGAATTCTGTAGGAAGGGAAGTTAAGGATACGAATCTAACCCTTTAACATCTATAATCCCGCCCATCTGATTTTTATTCATTTTCCATGTCCACCACAAAACTACCTTCCTCAATAATATAAATAATAAATATTTGTTGATCATCCAGATTATACACCACTCTAAGCACTTTACATGTCTCAACTCCTTATCAAAACAAATCTATGTGGCAAATTGTATTATATATCTCCATTTTACAGAAGACAACATTAAAGCACAAAGAGGTCAGGGGCGCTTGGGCCAGCTCTTGATTGTGGCTCAGGTCACGATCTTGGGGTCTTGGAATGGAGCCTGGATCAGGTCCGTGCGCAGTGCAGAGTCTGCTCAAGGATTCTTTCTCTCTCTCCCTCTCCCTCGGCTCCTACCCCTTCCCCGGGGGGGGGGGGGGCTCACATGCACACATGCTCTCTCTCTCTCAAATAAACAAATCAATCTTAAAAAGAAAAGGCACAAAGAGCTCAAGTAAATTGCCTGATACCACACACCCAGTAGGACGCAATGCCTGGATTCACACCTGGCCATTTTGGCTCCAGAGCCTCTTCTCTTAACCATTATATTTCACTGTCTTTCGATGAAGAGGAATGTCCAAAGGAAAGGGAGAAAAGAGCACCAGTGAAATAAAATGGGTTCTACCTTACATTTGCTGGAATACACTCAGTGAATAAATTCCTACTGCTTTGATTCTGTGTTTTCCAAGGAAAGCGAACACGGGGACTGCCACCCCAGCATCCATCCCACCTCTCCCCACGGTGGGGAGGACATGGGATTTGGGCAGACCGATCAATTGATGTGGTCCCTGAAAAAGCCTCTCTTCTACTTGCAGAACAGTGAACTGCATTTTTATGTATGGGTTAGCCTCCTGCGAACTTGGGAAAGCAAGTCTTTCCTGACCATCCAGGAGGTAACTGATGAAATCACTCTAAAGATCCATACAGCTGAAGATCAGACCCTAGTCTACAACGAAAATTAGCCCAACAAGAGCAGTGTCCCTTGAAGTCCAAACTGAAAGTCTCTAGTGTAATTTACTTCTCTAAGAGAGAACAAAAACAAACGTCATTCACTGAGCACTACCATATATGTGCTGGACACTGATGGGCTGCTCTGTGTGCTGTGTCCTTCAGGCATCCTCTGTGTTCTCCCTGGAGAGACGAGCCGGGGCTTCCCCGCCCCAGAGCGAGGCTGTGGTTCCCATGTATCACAGACCTACACTGCTTCTGGGACAAAATTCATGCTGGCCTGTGGCTAAGTAAGATCAATACAATACAGTACAACACAATAGGGGTTTTTCCCGAAGCTATATGTGTGTGGTATAGAGGACTGTCCTTTATTTTTTTTAAGATTTTATTTATTTATCTGAGAGAGAGCGCGTGTGTGTGCATGAGCAGGGGGAGGGGCAGAGGGAGAAACAGACTCCCCCCTGAGCAGGGAGCCTGACCTGGGGCTCGATCCCAGGACCCTGAGATCAAGACCTGAGCTGAAGGCAGACGCTTAACCAGCTGAGCCACCCAGGCACCCGAGGACTGTCTTTTATTCTGAGATTATATTCTTCCTACTTCTGGTGTGAAAATATCTTTTCTTTTATGAAAGGATTGTAACATTATATGACAATTTGGCTCTTGCTGTTTTTAACATCCTTACTTTTCAAGATAAAAGCTAACAACCCTATGTTAAGCTTCCTCAGTTAAAAAAAAAAAAAAAAGTTAGATCATAAAATTCCAAAGCGTAGGGTCACTGGCTCAGGGGGCTGATAGCCTGGATTTTGTCCGACCTCAACCACGGGGGGAGTTCAGAAAACAAAGAGACAATCCCAGTGGCTGAAAAGTACCCTGAACTGTCAGTGTCTTCCTTGCTAAGCTCCTATCTGACCTCAGTTACTCCCTTGGTCCCCACTGGCTGCTACCAGTAGGAATTCCCTATCCTTCCTGGCCAAGCTGACATGCTGTGCAGAGTTCAGGACACAGCTTTAAATGTGGTTTCCTGATTAACAGAGAGACTCCAGTGAGGCAGGAAGGAGTTCAAGCTCGAATATTATATGTCATAGTCATCTACCAGTTCTTAGGAATGAATACATCAACAGAAATGACCTGGAGCAAAATACCATTCCTGAGAAAATCCCTAACGACCCAGAAGGGACTCCTGTTACAGCACTCCACCTTTTGTGTCTTCTTTTTACAAGAAAGAGACACATGAAAGACTCAGTTCCCCGAAAACACATTTACACAGAAAAATATTTGAGAAGGCTGATGGTGATTAAGAGAAATGGGTGCTAAAAGGAAGCAGGCACCACACCTATATGACTTTCTGGCTAAAGGGAGATGGGGTCATTGACTTGGCTCTGCCATTAAGTTGCCCTTGAATCTTAGGAGAAATCATTCGCTGCCCTTCTCCTTCCTCACTTGCCAAAGAAGATGTCTGGTCACTCTTGATCCTCACATTCTCTGGTTCTATTTGCTGTCTGGAGGAAAGAGCAAGGTACCTTCATGTATCAAGAAGGATACTGAGAAATAATATGGAAAAGAAACGTGGAGCATTTCCAGGGGCATCTCCAGGGGGGGTCTCCCCAGAGTGAGCTTCCAGCCAGAGCAAAGAAACGACAAAGTGGGCCTACACTGCTGAAAGCAGGAAAGAGAAGGTAAAGAAAAGAGCAGGAAGAAAAGAGGAAGGGGGGGGGTGTGCCTGGGTGGCTCAGGTCATGATCCCGGGGTCCTGGGATCGAGCCCCACGTCGGGCTCCTCGCTCAGAAGGGAGTCTGCTTCTCCCTCTGCCTTCCGCTCCCCCTGCTTGTGCTCTCTCTCTCTGTCTGTCAAATAAATAAATAAAATCTCTTTAAAAAAGAAAGAAAAGAGGAGGGGAAGAATCAGAGAAAAGGCAGGGCTTAAAATAAGGCAGGCCTTAAAATAAGTGTGATCCTTTATTCTGAATAGAGAAAGCTGAAAACAGGAAAAGTGAAGAAGAGCAGAGAAAGAAGGGAAAGAAAGAATCAGACCTCTACCTCTCATTTTGGATAGAAATAGAATTTCCTAGCCCTTCCACCATCCACCCACCAAAAATGCCACCAGATGTGAGGTCCCATGGCATACCGCCAAATTAAATAGAGAAAAGCCTCACTCTTCTAGAGAACAATATAATACCATTTTCCGTAATACAGCGAACACAGAGGCAACCCATCTGTCCGCAGATATGACAGAGAAAAGAAAAAAAAAACCAAACTCCACAAAAGGTCCCTAACCTTAAAGAAAAAAAAAAAAAAAGATTCTGGGCTAAGCTATCCAGAAATAGAACATTTTGATTACAAAATAAAAACTAGGTCAATAAGATAATGGACGTGATTTAAATGAAAATCACAGTATTTGTAATGGGCTAAAAATGGTATCAATATTACTGCAGAGAAGGAATATAATTAAATGTATTTTTAAACAGCAGCTCCCCGCCCCAGCCCTACAAATCCCAGCCCCGCCACCAGTACTCCTCCACCTCATCGGAGAGGAATGTGCTGGCCTGCCACAAGTTGGTCTGAAGAATGCAGAGTTTCCGTACTACTTTAGAAGATCCCAAATGACACTGGTTAGCTACATTCTTTCACTTTTAGATCACTGTTATTCATTTATAAAGCAAAGAAATGGAAAGGTTAGGGATCTGACCATTTCATTCTTTTATGATTTCTGCTATATGGCCAGGAAACATGCAGAGGGAGGTATAACCATCACAGTTCTCTCCCGCCGACTGACCCAGGAATTCCCGACCATCATAGGAGGTGGATAGAGATCCTAAGAGGTTTCGCACGGGCCAGGAATTAAGATAAAGGGTGGAAGTGCAAATTTCTGGTTTTCTTTCTACGACTTGTGGTGTGACCTTGTGGATAAACTCTAACTCTGGAGTGTAATTTATCTTCTAAGCCCTCACAAGGGGAAGGGAAGCAAAGAGGAGAGATGAATGAGCCGTAAGGAATCGTGATCTGGATGGCGACTAGGATTACTCTAGCGGGCAGGCAAGGGCTGCCGCAGCACCTGCATTTCCCCGGATGTCTATATAACAGCCTGGGACTCGGGGCGCCTGGGTGGCTCAGTCGGTTAAGCGCCTGCCTTCGGCTCAGGTCATGATCCCAGGGTCCTGGGATCGAGCCCCGCGTGGCGGCTCCCTGCTCAGTGGGGAGCCTGCTTCTCCCTCTCCCTCTGCCTGCCGCTCCCCCTGCTTGCACTCTCTCTGTCTGTCAATAAATAAATAAAATCTTTAAAAAAATAAAATAAAAATAAAAGCCTGAGACTCTGTTTACGAGGAACTCTCAATGGCCCTTCTACACTTGGGATGCCTTCAGGGGTCACATAAACCTTAAGCTGGATTACTCTATGATGACTCTACTTATGCTTTAGAATATATGCGTACACCTGCTGGCACATCCACAGAGTATTCCTTATGAAAGGAGACCGTGTCAATACTGACAGCATGGAAATCTCAGATAAGATATCTGCATGATGACATACATCATGGTCATCATTCCGAAGAGACCGTTTTCACAATCTCTTTGCGGGTAGTGCCTATTGACTAAGAAGTTTTTTGTTTTTTTTTTTTAAAGATTTTATTTATTTATTTGACAGAGAGAGAGACAGCGAGAGCAGGAACACAAGCAGGGGGAGTGGGAGAGGGAGAAGCAGGATTCCCGCTGAGCAGGGAGCCTGACGCGGGGCTCGATCCCAGGACCCGGGGATCATGACCTGAGCCGAAGGCAGACGCTTAACGACTGAGCCACCCAGGCGCCCAGAAGTTTTTTTTTTAAAGAGAATTAACTCTTTAATATGTTTCGATTCCAACACACCAGCCACGAGGGGCAAGGCACTCCCTCATCCTTAGACAGCAAAAGCTTGCTTCCCATGAAGAAGATCTGTCAAGTGACAAGTGAGCTTGCCCAACAAAAGAGAAGTAGAGAACTTAGTCATTTTACCTTATGACTCCCGTAATGTTGAACTCCTTAAGGGCCATGAAGTGTGTCTGTAAATTATCATTCAGTTAGTGCCCACTTCATCCCCTCTTTACTTTGAGCATCAGAATAAAAGGTATTTCAACAAGCAGCAAGTGGACAGACACCCTCACCATGAGTCCTTTCTGGAAGTGACTTAAGGAGCTCCAAACCCCTGGTATTCCCAGTCAAGTGAAATAAGTCACTATAATAGGCCTTGAGGAATTCTAAACCAACAGAAAGGCCAAAAAGTTAAGGATCATCTGAGCTCATCCTATCACTCTCAGGGTTATTCTTATTTATAGTTCCTTCCTTTCACCCGGGCCTCTAGACCATGAAACAAAAGTAGTGAAGCAAATGTGTGGCGAGGAGCACTGCAGACAAGGCAAGATTTCTGTGCATATCCACAAAGTGCGGCGCTCGGTTTTCTGCAGACAAGCAATCCGTCAATCTCGTTTTTTAACTCTGACCTTCCATGACCTCAGTTGGGAGATCCTAAGAGAGATGAAAGAAAAGAACCAAAAGGTCAAGCAAGTAAAAAACACTGAAAGAATGCTCAGGGCAAGCATATGATACGGGGCACGCCTCTGCCCTGGGAGTGTAGTGGGGGAAAAATGGATTATTTATAGGGGAAGGGAAACAAGATGACAAAATAAGCTCTTGACAAAGAGGACAGAAGCTTATGTTTGGAAATCTTGGGAAGCGGGGGAGGAAAAGACACTGGAGTCACTTGCACTGTCACAGGGCAAACGTGGTCTAGCCGTGACTTTGGCAGATTTGGGCTTCTAGCAGGGAGGAACCAGCTGAGGGCTGGAGAAACTGGTGTTTTTGGAGAAAGAGAAACAGCTGCTTGAGCACGAGTGTCGGAAGGAAGTCCTCTTCCCTACTGCCAACCCACAAGACATAAGTATAATCCAGTCGCAGGAGCTACTATAATGAGACAAAGGGGGACAAGACTGAGTCACTGCCGGTTAGTGCCCCCAGACCTCTGACGAGGGGACCTTGCCAACAAACGCACGAAGGGAAAAAGTACGAGCCAATAACATGGGGATCCCTGCCTAGAAACAGGACGCATGGAAGGAATTCTAATTTTATCTCTTCAAGCAACCATTAATTACACAGGTTCAGAAACAGGATGGACTGGTGAATCAATATGTAGTGTAAAGATTTATCTATAAACAATATGTAAACCCTCTATTCCAAGTCTTGGATCTGATAAAAGTTGGGAGTCTGATTGACTTAATTTACTTGCATTTGCTTCTCTTCTGTCGACTTTGTCAGGTGAGAATCAGTGGAGGAGGAGGTAAGTGGTAAGTAGAAAGACAAGACACTTCTCTCTGGAATAACCATTGCCTAAGTAAGAGTTCTCAATCACCCCTTCCACTGCCCTATTGGTACATTATAAGTCCGTAACTATAATAGAAAATCTTGCTTTTTTAAATGGCAGACATTCTCACGGTTAAAAGCCTAAATAGACGAGAGACAAGAATAAACTAGAATACTGAATATTTCAACACTTGGCCATTTTAATGGGAAAAATATGAAGTACACATTTCCATGTAAATGGAAATCCTACATTTATAAAAGCAGGCAAGATGATTACGTGTGACAAATACTTATAGGCAAATGAGAAAAACTAGAAAAAAATGCCCTCTTCTAAAATAAACTACTCTTTTTTCAGCACACAATTCTCCTAAATTCTGACATTTATGCTTGCTTGAAAAAACAATTTAAGTCAACACTTCCCACTCTGTTATTCAACCCCGAGGCATAAAAATTTGATTAAATAGCCTAAAAATGCCTTCGTGCACAAGGAGCAGGCAACAACTGACTTACACCACGACAAAGTCATGCTGTAGCTTGGCTTCTGCCCAGGTGCTCTGTTGGAAGCCTCCTAAATCCGTCATTGACTCTTGCTTTCCCTACCTTCTCCCTTCCTTGAGAACATACCAAAGCCTCCCAGTGTGGGCTTTCTCCCAGTTATTGCCACCAGTTATTGCCCACACTACACCAGTCTCTTCAAAACACACCTGGTCTGTTTCAACAACACCATAACCAGAACGGCATGTTCCTTCCCTGGGTCAGCACCTTCATTCCAAAACAGGATCCTGTAACTTCCCTTTTCCTAAAATCTTTGTCCCACTCTTGAATACTCTTGTCCCTCAGCTTCTCTTTCTCTTCTGGCTCCTTCCTTCCCCCAAAGACCTTAACAAATCAGAATTCATCAAATCAGGAGACAACTCCAAGATCACATGTTCAACTGCCTCCTTGACAGCCCCACTAGGATGTCTAATAGGCATCTCTAGCTTAATATGTCCAAAAATTCTTGATTTTGGTTATAAACCTGGTACTTCTTCAGAGTTCCCCATCACAACAAAGAACACACTCAACTGCTTAGGGCAAAATCTGAGACTCACCCCTGACTCCTCTCTCTCTCTCATTCTCTCTCTCTCTCTCTCTCTCTCTCTCTCTCACCAAACGTCTTATCCAACAACAAATTCTATTGACTCTGCTTTGAAAATTTATCTCTGGAATCCAACCACTTGTCTCCATATCCACCACTACTATGCTGGTTTAAGCCATCAGTATCCCTCGCTTGGAATACTGTAGAAACCTAACAGCTCCCAGCTTCCACACCTACTCTGTTACTAAAGTCTGTTCTCTGGACCCCATTCAGAGTGGTCATTTACAAAGTCCAATAAAACTCATTCTCCTTCTCAAGCTTTCCAAAGGCCTCCCATCATACTTAGAATACAGTCCGAAGTTATATAAGGCCCGGATAGCCCCCGGTAGCCCCGTGACCTACAAGGCTACATCTCCAACTTTATTTCTGAGCACACTCTGCCGTGCTCTCCTGACTCCACTCACACTGACTTTCCCACTGTTTTTTAAAACACATAATTATGAATATTATCTGCGTGCATGGATTACATATTATCTCTATGCATATGTTAAATCTATTTATCCACCTACACCTGCTTCTCTGATACAGCCTCAGGATACACACTCTGTCTATAAGGCATCACAAGCTCCATGTTCCTATGCCAACACAAATTCAACATCGCAAAAAGAAGCTGTTTTCCTATCACCAGGCTGGAAACCTTGAAGCAGCTACCAACCTCCAACCTCCACTGTACTGCCACCCACGATCAGTCAGGTGCCAAACCCTGCCACGTCCCCTACCACGGACACCTCAGTTTGCCCCTTTCTTCTTCCTCCCTGTGTTTAGAGTCCTGTGTCTGACCTGATCATCTCATGTCTGACATCCTACACCTCCACTTGTCTCTTAGCTTCCTCATACTGCTGTACAAGGGTCCTTCCAGAGGGCTGACAAGGACTTCTTTCTACACCCAAGTTCAAGTCCACACATGTCAGCCTCCATCTCTGCCGCCCACCACTTAAGCTTTCTATTGCCTTCTACTGTTCCTATACTGTCCAATAACGATAGTCACTAGCCACACATAGCTATTTACACTACAATGAACTAAAATTTAATACAACCAAAAATTCAGTTCCTCAGCTGCACTAGTCACATTTCAAGTGCTGAAGGGCCACATGTGGCTGGAGGGGACCCTGCTGGACATTTCCATCATCACAGATAGTTCTACTGGGCAGTGCTGGAACCTATCCTCTCTGGAAAATTTACTCAACTCCCAAAACAAACCCTTCTCCGTAAATAAATCCCATAACCAATGAGCCCTTTCAACCTATTTTTACCAAGACCTCATGCTTCAACATTAAGGAGGTCCTGAAATATTCTTCCCTGAGATCCACCCTCATTTTAAGGGAAGGGTAAATGCCATACCCTTCGCCCTAACGCACATAAACATGACCTTCATAAAATTTCTCTTCTGTGCAGAGTAAATATTTGCATATTACTATTCAATTTTTTTTTTCAGTGCTTGATCAGCTGTGATGTCTTCACTACCTGCTCCACAGGGTTGACTATTTTAGACTGAATGCTCTTGCAGGCAAAACCAGTATTTAATGATGCCAAGTACAGAAAGCTCTTCAAAAAGTGTGTTTTAATAAGGGTGATAGCATAGTGGGAAAACACCTATGCTTTGGAATTACGCTGCTCTGAGTTCCTGTCCTGCCCCTTACTAGCCACTTGGATCTTGGGCAAGTTACTTAATCCTCATTCTCACTTTAAGCATCATAAAACAGAGAACATGGTAACTCTCTTCCTCATGGGGTTGTTGTGATAATTACATGGGATCGGACCCATAAATCTCTTAGCAATCATTGATATGTGATGATCACTCATTAATGTCAGCTGATGATATCAATGATTTTAGCTAGTCGTACACAAAATAAATTTAAATAATACTGGAAGGGGTTAAAAGCATGATGAAAAAGAAATCACGAATGCAACTGCTCATCTTACAGAGTCAAGTGAATGTCTTCAGATACAATGTGATGGATATTACTTAAATATCAAATGGTGGAAAATATGTATCAAAGTAACATAAATTTGAGCATTTCTATTCTGCTTCTTGTATAAAAGCTGCATAGAGTTTCCAGTTCTTTGGAAAATTTGTTTCAGGAACAGTGGAACCTTGCTTGGCAAGTTGAACAACTTTCCATTAGTTAAATGCAAGAAGGATGATTTCATTTTAAAAGTGAAATGTGGAAAGTGGTTAAATGGCAGGCTATAACTAATCATACTAGTCTTTTATAAAATCTGAAAAACAAAGCAATAATAGAGAGAAGAAAGACCCATAATTCAAAGCACATGTGAACATCATTTTGTATTGATTGCTTCAAAGTCCATCATGCCAGTGAACAACTAAAATGAATATACATATTCCACACATTTGGAGCATGAGATATCTCCCCCTACCTTCAGTAGCTGAAATTCAGAGAGGGCTGTGTATACTCAGGAGCCAAAGCCAGTATAGGAATTCTGCCCAACCCGTCATCCATTCTTCTTGTGCTATGGCTTCTGAAGGTAATAAGCCAGTGTGGTTCTCAACGTATGTGCCTCGGACCAATAGCAGCAGGATCACCTGGGAACTTGCAAATTCATGGGCCTCACCCTGGACCTACTGCATCAGAAAAACTCTGGCGGTGGGGCCCACCCGTGTATGTTTGGAGAAGCCCTCCAGGTGTTCCTAGTGCCAGAGCCTGGGAAGCACACCGGGGCTGCACGTGGGCCCTCTACTGGGGACAGGTCCAGCAGAGAGGCCATTAGGCCTTTTCTTAGACAGACAGTATTGAAAATATCTTCAACTGGCTCTCATTTGTTTGGACACATGATATGGATTCAGCTTCCCTCACTAAGGTATGATCCCCTGATGTGAAAATTAATGGAATCATTAACAATGCCAAGCAGAGCCCAGGAAGAAAGAATCCCCACGGCTCTACAGCACCAACAAGCCTCCACAACACCACACGTTTTGTCTATCACATTTAGAATGGAGTCAAAATTACATGGCCGCAAACCATACAGCTTTATAAGAAGAGTTACTGACCTACAACAAGACACTGAGGAAAAACAGAAAGGATGGCGTACTGCAGCTAATTTCCCCTTACGCTTGTTTATTTTTAAATTCGTTTGGGGAAACAAAAGAGTCACATAATTATATAACAAAATCCCACCAACTATATGGAAAACAAACAAAAAGGAAAGATACTAGATGCCCTCTTCAGAGGTTTTTCAAAACATAACACTTCCTAACAGTCTAAACTCATTTGGAGGGGAAATGGAGAAATATGCTC
This sequence comes from Halichoerus grypus, assembly GCF_964656455.1. Taxonomy (NCBI): domain Eukaryota; kingdom Metazoa; phylum Chordata; class Mammalia; order Carnivora; family Phocidae; genus Halichoerus; species Halichoerus grypus. Next base: position 108,331,709 of record NC_135719.1, on the reverse strand, counting down.
AACCTCAAATTTTCATCATATGAAAGTACTTTTAAGTAAGATTCGCCTTCAATGACTTTTGTTGTCATTTTTTAAAAGGATCTAAGACAAAACAGAAGCTTATTTTAATACTTTGATGCTTCCATAATGTTGACAGTTATATTTTCACAATTCAAATGTGTTCTCCAGCACAGTGCCTTATTCATTTTTCAGTGGAAGGGAATAAAATTCAACGTGCATTAATTTAAAGTCTTGTGCTTTTTTAAAGATTTTATTTATTTATTCAAGAGAGAGAGAGAGTGTGTGTGTGTGTACATGAGCAGGGGGAAGGGGCAGAGGGCGAGGGAAAGAATCCCAAGCAGACTCTGCACCAAATGCCTAGCCTGAGACAGGGCTGGATCCCAGGACAGGACCTGAGCCGAAATCAAGAGTCGAGTATTCAACCCACTGCGCCACCCAGGCGCCCCTAAAGTCTTGTGCTTTTTTAAAAACAGGTTTTGTTTGAAGATTTTTTTTGTAAGGTACCTATAGTCATACATTGTTTTTGCAAATAAGATAATTTAAAGAAACTAGCAGATTCTTTCACAAATTTATATCACGGCCATATTGCATAGTTGTATATGAATAGCCAATTTCTGAAAGGAGAAAACCTAACAGTAGTAATGTCTGGGCAGTGGGACTGGGGTTGAGGGACAGAGAAATAAGACCTTCACTTTTTCACTCTAAATTCTTGAGCCCTATTCAAACTTATTTTTGTACATATTTTGTATAATTCTTCTAACTGCACTAGGTAGAAATAAAATGAGTGAACTTGAAAGTAATAAATCCAGGTTGCTGGACCATTAACCTTTGGCATCCATTTCATTGACCACCACCTGATAGTTTTAGGAAGCAGTTTCTGCTAACTTTTCCTACTTTGGGGTGCACTATCTCCAGATGAGAGTAGGCTCTCATCTGGTACAACTCAGTCACACTGCCAATGAAGAAACCAAGGCCCAGAGAGGTTAAAGTTGGCCCATGTCATCAAACTTACTGATACCGGAGCAAGGCTCATCCTCAGCTCTTGGCCTTCTTGGTTTATGCTCGATTTCTCTCTCTTTTTTTTTAATCCTATCATGTTGCCCATCACATATTCTATATGCCACTCACGCATTAATCTAAGACCTGAATCATCATCATGAAGGTACTACAGTGTTACACGGACATGACTCCATTAGAACTAAAGCTGGACACCGTAACCGAACCCTGCAACTAGCGATGGTCCAGGCGGAGGGCCTACACAGTAGCAGAGGGATGGGAAGGCTGAAGATCAGGAGCTCAGCAGTTTTCTTCCTGAATGTGACTCCTCCACTTAATAATTGTGAGACTTCTTACATGCAACCTCTTTATGCCTTGTTTTTCTCATTGGCAATGTTGCAATTAGAAAGAATACCTAGCTACTTAATACAACTGTAACTTGATTAAATGACATAATTGATGTCAAGTTTGTAGCCAAATGTCTGGTACATAGTAAGTGCTCAATAAAAGTGAGCCAACATCAATTAAAATTTAAGTTAATAAACTAGGCACAATTTAGAACCTTTCACACTGACTCTGCCCATTTTTTAACCTATTACAAACATAGTATCCACCCTAAAATTTGATTGTAAGTGCTCGTCTTTGTGAAGATTTGCATTTACCCCAAGTTAGTAACCTAAGAAAGACACACCTCCCTGTTCCATTCTCCCCAGCAGTCAGGGCTGAGTAGCTCAGATTTAATGAATGTGTGTGAAAACACTGTGGAACGGCGAAGTCTCCTAAACAAAAGATAGACTTTGTGTTTAGCTTACCCTGAATCATGGCTGGGAGTCAAGGTTTGTTCTCAACTCTCCCGATCCCACAAATGACTCTGATTGTTTCTCCAGCTAGCTGCCAAAATGAGAACTTGCTCTAACAGGTCCCTCCTGGGCCGGCCCGCCTTTCCAGCCCAGTGTGAAGCCCCGGGCCTGCCCCTCTATTAAAGCCCCCTCTTTTCTCCTTTCCACTGGTGGAGTGACTGCTCTTCTCTAAGCCAAATGTAGGGCGGAAAAAACAACAACAACAACAACAAAAAACCTGTGAGTAATTTCTTTTCAAATCTGGAGAAGGTAGTTTTCCACTATTCTCTTCAGCAAAGAAGAAGTAAGTCAAATCCCTGTGACCTCTTTAACAAAAACATTCTTTGAAGGCACAACAGAATAAGCAATAACTGACAATTTAAACATACCTGGAATACTTTGCCACACATATTTCTTGAGTGTCTTATAACGGCACAAAACTTCAAACAGCATACCAACCCCTGCCTACTGGCTTAAATGGAAGTTAAACTATCTAAATCCATTGTCAAGGCATTTCAAGGATATTTTAAAATGTTTGCTGGGAACAGTAAGTACAACCTACTGAGAGCTCATGCTATAAACCTCTGGGCCCAGAGGACTTCCTAGCTCAAGGCTCGTGCATCCATAAAAGGGCGGGCATTTGCCAACGTCTGTTTTGGTGACAAACTCAAAAAGAACAGCTTTGGATTTTGAAACCAAACAATCAAGGGTGTGAGGCAGGCACGCGCAGTGACCAACAACTGAGTTGAGGAGGTTCACAGTCAATTCATTTGCATGGAGTCAGACCAACAATGAGCTTACTCAGTGACTTTCACAATCAGGGCAAACAATTCCGAAGGGTGCATTCCTTTTTCCTCTTTCCTATAGTTCTTTTTCAAAATCAGATCTGTTGAAGAGGAGCAGAAGGAAAGTGAGTAGAGCAGGGGATGGAATTTTTGTTTGTTTTTAATTGAGATTTAATAGACATATAACATTTTATTAGTTTTAGGTGTACAGCATAATGATTCAATATTTGTATATATTGTGAAATGATCACCACAATAAGTTTAGTCAACATCCATCACCACACATAGTTACAAATTTTATTTTTTGTTCTGAGAACTTTTCAGATCTACTCTGCTAGGACTGTTAACTGAGTCTCCACACTGTACATTTCATCCCCATTAAGTCCATGTTAAATATATATTGATCTTATAACTGGAAGGGTATACCTTTTGACCACCTTCACCCATTTCACCAACTCCTCCCACCCCCTGCCTCTAGTAACCAGAAATCTGATCTCTTTCTCTATGAGTTTGGTCATAGTTTGTTTGTTTTTAGATCCTACACATAGATAAGATCATACATTATTTATCTTTCTCTGTCTGACTTATTTCACTTAGCCTAATGCCCTCAAGGTCCATCCATGTTGTTGCAAATGGCAAGATTTCCTTCTTTTTTATGGCTGAGTAATATTCTGCTCTACATAGATCACATTTTACATAAGGGATGGGGTTCATGGAACAGGGTTCTAACTCTCCTGCTCCTGCCTATTGTCGTAATGATCTTTACACCAAGCTCCTTGCTTATCCAGTGCTTTATTCTTACTGAACATCTGCCTTCCTATACAGATATTAGAGGAACTAAAGATGCGGTTGAATCAGTAAATCACATTGGGACCTTTGAGGAAAGGGTTATTTTCCCATATAGTCCAGGACTTTCCAGCCACATGTTGGGCTCACGGCTGGGCTCCCCATCATTCAGAGGCTTTGGTGGGCCAGTGACTCCGTCTAATGCATCTCCTTATATTAATTAATGCTCACAGACTTACGATACCATGTTCAGAAATGCAGGATTTGTGGGTTCAGTTCAAGTAACTCGCTTCACCTTGATTCAGAATGCTTTTCTCTTCATCTGGCCCTCTGACCCTTCCCTTTCTTCTCCCTCCTCCCCTGCCTCCCATCCAGGAACCAGGAAGTTGGATCATCCATTCAACAGGACCTCTCATACCTGTTATTCCAGTGACTGACACAGCACCAGACACATAGCTAGTATTGAGTGAATGTCTGCTGAATGAGCAAAGATTTGCCCGGATTTGGGGTCACAGTCAGCACCAGATGGGTTCAAAAAGGATTCTTCTACAGATAGTCAATGCCTGGCCGATTTGAGGATCATGTCAGGTTTTCCACACCAGCCCTTGTTTTTATGTTGCTTCTACCCACTTCCAACTCCCCAGGTGTACCTGGTGTCCTCCTCGCTGAATGGAGGCCCTTGTGTTGTACTCCCCGAGCACGACTTTTCCAGCCTAGGCAAAGCTTCGTCCATATTATCATGATCTTAGTCTTCTGCCCTCAATGAGATGTCGGGAAAGAAACCTAGTAAATAAGTTCAAGCCATAGTACTGGGAGAAGATGAGATAAATCCAATGTAGAGAGAGACTTAGAACTCATATCTACCTTCCAAGAACTTAGAATGTAATGACTTCTTGATAAAAGCCCAGGTAGAAAATTAAATGTCATTGCTCCTCTACACACACACACAAAGAGGCTCCACATAGAAACTACGCTGGACTTGGAGTCAGAAGGGGGTTTGAAGCTTGGGTCTGCCTCCTACTGGCTGGTTATCTTAAGCAAAACATGTACTCTCTCTGATCTGAAATGTTATCACATGTACAATGGAGAGCATGATGTCCCCATCTCATAGTGCTGTTACTTAGATTAAATGCAGTGACATTTATAATGCAGCTTTGTCAAATGTAATGTAGAGAAATGAGCGAGTATAGTGAAACAACAGTGCAGAAAAGAAGGACAAGAAGAGGGGTGCCTGGGTGGCTCAGTCGTTAAGCATCTGCCTTCGGCTCAGGTCATGATCCCAGGGTCCTGGGATCAAGCCCCGCATTGGGCTCCCTGCTCGGTCGGGAGCCTGCTTCTCCCTCTCCCACTCCCCCTGCTTGTGTTCCTGCTTTCGCTCTCTCTCTCTGTCAAATAAATCTTTAAAAAAAAAAAAAGGACAAGAAGACTATTCCTCGAAAATCCAGAATAGAACAGAGAATACAAAATTGGCACCATATGAAATGCATTTCAGAGGAGACTTGGGTTGTGATTTGTAGGGTCTAACACGTAATCATAATACCAAAATTACAAGTGCTCCCTGGTGGTAGACCCAGTGCCTTCCCACAGATGGTGGTGATGAAGGAGATGATAATGTCTTTACTAAGCAATGATCATATACATGGCACTATTCTGAGCACTTCTTATGTTTTATCTGGCTCAACTGGACAATAACCCAATGATGGGGTAAGTAATATTATTATCCCCATTTCACAGATGAGAAAATGAACTAAAGCCCAGAGAGCTTAATTCATGATTAAGTGCAATTCTCCCTGAGCACATACTTTTCTTTTCAGTAGACTGTTGAGAGAGAGGATAAAAACATCAGGAAGTGAGGGGTGCCTGGGTGGCGCGGTTGGTTAAGCTTCCGACTCTTGGTTTTGGCTCAGGTCATGATCTCACGGTCGTGGGATCAAGCCTCGCTTCCAGGCTCCACACTTAGTGCAGAGTCTGGTTGAGTTTCTCTCTCCCTCTCCATCTGCCCCTCCTGCTAGTGCTCTCTCTCTCTCTCTCTCTCTCAAATAAATAAATAAATCTTTTAAAAAAATCAGCAGGTGAAAGTCAAGCTTTTATTCAGCAGGATTGAAAGGGCGAAGCAAAGAGAGAAGTTCAAGATCAGGAGTGGGATGAGGTTATAGACGCTGAGAAGAAACCTGCAAGAATCCTACTGGGAAGGACCAAAAGGACATTCTTCCTAACGGAAGACAAAATGTAGTCTGTGTGTAAGGCGAAGGCCAGTAGGAAGCAAGGAGAATGTAATTGTTGGGAAATCAACAGAGATCATACCATGGCATTTCCCCCACAGCCTGCCCAGTGTACCAGGCACACTAATCAGCAACGTTCTCATTCTTGGAGGCAGGATATGCTGCTGTGACAGTCGAAGGCTGGGGTGAGAGCACACTGATGAAGCTGCCACCACCCCAAAAGCCTCGTGCCACCTCTGAGCATTCAGCGCCATTCCTGTGAGCAATGACAGGAGGAAACAGCTAAAGGTAGCTGTCACCACCAGACTGCTAATGAAAACCAGAAAGTCTGCAAACAAAACTGCCAACTTCTTCACAATTAAACGACCACCCAGAATAGAATCAATTCGGAAAAGGGGCCCCTTCCACTGGGAACAGGTTTCCTCAATGGTGAGTCCCCAAACAGACTTGTCTCGGAGGACCATCTACCAAAATGAGATACATACATCCTGACACTGTCTTTGCCGTTCCATATTCTTCTTCTTCTAAATCAATAAATAACTGAATCTGTGTCAATTGGGACTTCTTACGTCCCAAACACAGATAAGAGATTTCAGAGATCTTTATGGCCATGAGAAAGAATTTATAAAACCAGAGTAAAACATGGAAACCCATGGCACGAAAGCTGCCAGGTCCTATTATGAGAAAGAGGGATGGAGACAGAGAGCGGCGGGGAGGGGGGCAAGAGAGAGAAGGAAAGAGAACATTCCTGAGGGAAAAAAAAAGGTAGTAGTCCTGTACTGCGTTTTATTTGATTGAGGGGAAGGCCAACACAAGTCACTCTCTTCCTTGATTGGCTCAGGGTAACAGGTTTTGCATATGATGATTTAAAGGCACGTGGGAAACAAAATATGCAGGTTTTTTTTTTTATCAAACACAAATATTTTGCTTTAATTAGCCAATGCATGCTGACTTTTTTGCCAAACGTATTCTGTTAAAAATAAACAGAATTGCAAGGATTTGGTATTTTAAAAGGGAGTAGTTTGTCAATAGCAGAATGCTAGACCTCTTTATAACCTCATCAGTGACCCAGATGTATTAGAACTAGAACCTGGTAGCAAGTAATTGTGTGTGTGTGTGTGTGTGTGTGTGTGTGTGTGTGTTAATCAATACCAATTTGACATTTAAAACATCTAATCAAGGTAGGCAAGCAGCAGGAACCACTGGCATACTGAGGAAATGGAAGCAGTGTGATATAAACTGACTTGTTTGGAATCCCAAAGCAAAGGAGAAATAACCTAAAAACCCCAGGGTTGAACGAGGGACGCAGGTCTACATAGAAATGCGGAGAGAGTCTGAGTGTGAGGACCCCCCTCAAGGGAAGGAAGAGAACCACCAACCCCACCCTATCAGGCCACAATGGCTGCCACTGCTTCTTGTGGCCCAGTTGGTGGCGGCTGGGAGGAATGGCCCCCACTGGAGAGGCTGGCTACCCCCTACTGCCTCTACATCCCCTCGTCCCCAACCCTGATGCCTCAGTTGAGACAGAAGGTAGGGTGAGGTGAAGGCAAGATGTTTTAGGTAAGGGCGCAGACACGCTTGACAAGCAAAGATGCTGAGAGATTCCACAGAGGCTCAACCACCCTGTTTCTTTTCTTACGTCTTCAAGGCTGCAGGGCAGGCTGGAGATCACAGTGAAAACAGTGTCAAGAGCAGCCGCCTTGGCTCTGTGCTCCCAAGCATCCAGCATGGCGCGAAGAACTTTACAGCCGATATTTTGTTTAACTCTCACAATAACTGTAATGCAGGTTATTTCCCCCATAATAGAGGTGAAGAAACAGAAGCTTAGAGTCAAGTATTTTGCTGGAGTCAACAAGTACCAAGTGGCATGGCCCACGGATCTGTTAAGCCGTGTCCCCTCCCCCCAGCATGCCAACCTTACTCTGGCATCTAGAGAGACAAATGGGATTCTGAGCCCCACGGTTAATAAGCCTAAACTTGGTCAGATTTTAAAAAATAAGACATGCCAAAAGGCAAAGTCAATCCTGTTTCATTTAGGGAGGAACGTTTCTTCAACGACAACACTGAAAATAGGACTAGTCACACGTCCACTCTCCTAGAACATGAGTAGACACTGGACCCAGATAATAGAACCAAGTTTTCAATTTCTAGCCTGGCTAGAAATTATTATGAATAGTTTCCATGATAATAGAAGTCAACTTTGAGATTCTATTATAACTCAGAGTATAATCTATCCTGAAACAATACAAAAAGTGACTGGCTTAATCTCCTTTAAAAAAGAAAACAAAAAACCTCTCTTGTTGCTCAAAGAATAGTAACAAACCGTTTTACTTACAGACAAATCTTATAAACTAAGGACTTATAGATGAATATGCTTTTAAATCAAGGAATTTAACAGCCTCTTTGATAATTTATTATAACTTCTCCTTTTTTCCACATTTATTCTCATTAAGACAGAGGATATCTATAATGTTAAAAGTTTATAATATCAATCACTAAATATTCACCCTCAGGATGCCAATATTCTAGAATTCCATTGCCTTGTTTCAAGGTAAAATATTAATGTGTACAGAGATTTGTATAGGATTAGAGAGCCAGCGCGGCATGACAAATGGGGCAAATTCCATGCACAACATTATGGGAAACATCAGGTTAGTATGCTCCTAAGACCAGCTGCTCCATGCTAGAGCTCCCTGGTACAGTCACCCATGAATCATGAGGATTCACAGTTGCCCCAAGCCTGTGGCATTCACCAAGTGGCTTGCCTGAGCAAAGACAAGACTTCTTCTGCTCCTGGAGAGTGAAGACTCCCTATGTTGTGCCATAATCTCCCTGTAGCAAAAACAGCCTCAGGGATTTATATCGTTTCCAGGAAGAAAGGATGCATGGATGGTGACCATTTGGCAAAAAGCTATAAACGTTGGGACTGGGTGCAAGAACTGACCTATTCTGATGTTTGAGTCCTTCCTTACATATAAGAATGTGTTAGCAGAGAGCTTATGGAGTCAGCACTGTTTGTTGGTGTATGAAGAATTCTTAATAAAAATTTCAAGAATTCTAGAGATCCCGAGTGGCACATAAAACAAAAGGGAAAGAAATTTCATCTGCGGGGGATCCTAAAAGGCCATTTTAGAAACAAGTGAACATAACCTCACTGAGGGTTCCTGTTCATCCTCCTTGGCTAGTTCCCAAGCTTCTCCCAGCCTCTTAATGCTAAAATGACTCAGTTCTTGGTCCTTGTCTCTCCTCTATCTACCCTCACTCCCTTGGTGATCTCATGCAGTTTCATGCCATGCTGATGGTCTGTAGAGCAAACAACTCCCAAGTCTATATCCCTACCCTTAATCACTCTCTTGAATTCTAGACTTGTATATCCAACTGCTTGTTTAACACTGGACTTGGAACTATAATAAACATCTCAAATTCAACATGTCCCAAATTGAAAGCACTTAACACACACATTAAGTCACTTATTTATAACCACTATATGAGAATGGTGAGATGATTATTCTCATTTTCTAAAGGACAGTGAAGCACAGAGAGGTGAGATGCTTGTCCAGGGTCATACCTCTAGCGAGTGACAGAGCCAAGAGGGCACCATCATCCTTGAGTTCTCTCTCTCCCTGTCTTCCTCCTCCCTGCACCTCTGCTCCCACCCCTCAGTCCTCCATATCCAGTCCATCAGCAAAGCCTGCAGACTCCACTTCCTCCATCTCTACTTCCACCGCAGGCCCCTGAGATCCATGCTCTCTCTCGCGTGAGTCACTGCAATAGCTCCTCATTAATCTCCCTGCCTCCTTCCACTTGCCCCCAACTGTCTAGTCTCTACCTCACAACCAGAGCCATCTGATAAAACCAACCTTTAGACCCTCTAATAGCTTCCATTCCACTTAGAACACACTCTTTTAAGTTGAGTCAATATGAACTCTGCCTTCCTGTCCAACTCACAGCCAGGCACCCTCCTCTTCATCCACCAGCCTTCAGCCACGGTTGTCTGCTTTCCAGTCCTTGAACACACCAGGGCTATTACTTCTGTCTCGTAGCTTAGTCCCAGCTGTTGTGACCCTAGATCTTACATGGCTGGCTGGCTCATCGTCTGGGACTTATCCTCAATGTCACGTCCACAGAGTGACCCTTCCTTGACCACCCAATATAGAGTAGCCCCTGCCTCCACCCCACCTACCCTCCCTTATACACTGTAGTCAGGATTCTTTAGACGGCCAGTTGGCAATATCCATCAAAACCTAAATGCACATACCTAGCCATTTGACCCAGCAATTCTACTTCTAAGAATTTGTTCTAAATATAAACTTGTACATGTGTGAAATGGTATATGTTACAGGATTATTTATTGCTGTGTTGCCTCTAACAGCAAAATGCTGGCAACACCCTAAATGTCCATCAGTGAGAGCTCCCTAGATAAATGATTACATATAACAACATAAAATAAATGTATTTGGTATCTAACAACCTTATGAGCTAAGTAGTATTATAAGCCCTCTTTGTGAGGAGAAAGCTAAGGAGAGCTTAGGAAACTAACACAAGATGCACAGCTAACAAGTAGTAAAGTGGGGATTCAGACCCCAGGTTCTTAGTCTTTATACTATAATGCTTCCCAGTACATGTTCTCATGGTGAAATACTACGTGGCCATTAAACGGAATAAGGCATTATAAACATACTGATATGGACTGATCTTTAAGACATGTTATTGAGTGAAAAAATTATAGAACAGTGTTTTAACCTCATGGAGTTTTTACTCCTTATTTTAAAGAGGGCAAATATATATGTTTGCATCCATCTACACAAAGACATGTAAGAAAGAGTAGAACAATATGTAGGAAGCAGTGGCTACTCTAAAAAGGGAAACCAGGTGGCTTAAGGGCAGGAGTGGAAGAAATCTGACATTTCACTGCATACTCTTTTTTGTCTTTTGATTTTGTTGTGTACGCACAGATATATACCCATGGCTTATTCAAAGAACTAAATAATTAAAAACAGATTGCTGAGGTTTTTCCAAAAGAACAAAAGAGCACACCCAAGTCACTCTTTCTCATAACACCTGTTGTATTTTCTTTATATATCTACTAATAAATGGCTTATTTGTTAATGTGTGTTTATCTTATGACTTCACTAGGGTCATTATCTAAAATTATTTGTTTTTTCTTTGCGGGGAGGGCAGTGGATATTTACTGTACTAAGTATACAAGCTCACTAGACCCCATTAGAATGTAAGGTCCATGTGGGCAGGGGCTGTGTGTGTACAGTTCAGTTCTACAACCCCAACATTTAGCATAGCACCTCATGTTTAGTAGTCATGAACGAATGAATGAAAATTAGTGCCCAAGAGTCTAGGGCTTAGATGATCAGAGTCAAAACAGTAAGAACCTTTTTACCAAAAATGCACAAAAATTTTCAATGCTTTAGATCAACAGTAATTTTTAGTATGAAAAAATAGGATTTGGGTTCAAAGAATCCACGCTATTAACACCTGGAAGTAAAGATTCTAAATAAGCAATACTCACAATGAAAAGTCCTAGTTCCCATGGGACTTTACTTGGGCTCAGATAAGGTCAGAAAATGCTGATAATGAGCAAAAAGTGGTGAGGTTATAAAAGAAAAAAAAATAATTCAAGGCTTGAAAACCAGGAATGATTTAGTAAAGCTATACAGGAATCTACAAAGCTTCGGTCACTGTTTTGGGAATGTAATTTTGGGTTATAAAAATTATTGTTGATTCAGGCAAGGGAAAACTCCCTCTTTGAGGCTGCATAATGCTAAAGAGAACATCTGCCCTAGAAACAACCTCCATGAGCCCAACAGAGAGGCCTTGTCTGGTCATATCTTCAAATACAAAGAAATGAGCTCAATAACAGACCCAAACCACAAAACCTACCAAAAAATGATGATCCTGAGAATGGTCTTCATTTCCAAACTAATTAGCAAGACAGAGAAGGATGCATCATCTATCAGTACGTGTGACAGCTAACTTTATATCAACTTGACTAGACCATGGGGTAACCCGATATTTGGCCCAACATTATTTTGGATGTGTCTGTGAGGCTGTTTCTGGATGTGATTAACATTTAAATTGTAGACCGAGTAGAGCAGACTGCCCTCCCTAATGTGGGTGAGCTTCATCCAAGCAGTTGAAGCCTAACAAGGACAAAAGGCTGACTCTCTCTCCTGAGAAAGGAAGAATTCCTCCTACCTGACTGCTTTAAGCTGGAACATCAGCTTTTTCCTGCCTTTGTACTCAAACTGAAACATAGGCTCTTCTGGTTCTCAGGCCTTTGGACTCAGACTGTAACTAAATCCCTGGCTCCCCTGGGTCTCGAATTTGTTGACTCATCCTACAGATCTTGGGGCTTGTCAACCTCCACATCATGTGAACCAATTCCTCATAATAAGTATAATACATATATTGGTTCTGTCTCTCTGGAGAAGCCTGGCTAATCCATGCTGCTTCCTCTGTTAGAAACGCTGCCAGAGCGAAACAGCTCTTGTCTGGTACTACCTATCATTAGCAGCCCGAGATAGGAACACAGTGTTTCCCCACACATGACCCCTCCCCATGAGAATGCATGAATGCATTCTCAGCCAGTGGCAAGAGAATACCTGAGAATACCTGATAAGGATGGATATCCCCTAATATTTAAAGAACTGTTACAACTCAACAACAAAAAACCAAACAACCTGATTATAAAAAGGGGCAAAGGACCTGAATGGACATTTCTCCAAAGAAGACATACAAGTAGCTAATAAGCACATGAAAAGAGGTTCAGCATCACTAGTCGTTAGGGATATGCAAGCCCAAACCACCATGGGATATCATCTCATATCCATTAAGATGGCTACTATAAAAAATAGCAAGTGTTGGCGAGGATGTAGACATACTGGAACCCTCATAGACTGCTGGTGGGAATGCAAAATTGGTGCAGCTGCTGTGGAGAACAGTATGGCAAGTCCTCAAAAAATTAAAAATAGGATTACCATATGATCTAGCAATTCCACTTCTGGGTATATATCCAAAAGAACTGAAAGCAGGATCTCAACGAGATATTTGTACACCCATCTTTATAGCAGCATTATTTACAATAGCCAAAAGGTAGAAGCCATCCAAGTGTCCCTCAGCAAATGAATGGAGAAACACACCTAATACAGATACATGGTGGAATATTATTCAGCCTCAAAAAGGAAGAACATTCTGACACATGCCACAACATGGCTGAACCTGGGGGATATGGTAAGTGAAATAACCTGTAATGAAAAGACAATATGACTCCACTTCTAGGACGTACCTGGAGTAGTCACATTCCTAGAGAGAGACAGTAGAAGAATAGTTGCCCAGGGCTAAGGGGAGAGAGGAATGGGGAATTTCTGTTTAATGGACGTGGGGTTTCAGTTTTACAAGATGGAAAGAGTTCTGCAGATGGGTGTTGGTGGTGATTGCACAACAGTGGAATGTAGTTAATACCACTGAGCTGTACACTTAAAAGTGGTTAAGTCGGTACATTTTATGCTATATGTATTTTATGATTAAATAAGCTAAAGACTTAGAGATCTCCAAGATACACAAGTAAACTTAAAAATAAAAAGGCTAGGGGCGCCTGGGTGGCTCTGTCAGTTAAGCATCCAACTCTTAGTTTTGGCTCAGGTCATGATCTTGGGGTCCTGAGATCGAGCCCTGCACTGGGCTCCATGCTCAGCGCAGAGTCTACTTGAGATTCTTTCCCTCTGCTCCTCCCCTGCTCTCTCTCTCCCTCTCTGGAATAAAGAAATAAAATCTTAAAAAAAAAAAAAAAAAGGTCACAGCAAAATGCATATAATACAGGCCCATTATATAACAACTAATATATATGCATAAAGGAGACAAATCGTCCTTAGCAATTAGCAGTATGGTGAGAAGGGGGAGATAAAGTGGAATAGGAAATGTTCATGTGTCACTCTGTATGTCTCTGTCTTGACTGAATCTGGTACAACAAGCACATATTTGTATTCGCTTCCTAGGACAGCTGTAACAAATTGAGTAGCTTAAATGGCAGATATGTATTCTCTCCCTGTTCTGGAGGCCAGAAGTTTGAAATCAAGGTGCCAGCCGGGCCCCGCCCTCTGAGACTCTGGTGGAATCCTTCCTCGCTTCTTCCTAGCTTCTGGTGGTGGCCGTCACTCCTGGCTTGGTGGCCCTTGGCTCACAGCTGCATCCCTCCAGCCTCTGCCTCCGTGGTCATACAATGCTCCCTGTGTGTCTGTCTTCACTGGGTATTTTCCTCTTCTTGTAAGGACACCGGTCATTGGACTAGGGCCCACCTAATGACCTCATCTTCACTCCATTACATCTGCAAAGACCCTATTTCTAAATAAGGTCACACTCACAGCCACTGGGGAGTGAGGACTTCAACATTTTTGAGGGGACACAATTCGCCCTATAACGATACTCATGTTTAATAACAAGCAGTTACATTTCCTTGGATACTCTACCTACGAGCCCTCAAGGGGTTAAGAAAAGATCCTTTGGAGGCAGTATTACAAGAATGAAGACCCTAGATTCAGATTCACACTACAAAGGTTCAAATCCCAGTCTGCCATTTACAAACCACAGAACTTCGTGTAAGTTCATGAGCTTCTCCCTGCCTCAGTTTCCTTGTGTTTCAAATAACAGCAACTAGCTCAAAAGGTTGTTATGAGGATTAAATGTGCTACAAAGTGCTTAGCATGTAGTAAGTGCCCAGTCAACGTGAGCAATTGTTACAGCTATCACCACCTTGAGGGTCCCTAAGCCCCCTCCCCTCCCAGACAGCATTCTGGAGGACAGAGTAGCTTCATGTTTACGGTACCTACTCAAAGCCCTTCTCTGTGGTTCCTTGCCCAGTCTCATGCGTGCCTCTCAGAGCACCAGCAGTTTCATTCGATACAGGGTTATGCTAAATATTGTACTAAATATTCTTCATCCACACAGTTATCCCAAACTACCTTCCTGGGTGCGCCCCAGCTGCAGAGTGGCAGGCAAGCTCCCCACGGCTCACGGGGTCCCTGAGCAGCGGCACCTAAGCCATCAGGGCAAAACACCCATCACTTCACGTGCAGCCTGCGGAGGGACGCAGAGTGGCCTCAGACCTCCCACTTTATGTGATCAGTGCCCTAAATTTGGATTTTGATCTTGGCCTCCCTTGCTGCTAAATCTGTATCCAGTTAATCTTACAGGGTTGTGCGGGAGGAGTCACGTTGCCGCGGCAACCCAACAGCTCCCCGGGCAGAAGGAGAGAAGACATGGAATTTCAGGACGGAGACCACCAAAGGATCCAGAAGCTCTTATTTCTGCCTTTGTTTTGCAGAAATGAATCTTGATATGCTAAAATAAACAGACCTCTCTTCTCTTTTTTACAAGTTTCCAGCCATTGACAAAAATAAAAGCCCGTTTCTACAAGCATTCTATTCACATGTCATTTCCTAACAGGATAGAAACTAAAACTCACACTTCATTCAGCAAGTCAGGAAGTCAGCTGATTTCCTTTAAAACTCCCTCTCTGCATGAAACGAGCAATTGTCCAGTCTGGATTTTATACCTAATATTACTTTTTGACCTACAGTTTACAAATAAACTACCAGAGGGACACAAATAGAACTGGGGCTGTCTCCTGTCCTGGCGGCTTAGAGGAGCCAGAGTGCCGCAGAGAAAGGTGAATGAACCTGCCTTGGTGACCCACAGACCTCGCCTTCCACAGGGACGCCTTGCCCGATCCACACCGTAGCCGAGCCGCTCACACACGGCAGAGCCGACACCTTCCATCTCCTTGTCTTTGTTTTCCTGCCCACATTCTGGGGGAGCGTCTAAGGAATAGTAAACTAAAAGATGAATCACAGTCAAACAAACATACGAACACAAACCAGGCATTAAGACCATGTATCAGGTATGCAGGTGCGAAATAATCTGAAACGGACCAACGACAGTTCTGCTAAGACTAGCCCAGGCTAGGATCCACCAGGGAGCAGCCAGAGTGACTGACAGGCTTCCCCTTTGAAAAACTACTCTGGGTTAAACTTAGCACTGACATCTTAGGGCAGCAGTTGAAGTGTTCTCTAAAGGAAACAAAAAAGAACTCCTCAAATCTGATTCTTTTTGCTTTCCCTCCTTTTCACCTCTTTTTCCAAGATAGTTTTCCTGAGCTCTGGCTAGGACAGAGTTAAGCAGCATTTGTCGAGGGTCAGGGAGTGGAGAGGTAAAAAAGTGGTGCATTAGCTGGGTTATGATTACATAAATTTTCTGAATTTTTAAGGGAACAGAAATTGCTTAGAATCACATAATAAGATTATAGAAATAAACAGACCAGAGAAGTAGGATGTGATCAGGGAAGGCTCTGGGAGCGGGAGTCAGAAGATTCAACTCCTTGGCTTGCCTCTACCTCTTAAACAGCCACATAATCACAGACAAGTTATGTAAACTCCCCGAACCTTGGTACTTTCAACTATGAAATGGGTATAATAATACCTGCCCTGACCTCAATTATTGTGAAAATCAAATGAAGTCATACACATTGGAGGTCTGAGATAAAATATTAAGTCCTGCTTGGTGAATGTATTGCTATTTCTTTTTTAACTTTTTAAAAAAGATTTTATTTATTTATCTGACAGAGAGAGAGAGTGCACAAGCAGGGGGAGCAGCAGAGGGAGAGAGAGAGAAGCAGGCTTCCCGCTGAGCCGGGAGCCCGATGTGGGGCTCCATCCCAGGACCCTGGGATCATGACCTGAGCTGAAGGCAGACGCTTAACCGACTGAGCCAGCCGGGCGCCCCATATTGCTATTTCTATTAGACTCTAGATTTGTTAGATGTAGGGAATGGCTATTCTCTTGTGTATCCTGCAGTCTCCAAGGACTTCCTTGTATCTGGTCGGAAAAACAAATTCAATTGAAAACAAAAATGTGCTAACCAAATATGCATCTAGGTTTTTAGACCAATTTCCCCTAAAGTAGGTTTAAGGGAGCACTGTTGGACTGGGAAAATCAAAGCGGCCGGCCGTCAGCAAGCCATCAGTACTGCATTCACCATTCACGAGGTGCAGAACACCCTGAGGCAAAGCCGTCCTTCGTCCTAAATGGCAAAGAGGACTTTGGTCCTAAATGGCACCTCCATAATGATATCACTCACCGTTGTGCAAGAGATAAGAAGTTTTAGTTCATAAAATTCTAGCTGGTAGCATGCCATGTCAATTAGTTTCTTACTCTATGTTCATAGCATTAACACCAAATTAGAACTAATTACCCTCTCAATTGACAATTTAGAGGCCATTAAAATATAGATTAGCATGAAAGAAATACAGTATCCTGTGGGAAGCGAAATTCTGATGGAAAGCAGATAAACTCTAGTATCTAACCGTTAGTGTGTTAATGACCCTGTATCAGGTGCTAAAATAGGGTGTTAATTAAAGTAGAGCTACTACCTTTCCTGACCTCCTGAAACCTAGGGTCTCAAAGGACAAGATAACTCACACACACACATGCTCATGCCCACACCTCACAGAGGAGCTGCCATCTGGTCTGACACACAGTCAATTCCAAACCTGGGTCAGGCTCGAGACATAGACTTTGCTACACATGCTTCAGAAACAACTAGAAGTTTTTAAGCTGAAGTCACAGAGATATCAAATTGGAGTAGGATAATTGAGAGGTACAGTGTCTGGAGGGATGAGGCAGGGAAGAAAGGAGAGCAGGGCAAGCGAGACCAGTAGTCATGAGCTGAACATGCCCAATGAACAAGGCTGCACACAGGAATTCAGAACACTTAATTTAAAAAAAATTATTTTATTACAAAGTTCTATTCCTTAGGTACTTCCTGAGTACTTGGTATTTCAAACAGGCAAACCACTGTTTGGGGCCCTTTTCTCTGAGAAGACCTGCAAATATGGGAACTAAGTTTTTAAAGAGGCGTGTCAGATTTAACCTTTCATTGTATAAACATCACCTGGGGATCAGGAGAATAACAGTGTATCAACAAACAAACCCCACCTGGGTTTACCAACAAATCAATACTCCGGGTTCTAGAAGGAAACTTATTCTTGCTATCTTCACTGCTGAACTTGGGGGCAGCTAATTTCAGAATGGCGATGTTTACGTTATGTTCCCTACAACCTCACACCTAGTGTAGAGAAGCCTAATGACCGTGTCGCGAGGCAGCAACCGTGGGAGTAATTACTCAGCAAGGCGGAGCGCTTGCAATCTGGATGCACGCAGCAGCAGGAAAGCCCATTACTCCAATTGCTGAAATTATGCCTCACTCTAGTCAAGTTTACAGAAATATTTATAGAATTAGCAAAACACTATCATTGGCAGTTTCTTTGGGTTGCCTAATCTCCTGAAAGCCTTTGGGGGTGGGGGTGCGGGAGAGCGCCTAGCAAAGGAGGAACAAGGGAAGCCATCCTCCAAAAAATAACTAAGTGTTAAAAAGAAATGATTGGGCTGTTCGCTGTAGTAACGCATATCATTTAGAGAAAGTATGGGAAGCCAAACCCATGCCATAATTCATCCTAAAGAACACACAGACTGCCTATTGCTGTCAAATCCAGATATGTGTTCCAAAGTCTTCTTTTAGCCTACAAAATCCTTACATTTGAAAAGCACTCTGAAAGGTGGTATTGATTTTCCTGATATATATGTTTTTAATCACTGTGTATCTTCGCTGTATCCTTCATGTTTTAATAATTTATGGTCACTTTCCCCACCAAAAAAAAAAAAAAAAAAAAAAATCTCTTTTCTCAGGTTGCCCTTTATATTACAAAATAATTGTGGTGTTCATCAATTGAATTTGGTAATTGAGAATAACTGTATAGTCATATGAATAAAACTATTTGCTTTCTTGGCAATTCTGTCAGTTCTCAAAATCTATTAAAAGTCACAAGTGACTCAGAGGCAAGACTGAATTTACTTTCTAGGTCTCAACTGTAGGCGTTTTACCAAACCTCAGTGAGCACATCATTTGGGCTCAGTTAAATTGGTTGTTTCTGAAATTTCCTGCTAGCATTGAAATAGATGTCAAAGCAGGTGGTCTCCAAAAGGTCTTAGATCAGTAATTCTTGGGCTCCCTGGCTCAGGGAGGGTTTGTATAATAAGAGTCAACGGAAGTGGCTCCAGAAAAGAAAGTCATTCCGTAATGTTTGATGTCTTTTTCCTCCCCACATCGCACACTGACATATAAGTTATCATGTGATTGGAGAAGACACGATAGAAATTAAATAGGAATAGATGAAATCAAACCAGTTCCTCCTGATACCATCCATTATACTGTCACCTCTCACTAAGGTCTTATGAAAGTGGAAACATCCTTCTTATTTTCTCCCTGGTTAAGTTAGAGAAGGGCCCTGGGCAGCCATCGTCCATTTCCTTCCAGTGTTTCTGGGAGAGTAGAAAGAATGAGAACATTCCAGGTCAAGAGATTCCAAAGGCAGGTATGCAGTAATAACCAGGACCTCCCAGGTGGCTATCCCCAACTATGTTCAGTGTATTTCTACATGGATATTTGCCCTTACCTCAAATTCAGCAAGTCCAAATCAAGCTTATCCTCATTCCACCCAAAACCTGTTTTTAAAACCTATTCTAGACACTATCCAGTGACTTGAATGTACATACTCGGGGCTCTTGTTGCAATGCAGTCTCTGACCCAGTTGTGCTGGGTGGGGCCTGAGACTCTGCATTCATAACAGCCTCCCAGGTAAATGCAACTGCTGCCCATCCACAGAACCCACTCTGAGAAGCAAAAATCCCAGTACCTAGGCTACATGGCAGACCCAGGAGATCACAGTCCCAGGGGCTGGGACCAGGAATCAGTAATACTTTGAGCTCCAGATAATCCCATGTGCAGCCAAGGTTGAGACCCTCCGGGGCCTAGATGCTTTCCCAGGGCCAGGAGCCTTCCCTCGGCCTGCATCACTACATTACACGCAGGAGCAAATCAACAAAACCCTGTCTTGCAGAGGCCTGGGCTACTTACATTTCTTGAAGTTCCTCAATGCCAAGGCAAACTGGGGCATTTCTTAAGTGTTTACATGTGTCAAGCCAAGGCCTTTAACACAAAGTACAACTTCATGGATATGCTCTTTTGAAGATAACATTGCAAGCATTCATGTGAGGCTCATCATAATCCTCCATCCTGCCTCCCTGTACAGTGCCCCCATTAGTTGCCTGGTTATTTGAGAAAACTGTTCTCTGAGAACTAGATGAGAGTGCAAAAATGGAAGAGAGACATTATAACTACGGCTTTCTCAATACAACATCAAAATTGATGTGGCAAAATAAACCCTAAATGATTAATTTCTAATTTAAACGAAAACAACATAACCTTCACATAAAGAAAATGCTTTTTTCCCCTTCATTTACAAGCCATATCCTAGTGTCACTGCCACAAAACTCTATCCATTCAAGAAAATTCGTTTTTTAAGTCAATATCACAAAGTTTGTGGGTAGGTAACACATTTTTATACATAAAAAAAAAAAAAATCAATGAAATACTTCCCTTCCTCCAAAGAAAAATTCTTCCATGAAATATTCATTACTTTATTCCTAAATTTCACATATTATCAGCAACACGAAGGAACCCAAATGAATAAAAAAATTTTTTTAAAAGATTAATTGCTTCTCCCCCAAAAAACTGTTCTCCCCTGCTTCGTCGGCATATCAAAAACCAGTCTAATTCTCACCTAACGCTTTCAAAATCAGATTTTCCTTTTTTTTCACTTAGACAATGCATTACAAAGCATCGATATCCTGTACATTTTAGGGAGTAGATTTGTTTTCTTTGGGTACGGGAGACTAGAAAGAAAGGACAGAATCTAGGAGTGCGTATGTACTTCAAAAAGGCGTTCTGAAAATAAACACAAACGCAACAGTCCTCAGGCATTTTTAACCATGTGGGTCTTGCTTCACGACAGCCTTCTTGGGGTCTCTGTGGTGAGTGCCATCGAGGGAAGGCTATTCTGTGATTGTGCCGTTTGAGTTCAAGAGTTGCTATTTTAAAAATCTGAACAGGAAATCTGGGAGTTGCAATGCACGAGACCTTCTCCTAGAGGTCACGCCTTCCAAACAGCTCTCAGATGTCAGCAATTCCTTTCTCCTTCTGTCACCTGATCTGGTGTGAAACTTCAGTTGCATGTAAGGAAAAAAGGAATGGAGCAATGCTTTCTTTTCTTAGGTGCCATTTAAAATTATACCTAAGTTTGCTGAGGGAAACACCCGAGCTGTAGCACGTACTCCTTAGGATTCCTTTCCTACCTGATTTAATTCTAGTTTCAAGAAAAAAACCTCAGACCTGAAAATGGTCAAAAAATTCCACCTTATAGCGAGAGAAGGTGTTTCTAAACTAGCAAGGTAGGACCAACGCCGTAAAAATCTGCACCGTTTATCACCAGTTGCCTCACGATGGGATCCTCTAAGTGGACCACAGCCGCGTGAAGGGGAGGGAAGGGCACTCCTATTCACCTGGCATTTTGGGTGGGCCTTAATAGCACCGAATTAGGGATCAAACTGACCTGGTTTTTTTTTCCAAATTGACCTAGTTTTAATGATAATAGTGATGATGATGGTGACGATAGCTGAGACTTACCCAGTGCTTGTTTTTGTTGCAGGCCCCGTTATGGGCAGTTTCCATTGGCTAATTCTTTCAATGTTCCCAACAACCTTCTGGGGTGGGCAGTGATATTAGGCCCCTTTGCAGATGAGTTTTGGCTCTACAGCTGCTAACTGTGAGACCTAAGGCAAGTTAACCTCCCAAACCCTTTGTTTCAACATCTGAAAAATGAGAATTATGATGTTGCCAACCTCACGGGACAATGTATGTAAGGCTCTCTACACAGGTCTGGCATATATGTAGTGCCCACCAAAAGGGAGCTGTCAGGGTTAGTGGGATGCCTGGTGTAAGAGATGACCGGCAGCGTCTTATGACTAAGCATCACCTCACATCACAGCTGAGGCTGAATTAGGGACATGGCAGCAGCGTTAATGTGGCTACACTTAAGGTCATCCAGAAGATAGAAGTTCTCCTGAGAGCAATGAAAACAGAGAAGCATCTCCCAAGTCCAAAGGAAGACACTATTTTTTAAAATTAATTGACTTGCCTGCTTTTGTTTTTGTCTTCCAGCTAAAACAAAAAAGGTTATCCCTAGCCACAAGCATGATCCCCTTTCTGATTTCTTAATGTGTTCGATATTAAATTTGTTCTAGTCATTTCTCCAATATATGCTACATAGGGAAAGAACACCTGCTATGTAAAATGCACTGAGTGTTAAGATATGTCTTATAGACACAGCTAGAAAAGAAAAATGTAAATGAGAAGCCAGGAGCTCAAGATTACCCCTCCTGCCCCAAGGGATTAAAGGATTTTAAATATAATTTAGAATACTGTGGGAAGAAAGTTAACATTTTCAGTCTTGATAACAACTATATCGGAATACCAGAAACTGATCTTGGCTAACTAACACTTGACTTGAAATAATTATCTATTAATTATATCAGTAAGTAGATTATCATTCCTAGAAATTTTCCCATTTATAATTCATTCTATTTTAAGTCATTGTTAAGAATATATTTGATAGCGGTTGTATTCATGTCGGAAATGATTCTACAAATCTACCCTCAAAACATATTTAAGTGACATATTGGTCAATAAAGGCGCTCTTTCTCATCTTTCTAACGAAAACTATATACTTTTATTCAAGACATGACTTTTTTGTATGATGCTAGCCCTCCTCTATGGTTAGCCTTAGGAAAAAAGTACATTGCTTCATAGAGATCCAATAAATAGTTAAGTAAAACATTTTTCTTTTCTGCCCAAGACATCTTTGAGTAAGTAATTTTCCAAAGGACAAGTGTTATCTTAAAAATAAAACAAACAAAAGAAAAGGGGGGAAAAAAAAGGAAAGGAACGTATCTTGTCGGTGATTGGCCCACTTCTCTTGCGTGCCAGGCAAGATTAGCAGTCCCAAGGAATCTTCCTTAGTAACCATAACCAGCTTTCTCCAAACTGAAGAAAAGACCTACACCCAGAAGGATCTATTAAATCAAACCAACATTTAAAAATACATCTTAAAACATATTTGTCTATTCTAACCCAGGCTTAAATTCTCTTGTTCATTTTCAAGTTTGAAAGGACGTAAGTTTGATAAATGCTTGAGTGGAGAGAGGTAGTTTGGCTAACCCTGTGATTTCTTAAAGTCAAAAGCCTTATTTGATATTTCCTTTGTGATCAATCCTTGGTAGATACTGTTTAAAATCTCAAAACTGCGAAGTTAGTACCTCTTGGTTTTAAAGCAGTAGTGTGTTGGTAAATGTATTATTAATAACTGGTTCTTGGGGAGTGGAGAGGAGGACTTCCAGTGTGCCAATTTCCCTGGTGTAAAGACTCCCAACATGGCTGATTTCAGACTACCACGGTTGACGTCTTTGAAAGTCTAATTGGAAAGAGCTGTGCACCATCAGCTCCTGGGCGCTGGTGTGAATTGTCTCCAGCACACAGGTACAAATAAGGCACATGAGCAACACCGTAGAGCTCTAGGCCAGTTGTAATCTGAGTTACACCAGAAGCCACCTCATCTAAGTTGAAAGCATTTAATTTTGCATTCTTAACCATGTTTGTCACCAAAAGACTAATAATGTTTGGGTACAATAAACTGTGAACCGCTGGAAAAAAAAAAAACCAGGCTAACGAATGGAATGGCTCCTTAAAGAACACATCCTCTCATACTGAATCTCCAAAAAGTCAGGGCCAGGCCTAAAAGACATCATCCATCTCGATGTCAGGGAGGCTCTGAGTCATTCCCATACAATACAGTCCTCAATAAACTTGTGAAAACATAGTTTATATTGTGGTTAAGTCAGGTACCCAACTTTCAAGAAACTCACAAGCCAGGCACATTGATGTGTTGCAGAGAAAAGAATCTCCCTGGGAATACTTGAACGGTGCTCCAAGTCCAGTTTAAAGTTGTCATTAGTAGGGCCTCACTATTAATTCTGTAGAATGATGTGTGACTAGTGGTAGTCGGAACTCTCATGGAAAAGGAGGTTGGATGACTTCTTGAAATTAATTGTGAAATCTAATGACTCATCAGAATGACTGCATCAGTACATGGAATACCAGACATTTGTTCATTTTCTCAACTTCACAGAAGACAAAAATGTGAAGCCACTAGGGAACAGGCTAAACTAAACTATCTTCCTACAGCACTTTCCTCTGAATTGTCAGGTTCTTCCTCACATGATTTTAAAAACCAGCCTGAACTCATGTCTTTCAGTGAAGAAAATGGTTTATTGCTTGCAATGAAATTACTGACAGAGAAATTTATATTTGCATGTCCGTGTAATATAACTTATTGACCATTTACGTACGTGAATGCACAGTTGTACTTATTGTTTGTTGAAAGAGCCTATTGTGTTTGGGGAGCCACAATTTTTTCATGTACAGTTGGGAAAGAAATACCATATATAACCTACAGAATCTATTACCTCAAGAAAATGAATGATCCTTTCATCTTCTCTCCTTTATTGTCATAGAATTACAAAGAAGAGTATCATATCTAAACACCTCCACATTTATTAAATATTTAATTTTGGCACCTTTAAAAATCCTTTGGTTTATAAATATATATTTAAAATTCATCAGAGTCTTGAATAAATTGTTTGACACATAAGTCAAAGAAGGATAAATTTTACTCAAATGTAAATCGACTGGAAACAAATTCCAGTTCTGGTTTCAATGTTCACTAGCTCACACTCAAAATTCTCCCTTTGCAATTAAAGGATATTATTTTTCTATTGCTACCTTATAAAAAGAAATTTCACATACTTTTGAAAATTCAGTGCTCTTGAAACTGTGCATTGTTATGTTGGGAAAAAATACACAACTATAAGATTGGTGACAAGATAGGCATTAAAAGGTCCTGAATTTGTCAAAGCAAAATAATTACATCAATTTAGCAAAAAGAAATCAATAATAGTACATTTAATTCTACAAAAGCTTAGCTTAACCAAAGGAATTCACAATAGTCAAGTCTTCATATTATTAAATTCTGGAACGAGCCAATAAATGGCCTCAAGCAGGAGGGAGCCTTCCCACGCTCAGACCCTATGCTTCAGGGCTATTGACACAATCACCAAGACATACACAGCTTCATACAATGACATGAAACTGTAACTGGCAGAATAGGCTTCTAATGGAATAAGAAAAGAAAATAAGAATGATGTATTAGTATGTGATCTTTCTGTTCATGAAAGACTTAAGAAGTTCTAAAGAATCAAAAGGAAAAATAGGCATTGTCACATAATTCAAGGGAGAGTTACGGAAAGATTTTTTTCCCCCGGAATATAAGAAAGTATGGTGTAACTGAATAGTTTTAAAGAGAACAACAAAGACAGATATTAAATGTGCATGACCAGAGAGAACAAGGCAATTTACAATCTTTCCTATGGGAAGGTTTATACTTTCATTCTCTATATGGGATATGCTTAAATCGAGGCAGCTATCTGCCTTTAGTTATCTTCTCTAGAAATAGTGTGTAGTTTTATACAGAGTCACATGGGACACAACACAGATTGTACAGCCACTTATAAATACAAGCAAAATTTACTTAAAAGACGATGGAGTACAATGAAATTTTATTTTTATATAGGCAATCTCTGATAAGAATTTTTCCCCCATTCATTTCTATTATACAATTAAATCTGCCTTCTGAGGGAGCGGGGTGGGGGGCTCTCTCTACATAATAAAATAATGAAGTAAAGTTATTTACTTTGGAGGAAATACTATTTAAAATAACATACTTTAAAACTATCGCTTTCAGGTAAAATATTCTGACTTCTTAGTGATACCATATTACGATTTCAAATAAGTCACAAAATAAAAATGATAAACATTTAAAAAGAATGCCCAACTATAGAATGCTCTGTATTTCAAAAGCTCATTTACATACAGGTTGTATGGAGCTCAAAACACCTTTTTCATGAAACAATGCCGTAAGAGGTGATTGGGAATTTAGGTCAACCCACAAGTATCTACGTAGCCCACAATAATCCTCAAATGTAGTGCTTACAATATCCAGTCCTGGGGCGCCTGGGTGGCTCAGTTGGTTAAGCGACTGCCTTTGGCTCAGGTCATGATCCTGGAGTCCCAGGATCGAGTCCCACATCGGGTTCCCTGCTCAGCAGGGAGTTGGCTTCTGCCTCTGACCCTCCCGGCCTCTCGTGTTCTCTCTCTCATTCTCTCTCTCTCAGATAAATAAATAAAATCTTTAAAAAAACAAAACAAAACAATATCCAGTCCTGAAAAACCACCTGTAGCCATACTGCTACATAAAATCATTCAGAGCTCCAACTTGAGGAGTCAAAGACATCTCCCGTGCTTTGAGCACGCATTTCTCAAGGACCAAGAGACTGGTTCATGTACACCTGGGCAGAGATTTTGTATTGTTAGGACGAGGAATAGAACGGAGTGTCATTACTACTAATCATATAACCCCAGGTACTTCCTGAACTGCAAGGAAGTAATGACACCCGCCTTAGTTACTTCAAGGTTTGTTGTAATCATTACATGAGATGGAAGACAAATAAATTACATTATAAACTCTAAAGGTGCCTCCCACCTCTCTAGGCTGGTAAGTCTTTATTTGACAGATGACCCAGAAGCACTGGGGAGGTTGGGTGACTTATCCAAGGTCACAGGGTGAGCTCATGAGGAGCTGAGAGAAGCCAGGGCCCTTGACTTCTGGTCCATCTCCCTCTGCACTAGATATGCACTGTCTCATAGGCTCTTTCAATAGTTAATCTTTATCGAACACATACTGGGCAGAGTATCAAAGAAAGGTGACAGTAATAATGGTGCATTTTGCAATGACTGAGCTGAACTCAAGAAAACCAAGTCCCAACCCTGGTCTCACCTCTGAATCTAGGACTTTATCTGATGATCACACAGCCACTTTCCATTTTATAAGTTCTATCTCTTTAATTGGAAGAAATAATGTGGTTTCTCCAGTCTTCCTCTTAGGAGGCTGATACTTTGGCTTTTATTTTAACAGATAAATAACTGGAGAATCAATGAAATTTTGTTGTAAAGCTGTTTCCCTCAGGCAGAAAGGGCAAAACTGCTTGCTGTTATTAAGTATTATTGGCAACTTGAAACATTTTATGAAAAAAGAATACATAGCAACTAAGTGTTTCCCACATATTTTTACAAGATTTACGTCAGGTTTTACAGTTATTGGTGTGTAAGGGGAAGAAAGAAGAGGGAAATGTAGCAACTGCTAGCAGGGAAGACAGGAGAGACCCAGACCAAGTACTTTGTAAAAGTCACTTTCATTATCAATTTCTGACTTTAACACTGTACATTTGTGGACCATACATTTGTGTCATTAAACAACCCAATTCTTGCATTATAAACAAATGCTTACTTTAATGCTGTGGTTCTCTACCTTTTTAGTCTTAAAATCCACTTCTACTCTTAAGAATTATTGAGAACCCCCAAAAACTTTTGTTTGTGTGGATTATACCTATCCAGATAAACTGTATTACAAATTAAAACAAAGAAACTTTTAAAATATTTATTAATTTATTTTAAAATAACAATAAACCCATCATATGTTAACATAAATAACATATTTTATGAAAAATAACTATTTTACAGGAAAAAAAACTAGTGAGAAGAGCCAGTTTTCACATATTTGCAAATCTCTTTAATGTCTGCCTTGATTTGAAGTCAGCTAGATTTTCATATCTCCCTCTGCAGTCAATCTTTTGTGATACGCTCTATGAAGAAAAAAAAATAAAGTATATGAAGAAAATCTAGCCTCACAGAAATGTAGTTGGAAAAGGAAGTATTTTAATAGCCCTTTTTGGATTCTTCTTTGATATACACTAAAACTCGACAACTGGTTGTTTCTTAAAGGTTACCTGTGGCATGGAAGCTGAATCCTTATTGATGAACGTGTACTCTGTACAGTCATGAGATAATGTGAGCAAAAAAAGGCAAGCAATGTCTTAGTGGTATTGTGAAAACAGTTTTGACCTTGTAGATTCTCTGAAAGGGCCTAAGGGACCTTTGGGTTCCCCAGACCACACTTTGAGAACCACCACTTTAACTTACTTTTTTCTTTTTCTTTTTTTTTTAAGTAGGCTCCACACTGGGCAGGGCCCAAACCCACGACTCTGAGATCAAGACCTGAGCTGAGATCAAGAGTTGGACGCCCAACCAACTGAGCCACCCACATGCCCCAAGAACCTTCATTTTAAAGATACAAATTGCTTACGACATATAATTGGTAGAATAAAGGAGATACTATATGAAACTCAAGAAACAAGGTTAAAAAAAAGTTACAAAGGAATGGAAGAAAGATCACATGCAAACAAATCATTCATCCCATGGTCCACTTTCATTTGGATGGGAACTGGAAATCAGGCACTGTAAGAAAGAAGCACAGAGAAATGTCCCAGCTGGAGCCCGGCAATGGTTGGTGCGCCGTAATGGGCCAAGTATCTCCGAGAGGGTGACTTTTCTACAATATGTTTGGGTACATTGTAAAGACATTCTTTGCACCATGACTGTTTACAACCAGCCCTAACCCTTTAAACCAGCCTGGCATGCACACACCATGAACCTACCTACCAACAGAGGCAAATCAAGAACACCCAGTTCTGGTCAAAGCAATGCCTGCTACCTGCTTCATTTCATCCCTACCTGCTCCCATCTCCCTCTAATCAACATCCAGCTCTTGACCCAGGCCTTCTGCTCCTATATGTATCCTGTTCTTGTTGTCGAGTGTATTTGCTTCCCTTGGCTTTTCCTCTTTATGAGGCTTGCGGTTTTTTCTGCTGCTGATTGACTGCCTCAGGCAGCCCCCTGCTTCACCCTCTGCTCTCCAGCTCAGGTCCTGACTCCTAGAGGTAGATGAGGCTGGGGGCAACAACCTCGAATGCGCCATCCTAGAAAACTGATGTTTTTCAGTCTTCCTGTACAAATTTTTCTTTTTGTCTGTTTCTTAATGTAGCACGACAGAGAACATGGAAATAAGTCATTTTCATGCTATTAGCACATTTAGGAAACAGGCTTCTACGATAATTAAACTAATGAAGATGACCCTAGACTGAAGAAACAGCAATAAGAGTTGAGTGAATAGGCATTAGGGGAAATGAAGACATTCACATTCAAAGAAAGACAAGATTTTAAGTAAGAGGTAAAATTAATAATAGCCCAAACTCTACTGAGCAGGAAAGAGCTTCTGATGACTCAAAGAAGGATTGGAGACATGCAGATTAGTTCACCATATTCAAGTGAATACAAAAATGATGGTATCCTATCACAAAAATATGGACGTTGAGGGATAGAATAAAAGAAATGAAAAAAATTAGAAGAAACTGGCTAACTATATGTAACCCAAATCAAAATGGAAAGGATTTTCTTTGAATAAAAATTTTTTTGCTGGGTAAATTTTCAGTTATTATTTTCCAAAGATAAACAACTTTTAAAGTAATAATTCAAATCCTGTGCTATTCAAGAGATGCAATTTGGAAACCAAAGGAAACTCTACTCCAGTGGTACAAGGTACCCACTACTACCCACCCCGCTCACCTCAGCAAAACGGTCTGCACATTGGAGGTCAAAGGAGGGTCCGATCTGAGGGCTTCTATCCACAGATTGAGTACATCTGTCTAAACCAATAATTAGCTTGACAACAGTTATTGCTGGTTTATTTCCCATCAAACCCAGTGTGTTACCTGAATCTATGTATCATGTTCTCCTTGTAACCTCACAGGCAACCAGAGGCCAAAACCAGAGGGGAAAAGGCTATTCCCTATGCTATGACTTCTATGTAAAGGTTGATCGAGTGGTTTGCTGGGACCTGGGGCTATCCAGGGAATTTCTGCCCACTCTGGAAGGCAACTTGTGTTCTGAGCATTGCGCAATTGCCAAGCATAATGGAAACCTCGAAGGTCACCAATGGGGCAAACAAGGAATATGCTCATTATTGTTGATGCTGTTACGATTAATAAATAGGGCTTTATGGATGAAAAGGGGAGTGAGCTATGGCATTATTAACATTCATTCTTCTTCATTGATCCTTCTTTGAATATGTTAGGTTTTTTTCCCTTTAAGACCCATATGCCCAGCCAAGATTCAAAGGCTCCCTTTTATGAATTAAAGTACTATATTTCTATGCATAATCACAATTAATATGACCTTTAATGCATAAATTAAATGTGCTATACATTCTAATTATCATCATGCTGGTTTTTAATCATTTTTATTAGATGAACCCTTAGAAAAAAGACATACCTATCATGAACACTAACAGCTTCCTATTTTAATTCTACAAATTTGGGCCTATCTGCTGGCTGGGGGTGGGGGGGAACAAACTCTTTTTCCAACTGACTACAAGTGCTTTCCATAGCTTATTTTTTCCACACTCACCTCTAAAAAATGCACTGGAGCTGAGCTATTCTAAGATTGTATCAGAGTCAAAGAATTATCACTATCAATTATTTCACAGGACAATTGAACTGTCTGATTTTTTAAGAAATCAGAATGGACTTTTATAGTAATAAGACTTTATCAACAGTTACTGCATGTTCCATGCAACTTGGCTCAAAAAAAAAAAAAAAATCGAAGCTTCAGCAATTAACTTTATCACAAAAAACATTTAGCCGTAAGCAATATCCAGCTGTAGAGGCACAGAGATGAGAGAAATGTGCTAAGAAATAAATACTTTTCAGACGCCGAGTCGAGAGAATAGTAAGAGCTAGTGTCCTCTCATTGCAGTGCCAGGCCGAGCTAGCTGGTAAGTTCTCCGGTGAAGAAAACGCTTTTCTGGGAGGACTATAATGGGTACTCTGTGAGCTCTGGGGCCTGAGCTTGCTTTTCTATAGATGACTTTGTTCCTTCTTTACATTGTGAAGTTCAGTTTATATTTTTGTAGAAATACATTCTTGTCATTTCAAATGTAGACGCCGATATGGCCCCATTTCAGTTTCATCCCGGCTCGTTTGGAAGAGAAAATGCTGCAGAAACTCTTTGTTTCCCTCTGAAACTTTTATTAACTATTCCGACCAAAATGAAAGTGACCTAGTTCTGGAAGGGACAGGTCATGTTTACAGTTAAAAACAAAAACCAGGCTGCAGAAAGATCAAAAGACAGAGATTCACTAGCTGGTTGAAAGTTAGAAACACAGCATCCACAGAGTTACCTCCAACTTAATAGCAGCAGTGCCAATAAAAGGAGATTTTCAAGGTCATAATGGGTTCCCATTCTTCAGAGCAAATAAATGCCTTACTGGGAAAAGAAAACCACAAAGACATGGCAATTTTACTTCTATTTCCAAGATTAAATCATGCCTTCGATGCTGCAGGCAAGTTTAAACACTCCAAAAAAGTTTTCTGAATGATTCTGCTAACTTCTGCTATCAGGCTAACACACGAGAGACTTAACGAACTTCACTTTCTTTGACAGTCAAGAAGAGTCCATTCTGAATAATCACGTGGCAGAGAGAAGAAGTGCAGTGTGGCCAAGAGGTATCTGTACTGATGTACTAGTCAGCTACTGCTATTTCTTTCAAACTGGTGTCCTGTTAAATTCACCTTCCCCTCATTATGCATAAATTAGCCCTCAGAAAAGCATTCAGATGCCAAAAAGGACATTATTCTCCAGATGAACCATCAGGAGCAGACACAGCCTACCTTTCGGTGACCATCTTGGAATGGCTTTAGTTTCCTGTTGGCTGCCATGACAAATCACCATAAACTTAGCGGCCTGAAACAACACATGTTTACTAGCTCATAGTTCTGGAGACCAGAAGTCCAAAATGGGTGTCTCTAGGCTAAAATCAGGATGTCTGCAGGACTGTGTTCCTCCTGGAGGCTTTAGAGAAGAATGCCATTCCTTGCTTTTCCTAGCTTCTATAGGCTGCCTGCATTCTAGTCCATGCCTCACCCCTACCTCCCCACCAGGCAAGAAGTAATGGTTACACAACCTAGGGGGGAATTTCCCTCTGAAGTAGACTCGGGTCCTTTCTCTTTTCGCACCAAAGACAGTGTTGGCAAATATATAAAGACGTGCTGACCACCCAATACACCTTCAGCAGCACTTCCACAAGCCAGAGATTCTCTTCAGCCACCAAACGAAAGAACTAAGGAGGGAGGGGGCGTATAAAAACATGGTGCCAGGCAGCACGCAGCATGCTGAATTAAGAACCGTCTGAGTCACTCAATCTCTCTGGACTTTGAAAGCTAAACCTTTAAAACAGACATTATGAGAAGACATTTCACAGAAAACCTCAAAGAAATGTGCTGAATGAATGCTGACAGTCTAGTGATGATTTCCAGAGCACGGAGACCAAACAGGGCCTGTGTCCTTCATCTTTCCTAGGTTACTGTGCCTTCCTCAGGGAGGTAGCCTCACACCCTGCCTGACTGTGCAGGGGGCACGCTCCCTCCCCGGGCTCAGCGCTGCCTCCCACGAGGGGACGAGGGGACGTGTGAGAAGCAGGCACATGCCACAGATTAGGCAGCACCAAGCAACATTTTGCAAACAGCTTGTAAACATGGACGTCATACGAATCTGTAATGGCCAATCAGGACGGCAAGGTGCTCTCTAATCTTGAGCTCACTCTGTTGGAAACCACATGAAGCAAGCCCATGGCATGGAAGAAACATTGCAAAAGTGTGCATGAACACACACACACACACACACACACACAGGCATGCACGTGTGCACCCTCTCAGATTAAGGCAAATAAAGGTCTGATCTCTTCCTTACAGTGGAAAGTACATGCTTCATATTTTCTAAAAGGTGGGATGATCCTTAAACTTATTTTTACAACTTCTTCACCCTCCTAGTAGTTAGAACCAGTCCTTAGGTAAAAACGGGCACCTAATAAATACCTCCAGAAATGAGTTCATTATTGTTTTATTCTAAGTTAAGGATAACTTGCTCTTACCTAACAAGGATGTTGTAAAGACATGGATTTCTTTTAAGGTCTGTGTATGTAAAGTTAGCTACAGTGCAAAGTGTTAATTCTGTAAAATAGTTTTTTAAAGTTATATATACATGTCTGCTTGATGCCTAATCTATTTTAAGAAAATATAGTTTATTCACAAATGTTTATGAAAACATTAATTATAATAGCCAATACCAAACAATGGAGCAATGTAGAAATTATTAAAATCATTAAAATTATATTTATAAAGATATTATGTTGCTAATACTCATATCATCATTATATTATCATTTTAAGTATAAAAGGATGCAAAATTGTTTATAAAGCATGATAATGATCACAATGATATTAAGCAGAAGAAAACAGAACAAAATATTAATAGCAATTATGTTTGGATAGTGGGATAAAGTTTTTTCCTGTTTTATTTCTATATATTTTCTAACTGCTCTGTAACAAACACTGTTGCTTTTGTAGTAAGAATGAACTATTTTCTAAAATATCTGACTACTCTCAGACTTAGAGAAATGCTCCACACTGACTCTTCACTTATTAGCTAGACTTTCCTAAGCATGCTTTATATGACGTGCATTGGACCAAGTACTTTAGAGTCATTACTTCTTTTTTTTTAAGGATTTTTTTTTTTAACTTGACAGAGAGAGAGACAGCAAGAGAGGGAACACAAACAGGGGGAGCAAGAGAGGGAGAATCAGGCTTCCTGCTGAGCAGGGAGCCCGATGCAGGTCTCGATCCCAGGATTCCGGGATCATGACCTGAGCCGAAGGCAGATGCTTAACCGACTAAGCCACCCAGGTGCCCCTACAGTCATTACTTCTTAATCCTAAACACCACTCTAAGAGGACAGCAGTGTCAGTATCCCTGTTTTACAGATGAGGAAACTGAGGCACACAGAGGTTAAGGTAGCTTGGTCAAGGTCACAGAGCTACTAAGTGGCTGAGTGTGCCATGAACCCAAATGGTCTGCCCCGGTGCTCATCCTCTTAACCACTATGCAATGTTCTCTCTACGAGACTCAAGCAGAGACAGGAACTAATACAACCCTGGCAGGTGCCTTAGCTTCTCTGGGCCTCAGTTTCCTCATTTATAATAGGTCCTTATCAATGCAGTTGCTATGAGACACTTAACATAATGGAAGCACTCAGTGTCAGCTCTGGTCATTCCTAAAAAAGAACCAGTGCCTTTGGCCATGAGCCCAGACCTCCAGCAGGATGGGCACTCCACAGGGCCTCTTGAGAACTGTCGTACTAGCCCTCGGCATCACTGGGAAGTTTCCCTGCCCATTTCTAAATGATGCAATGTAATGGCTAATCAATGTCCTTCACTCTCTCTTTTTCAAAACTCTGATTTTCACCAAAGCATGTAGTTACTTAATGTATGCATCCAATCTTGGCTCTTTGGAACTGTAGGTGACAACAAAAAATCCACATCAGAAATGAAAGGGTAGAACTTTAATGCCCCTCTCACACACCTAGAAAATGACGACACCTTCAGTGGATTTAATGTCGACGATTTAAAGACAGTTTCCATTAGCTATGCTTTCTCCTGGGCCTGGATGGATTGTCAGCCTACAGGCCCCTCGCCTTCTCTACAGCAGAAGCTCAAGCTGATGGATACTCATCCTGTGCTCAGGGAAGCTACCACTGCTGTAATTGCCGTGTGAACAGGAAAATTAAAGTCATGAATGATGCTATTATTTTTAAGCAGGATAATCAGCTTGTTAAAGATCAGCTTCTAAGAGGAAGAATTTAACGTGTTCAAGTTCAGTATCAGACAGATTGGAAATATGAGAAAAGTCTGCATATGAGATAAAACTGGCTGAGCTTCTCTCGCTTGGTATCCACCAATATGAGTGCTCACAAATAAAACATCACGGTGCACATTAAAGAAGTCTAGAAATGCACATTAACAGAGACTGCTTTAAAGACACTGGGTAATGTTCTCCTTCTTAGTCTGCATGGTAGGCACAGAGGCATTCATCTTATCAATCTTTAGTGGTACATAAATGTGATATACTCTTGTATCTGTGATAGATTTCACAGTTTAAGAAAAGATCAGAAGTGCAATGGGAATTCCAACTTTAAAGTGCATATTAGATAGAACATAAATTTAAGGAGGGAGCCCCTTTTCTCTTCATTTAGGATTTATAAACAACGTTTATAAGAGCTCATT
Organism: Halichoerus grypus; assembly: GCF_964656455.1. Lineage (NCBI taxonomy): Eukaryota > Metazoa > Chordata > Mammalia > Carnivora > Phocidae > Halichoerus > Halichoerus grypus. The sequence goes on along the minus strand of NC_135719.1, from coordinate 108,296,942 downwards.
AAATTTCAGACTACCGAAGATGGAAGATCATCCCATCTAATGGGTTTCCAACAATGTCCCAGAAATAAAATTCCATCTTGCATGGACATACAATCAACTCCTTATTCAGAGCTGGGAGTTTTCTTAGCACTGAAGCTCATTTTGTGTTTCAGAAAAGTGGCCCTAAGTCTCTCTGTATCCGACATCACCCCTGGTACCTTCTTTCTTGATTCAAGAGCTTCCTTTCTCATCACCTGAATTGCTTCAATAAAGATACAGACTTAATTTGTCTTCATTAAATTCAGCGAGAAACTTACAATGTGCCTTACAGAGACCTATTCTATTTAAAAGGCAATATGAAAATCCACCATTCTTGTTGGAATGGTTACTAAGCGGGGAGAAATCAGTACTTTGAAACACCAAAAACTGGACCAGCCAGGCAAGGAGCAAACAACTAATCATGCCTTAAACAGGTATGGTCAACAAGGGCAGGCCAAGGGAATGAAGCATTCAAACAGGTAATAGTGGGTGGGGGCAGAGGACATATGGGACATCTTTATACTTTCCCCTCAATTTTCCTGGGAAGCTTAGACTACTCCAAAAAAATTCTCTTAATAAAAAGATATAAAAAAACTTAAAGAGATAAAACCAAAAAAATTCTTTAACCAAAATAAACTAATGGAGGTAGCAAAGTTCTCCCTTTTGAGAAAATGTCTTCTAGGGGATGGGAAATGTATCAAACTGTAAAAGAACTGTAAGTGTCCCTGGGAGTGACTGATAAACACACACACACACACACACACACACCCGTCCTTAAAGATCTAACTGACTCATAGAATTCCTGAAAATGGGACTCACTTGCTCAGTCATACGGTTGGCTGTAAGCCAAAGACCTGTATAACCATTTAAAAGAATCAATTTCACAGGCTAATGGGCATGATGGGAGCCGGAGGTATGCACACGAGACTCCGTGTGAGAGAGACAGAGCTTTGTAAACGTTAGCACTGATCAGTGTCTGCTAGCTGGAAGGAAGACGTAGCTGTCGTTAAATCACCTGAGTACATTCATGTAGAGCTAAAAACTCCTATTCATACAACTGCCTAAACTATACCTAGTCTATAGTGTTTTCAGGTTTAATTATCTTTGAAAAGCCAATAAAACGTAAGATATAAGTAAAACAATGACATTTTCAGGTAGTAATGGCGCTGCAACCAGTTTCATTTAGTCTTAAATAAATCACAAGGTTTCTCCACCAACTATGTCTCGGCAATTGGGAACCAACCATGGTCCTAACAGATGCTACAAGTTAAAGGAAAGCCCGAAAGTCTTAGATGGTGTTTAAGATGAGCTAGCCTGGCCTCTCCCTCCCACAGCCCCAGCCAAGGTCATGCTTGTCACATGGCCCTGCCCACCCCCTCATCCAGGATGACGACATTGGAGTGGGCACCCAAGTAAAGGGAACAACTCTATAAATAGCCAGGGACCTATGTTCTTCAAACCCTCATGTGCAAACATCACCAGGAGGTCTTGTTAAAATGCCAATTCAGATTTGGGGTGGGGCCTGAGAGTCTGCATTGCTACAAGATTGCAGGGGATGTCCCTGCTGCCGGTCCCCAGTCTGCACTTGCAGTAACAAGGACCTAAACATTTAGCCTGACAAACACAATGAAGGGAAAGAGAAAGCGAGAACGTAGCTATCTTGAGTCCCAAAAAAGCCTCCCAATTCTAGCTCCCCTGAGGTTGGGAAGGTTCCTGACCATGGAAGTCTCGCATCACTCTCCCAAGAACATATTCACGTACTTGCACTAAACCCCCATTTCCTTAAGCTAGCTCATGATGGTTTCTGTTCCATGCAACCAGAAGAGGCTTGACTAGAACAGACACAAAGGGAAGTATCTTCATCCCCAAAAGCCATTGTCTGTGCCAGTCTTTTTGTTTTTAAAAGGGCAGGCTTCTAAATAGGCGAATACGTTATTTTGGTTTAAAAAAATGCAGCAACACATGGATGTGCTTCCTCTTTGAACAGCGACTTCTCACTTAACCCTAAAGGAATGGTCCAGCCCTGGAAAGATGTTCCAAGTAAAGAGGGTACTGATTCCGTGGTGACCTAATCTATGGCCAACCGTGCCACCCACCCGCTAAATCGCGAGCCCTCCCCGGGCCCAGCTGAGACTCAGCAAGAGAAGAGAGGAAGTCTGTGGTACGACCTGGATCTCAGGATCCTGCTGTCTCTGTTTTGCTTTTCCCTTTGTTTCTACATGGTTTTTGCTTGATGTTCTCCCCACCATTACTGCCAGATATCTTTTGAGTTTTCTTCTTTACCCAATAACCTGGAACTGTCATCTTATCCCAAAGTCTTTAAGTCCCTTTAGCCAGACTAGCTTTCCAATCCCAGTTCTCACGCATCAGTTCCTATGGATAGTGATGTCACAGTATCCCAAAAGTCAGACTCTTTTCTCCACGTCATCAGCCCTGGTTTCTGCCTAAAATAGCAACTCTAAACCCAGATATGAGATTCAACTGAAAAGCACTTCATAATTCTAACACTGAGGGCTGCAGGGGAGACTTTGGCCATGAAGTCCACTACTTAACCTGAACAAAGTCCCCTAACCAAACACCCTTAACCCCTCCGCTGTATCTAAGACAAGTGATAGCTCTCTGATTCACATGAAAATAAAAATATTTGTACAGTGAGCCCTATAACCTTATACTTTAAACTATAAAAATATTGCCAGGTTTCTGTTGAGGATCATATCCTTTTTTTGCTCCTAGTCTGGTTTTTCATCCCCATCCAAATATGAGCAAATCAGCAAGGATAAAGGAGAAGTTCAGAGGGAAGCAGGAGACTAACGCCAAACATAAATCAATAATGTGACTGTGACAATAATATGAGCGATACCATTTTATTTATAATCTGAACTCTACCTACTTCCATAAAGGATTTAAAATGGCTTAAAATAAACACATGTACAGGATCACTGAAATAAAGAAAAGAAGAGCTAATCCACATGGAAGAAAGAGATAACTACCAGGAAATGGAGACGAGAGTTATTGTAATGAAGCACTAATTTTGGCTCTGAGCTTAGGAAACCAAAGCTAAAAAGGGAACATGATAGGTTATGAATTCTCAATTTCGTAAACGTGGAAGCAGATGGATTTGTCGGAAGGAACGTCCATTTTTTACTGCTGAGCTCAAAGAGGAATTTATGGCATAGTCCTTCCATAAAATAAGTTAGAAATAAGGAACGGTGATTTCAGCTGAAGCCCGGTGGCCATTTCTTCCTTTGACTGTTGGTTGAAGCCAAAGGCCAGATACTGAAGTGCAGCTCAGTAAAGGGGTATCTGTGCATGGCTGGTTAACATAGTCTGGGCAAGCTGTTTACTGGTGCTACTATGATAAAATGGAAGCTCTTCGAGAACCTATAGTAACTCATGACTAACCTGCCCTGCAAGCTGTCTTGCTCAAGGAACGATAAAGGTTGCTTGAGCATTTCAAGTGCAGCATATAGGTACTATCAGCTGATGTTCTGTTGGGGAAATGAAGGGTCCTGACCCAAATTCTTACCAGAAAAGGGGCTCTCACCTTCTGTAATGGCTCCTACAGGCAAGAGCCCTATTATTTTTCAGTAGCAAGCTTTTAATAAGCTTTACATGCTAAACAGTTACCTGAGAAATACCAACCCACCGTTCTGGATGACAGAGAGAAACAATTTTAATGCAGAAAGTTAAGGGCAGGGGTCATCTGGTGGCTAACTCAATCACAAAAGCACCACAGCATGGTTCCAGCAGAATAACAAATTCTGAGAGAAAATATATCCTGTTGACAATTCACCAGATTCCAAGCAGCTAGGTCTACTGAAATCCTAGAAACACTTCATCATAAAGATCTTATAGGAACAAACATAAAAAGAAAAACAAAAGCAACAACCACTACCACAAAACCCCGGAAAACATCTTCCAAAGATCCTAATTTCAGGTGTGAGGCATTCAGTGCCAAAACATTATTTCGTAAGTAGCTGCTTCATAAGCCCAGACCGTCTGGGTTTAATGACAGTGACACACACAGAAGAGGGGCCTGGCTTCCCTTTGGTCTGGCGGAAACCAGGCATCCGACTTGCCTAAATAGAGAAAAAGAACATTTAGCTATAATTTAAAAAGGAGAAAGACCAAAGCACAGCTTTGCTTCCTGGATTTTAAAACTGAAATCTGATCTGCCCAAAGGTTGTTATTACTCACTGCAGTTGATCATTAGGAAATGATGTGGTACAAGGCTGGGAGCAGAATTAAAAGTAGGATTAATGATCTGGGAATATGCAGGAATGTGTCTCTTCTCTCCAAGTTCCAAGACTGCAAGTTCATAAATTCTCCTGAAATTTTCCTTTCAGATAGAAAGATCCAGTGTTTTAAAAGAAAAGAGGCACACAGTTTCAAGAGAATGTCCATCCAGCTAATTAATCTGTAACCTTGGGAGTAACCAGAAGGAACTATATCAGAAAAATTTAGGAAGAGTATTACTATTACAGTGTTACTAATGATATCGAGAAATTTGTATACTGCTTTGCAGTTTACTGCAAAATACTCTATATTTTCATCGATAGTATTATTTAGCTCTTACAGTAACACTTTGAATCAATTATGGTATTTTCTCCACTGGATAGATGAGAAGATTAAGACAAGTCAACTAACCTGTCCAAGATCATATAAACAGAGAAACAGCTGGGCCAGAATTAAAACTCAGCTCTTCTAATTTCAATGTTTTATCATAGGGATAATAGAGCCCATTTCTCGTGATATAGTCAAAGCAGTATAGTATTAAAAAAAAAAATCTTCTCATAGAGCAGAGAAAAAAAATTACCATGCAAAATTGGTAGTCTCTATCTTACCTACAGGTTGTTGTTTTTTTAAAAACTCCAAAATTTAAGTGCTGAGATTATTTACAATATATGGTCCTAGTAGGTAAAAATGTAGTCTGTTCCTATCATAAACATCTAACAGGCTGCCTTTACATTGGGTTATATGTCCTTATTTGAGTCCTCACTGTCTATTACTCCAGACAGATAGGGCAATTTGACAATAAGAATTAAAGGTCTTACAAACAGGTATACTGTTTGGGACTGTCTATCAAAAATTTAAATGCACATTACCGCAGCCATTCCTCTTCTAGGAATTTATGCTAAAGAAATCAGGCTAACAGGAGCGCCTGGGTGGCTCAGTCTGTTGGGCATCTGCCTTCAGCTCAGGTCATGATCCCGGGGTCCTAGGATCAAGCCCGGAATCGGGCTCCCTGCTTGGTGGGAAGTCTCCCTCTCCCTCTGCTCCTCCTCCTGGCTTGTACCCTCTAGCGCTCGCTCTCTCTCTCTCACTTGCTCTCTCAAATGAATAAATAAAATCTTAAAAAAAAAAAAAGAAATCAGGCAAAACTATAAGAAACAGGATGCTCCTGACAGTGTTGTTTATATCAGATTACAGTTTACCTGCTTTTTCTCTACTTTCTTGCTCTCTTTCTTTCTTTCTTTCCCATTTCAGGCTTTCTCTTTTCCTAGCATGTTCTTGCACTGAAATAAGGAATAAGCTGGAAGATACTCCATTCAACAATCTTTGTTTTATGGAAAAGAATTAAAAGTTTAAAGGTAAACACAGAGACTGACCTAAAAAAATCCAACTGAACTTCATGTATCTAGGAAAACCTTCTCCTAGGTAGTCTAACAAACACTCAGACTATGTCTCCAGGGACAAGATTAATCTCCCTGTCTCTTTATTCCCTTTGTAGAGAAGCACATCTTCCAAGACAGAGCTCACTGTCTTTCTAGGTTAAGTGTGACTTATCTATCCTTCCTTCTCTAAAGTGCTTTGTTGAGGCCAAGGGTCACAAACTCAAAAGTCTACAGATATCAGGCAGAAGCCATGTGGGTTTAAGACTACAATAGGGAGTGGTGGGGATTGAGGCAAAATGAAGAGTTCCCACCTGTCTAAAGGGGCAGCTCCTACTAAACTTGGCAGATTGTTCCCAATGCACGTTCAGTGCTGCCAAATTTTCCATTTGTCAAAAGAAGTATGAGACTCAGACTTTGATGTGAATCTCCCCAAAGGCACTATAGTTTGCCATTTGTTGGTATTTAAAAGAAAACACTGTGTGAACCAAACAAAACACTTCTGCATGGGGCTCCCCTTCACAATATCTGATTTAGAGGTTAGTCTACAAGCAAAAAAATCCTAACAAATGAAGCACTCTAGTTAACCCTTCAAATGAACACATGAATGCTATGGACAAGGAAGGTCACTTTTCATAACTTGAAGATTTTCCCCACCGTCTAGATATTCTCCATTTGCCCCTCCAGATCCATTCTCCTCCACTTTGCACCCTGATCTATGCCCTAGGAGTCTACTCTCCTGAGACTACATCTCTTGGTTCCATGCTTTCTGGGGTCCATTTGGGTCATCCGATGGAATGGCCAGTAAGAAACTGAATGGAGGGAAGAGACACAGGTGGCAATATTTATCCCCTTGGCTCCTGCCCTCCTGGGCTGCTTTGGCAGTGACTGCAATCTTTGCCCGAAGGCCACAGCTCCTGTCAGGGGTAATGACATTCTGTAGTTGTTAACTCTAAGATACTTGTGGATTTCCCTGACCCCTGCCTTTGTTAGTAGTCACTTTATTTCCTCCTTTTCCCTTTCAACGGAGCCATGTCTTTCCTGCCAGGACCTGCCCAATCCATCTTCTCAGGCCACATACCATGATCTAGTTACAATACTCAACAGACGAGATCAAGATCCCTTCCTTCCAGACCTGTGAATCTAATTCCATAGAGGAAAGAGATCCGCTACTAAGGCTACCTTGACACCATTTTTTTTCTTGAAAAAAATATTATTTCTTGAACCTTACATGAACTCTAGTTTCTAAATCATAGTTCTGAATTACGAAAACCTTTAGATTAGCAGTCCCACTCTTGACCTGTTAACATAGAAGGCAAAAACCAGTATCCTCCCACTAAAAATACAATTTGGAAATCATATAGGATCATGGGGCAAAGATACATTTTCTTCTATCTTCCTAAAATGTCCACATAAGACAGTTAACAATTCTTAAATAATATTGAATGAGATGTGCCACTAAAATACATTATATTGAAGCTCTTCTTCCCACTTAACCCCATTAAACACTTTTAGGTGTTCTGCTTAATCCAATTGTCTCAATATCCAAGTATCATACACTTAAAGTCTATATTAAGAAGGACATCAGACTGTCCCTCTACTCTTAACATTGCTCCTTGACTCTTTGTATTGTAGTATGGAATGTAAAGATTTTGGTCCACATTACTAGCTTTTTAGTTCAATCAATCATTTATTCAATAAATATATGCTCCTTCTGTCTGTCTATCTATCTATCTATCTATCTATCTATCTATCTATCTATTGATATTGAGCACGTACTATGTATTCATTTTGACTCGATAGCCAAGAATATATGAGAGGAATTCAACATTTGTACTATTGTGTACTTATAGGACAATAAGTAATGCTGTAGTGGTGAGGTGTTCAAACGTGAGCTGGGAGGGGTCTGCTAAGTCAGTCGGTAGGGCTAACAAGGCTGGACATCAGAAGTGACCTTTGTGTTGGGACATGAAGGATGAGAAAGACACTGTCAGATAGAGGAGAGGAAAGTATTCCAGACGGATGGGAAAGCATGTGCAAAACACCAAAAGAGCTGACAGGGGCAAGTTTCACAAGTTTGTATCTCTAATACTGAATACAGCTCATAGCACAGAGTAGGTTTTTTTAATGAATGAACAAAGTGGGATTCCACATGCAAAAATTCTACCATCTTCATTATTGGGTTCTTACGCCTTCCTTTTCTTAAGCTTCCCCTTCTGCTGTAGTTTTCCATATGTAACCAATTCTGTCCTGTTATTTCTGCTTATCATTTTACCTCTAACGAGGAGAAACTGCATGTGGTCTGCATACTTCAAAGTTCCTGATTACACTAGCATTTTAAAAAGTAACACTTTTGTTCTGTGGATTATGCAGATAATATATGCTAATATGGGCCAGAGGAATCAAAATGAGCATATCCAGTGCTGCCAAGAGCGGGAAGGGGTGTGGATCATGGGAGACTTCCACTTTCTCTCACTTTTCTATACATCTCTACTATAAATCGCTGAAAACCTATTCTCTCTCTCTCTTTTTTTTACAGCAACCATGTTTTACTTTGTAATAGAAGAAACAAAGACATTTTCTCAGAGTAGGTAGGCACATGAGTCATCTTCGTGTATATGACCTGGTGTAGAAATTTCAGCAGGTGCCGCAGAAGAACTCCCATCAGGGCAAGGGCATGAGTAATCACACTGTCCATGTAATTCCCCGCTCGCTCATCCTCCCACGGCTCACGACGGGCCATATCTAAGGAAAGCATCTCTCTCCACTGCCTGAGAAAGTACCTCTATGAAAGAGAAGCTGCACGCTGGAACTCTCCATTTAAAGATGCTGTGTTTTAAAAATACCAAATATACGTGTTCAAATGTACATTTAAATCAGCTCAAGAAATACACATATTGGTTCAGGTGCACTTTTGTTTAGATGCTCACCATTTCATCCATTTCTTAAGCAAAATTAAGCATTTAAAAAATAATTTTCCATTGGGCAAAGATTATATTTTACCAGATATTGTTTCTCCTGAAACCATTTTCTCTTTCCTTCTTGTGCTTGCCCCTTAAGATACCTAGAAAGTAAATGCCATCTCCTACATTGCCAGTTTTGGGTTTTTTAAATTTTTTTTCCTCTAAAAGAAGAATAGAAAAACATGACTTGTTATTGTAATTCACTTAAGACCCATTCTGGCTAATGCAAGAAATACCTGATGGATGGAGAAAAGAAAAATGATTGTGAAACCAGTCACAGATACGAAATACAATAAAAATCCCAGAATACAAAATTACTAATAATCAGAATTACTTAATAATGAAGAAATTAATTAGGTTCTCCAGAGAGCAAGAATAATAATTATGACTAGAAGTACAAAAACATAAGCATCTAAAATTACAGAAAACTGAAATTTTCAGTAACAGAGAAAGGGTTAAATAAATTATGTATCATCCAAACAATGAAACGGTATGTATCCATTATAAACTACATATTCGGAATGGCATACTATTGATAACTACTGAAGCTGAATGTCAGGTATCTAGGAATTTATCATATTATTCTATTTTTATGCCTAAATTTTCCATAAAATATGTTTTATATAAATACAGTTTCTAAAACTATTTAGTGACACAGGAAAATGCTCATGATATAACATTAAGCTAAATGGGTGAGGACGGTAAAATACAAACTATAGAAAGTACGTAATTTTAATTTTGTAAAAAAACATACATATACACAGAGAAGACAACCTAGAAGGAAATGCTCTAAAATGATAGCAATGCGTGGCTCTGGATAGCAAATCAATGATAATTCTTATTTTCTTCTTTTACTTTTCCATATTTAAAAATGTCTTAACGATGAATAGATTTTACTTTTATAATTAGCAAAATGACAGGGAAGAATTCATATTTGGGGGAAAAAAGAAGACAAGAGAGTACAGCTCAGGAGAATGAGCTGCCTACACATAATGGATTCTTAGACACTGCGTGAGACCAAAAGAAGACCAAATCAAGTTGACCATCTGAAAGGAGCTTACAAGCTATTTGAGGAGATAACTTCAACATAAAAAGATATGTAATGCTACCAGGCTGAAGACACGTGTTGAATGAGGTGCTCTTACAAGTGCTACAGTAGTTTAAAAAAAAAAAGTCACAGAGCCTAGTGGTTGAAGAATGATGACCTCATAAGGCTACCCAAGACTGGGCTCTGATGGACGAGTGGGATTTATAGAAGGGGAGATGGAAGGAACTTGGAGGAAGAGGGTAAGTTTGAGTTTAAGGCATACATGGGGCAAGAGAAAATGTGGAACACACAGCAAATCATTTTGGCTGAAACAGGGTTCATATAGACTAGTGAGAAATGGAGCTGCCAAATTAGGTTAGAATGAAGGATTTCAGCCTCATCAGACTCCATGCCCCTTTTGTAATCTTGTAATGAAAATCACAGATAATATAATCTAAGCTACACATAATTCTAAGAAATCAATGTTATGGCCTAGCTATGATATAAAAAAGAAATAAAAGGAAAATAATTTATAACTGTGTAACATACATAATGATATGTACACTTTCAGGCACGAGATCTCTAGAAGACATAACGAAGTGGTCAGATCCTTGCCCCTATACAACCATCACGAGGCAAAGCTACACAGGCAGACGTATATGCCAATTACAAACCACAGGTCATGGTGCCAACATGGGAAGCAACTCTTGGCAAAGTCTCAAAGCAAATAGAATACGCACTTCCATCTACTTAAATTGTGCCAAAAACACCTTTTGCTTACACAGTTGGCTGTAGGCTCTGATAATCATCAATAGGGCTTTTCACGTCTCTTGCCTGGTGGACATTTGAATGCCAATGGGGCAATTCTCCGGTGTGGGCAACTGCCCTGTGCATTGCAGGGCTTCTAGCATCATTGCCCATTAAATGCCACTAGTAAATCACCCCTTAATGTTGTGAAAACCAACAACATCCCACAAATTTCTAAAGTACCCCGCCGAGACCACAACCAGTATTGCTGAGAACCACTGGGACAGAATCAGCATTTCTTGCTGGGGGTACCACTGGCATTCTGGGCAGGACAATTTCTCTCGGGCATGGCTCTCTCCTGCATTGTAGGATGCTGGGTATCCCATCATCAGGTGCTAAAAATCTAGTCATGGTGATAACCAAAAAAACAGCCCCTTATCCATTCTCTCTGGGGTGTTACCCTTCTGCCTTTGAAAGAAGCTAACTGAGATCTTGGAAGATTTGAATGACAAGTTACACAACTGAGTGAAAGAGATGCATCTACGATGCATCTGTCAAAGAAATTACGTTCAGAATCATGTGAACAGAAAATGAAAACTGTAATAAAAGTATCTGTGAGTGCTTACTAACACTTGACTATCTATCAACCCCTACGGTAGCCTTTGGTGACTTCCGGAAGGAGCTAGCTACTACAAACCCTGTCGCCTGGGAGTCTGGGAAGTACAATGTTCAAGAGCTGACCACATTGGGGTTTTCATGCCATTCAAGTGGGAAGGTCAACTTGGAGTGAGGCATGAAAAGAATGTGGTGTGACTCCTTCGAGAGACTCAGCATGGCTGACAGAGTGGCCATGACGTGGCTAGGAGAGAGGAAGGGGGACGACTCAAAGACACTCAGGAGAAAGAAAAGGGAAGATAAACTGGCCTTACCAGTGTCTTCCCACCTTTTATAACCCAGGCCCTTTTCAAATAGACATTTTTAAGAACTCTCTGTCTCCTTAACCTGCTTTATTTTTCTTCATAGCACTTTCCACCACCCACAGTGTCAACCACACCACAGGCACGGAAATATTCAGTGAAATAATTAATTCAACAAATACTTATTGCATGCCTGCAATATTTGATGTTCTCTTTCTGATGCTGGGGAAAGGCAGTCAACAAAACTAACAACACCCTTCTTTCATGGGCTTTACATTCTAGTGGGGGGGGGGTTCAGATGACAAACAGATAAGTAATGTAATACATCTTACAGTGATGAACATGATGCCTAAAATAAATCAGGGTAAGGGGTTTAAAGAAGGTGGTCAGAAAGGCTTCTCTGAGGAGAATATAAAGACGCGAAGGATGTAAAGAAGTGATTTGTGCAGACATCTAGGCAAAGAGCAATCAGAGGGAACTCCTGTCTTATTTGAAAACTGAAGTTAAGATATATCATGATTAAAACAAAATCAAAGGAATGGAATTTGTTTTCAAATGAAGGGAAATGCTACGCCTTGCATACAGCTGTGTCTTCATCTTCTAACATGGTATGTGTTCCTTCCCATAAAAAACATGGTTCTGAATAGACACAAAATAAAAATTTTGAATAAATGAATGACACAAACCACCTTATTACCGCCTGGAAAGACATATGTCCTTCCCATATTGAGAATCACTGGCTCTAATTGATGTTAATATCATTTGGCCTCAAATTTGCTTACAGTTGAGTCTTGCTACTTAAATTGGTAAAATAAGTTTGATGCAGAATAGACCAGGAAAATACCTACATGGAAAATCCAACATAAGTATCCATACTACATATGATTATAAGTTTCCCACATATTGGAGTGAAGAAATGAGGCTTTTTGACCCAGCAGGTCTCCATGAATCAGAAAACCATCAGTTTTGATAGGCCCGTAGCTGTCATTGTTTCTATACATCTCTAGGCATTCCTGATAGATGAGTACATAAATTAGTCTGTCTTTAGAAAATTTCACACACAATAAATCATTGATCCATTTTAACCTTTGTCCCACCTCTAATGTGTCTTAAGTTGGCATAAAACAGACCAAACTCTAAAATGAGAACTTTCCAGGATAAAGTACTAATTTGAGCTCTTTGACATACTGTTCAGACAATGCAAATACAGAAATGTCTTGATTCTTAATATATAAGCTGTATACATTTTAATAACTTAAAACCTTCCTGAGAGGATTAAAGTAAAACTGAGCAGTTACCTCTTCCTTCCTTTTGGAAAACTAAATGACACCACACAGGGGGAGAAAAATAAGCTTTTGACAGAAATATCACTTGCTCTCAAAAATCATTTTCCTACCAACAGGCTGCATCAAAATTTAACACTTCCCAGCAAGGTCACACTATAAGAATGGAAAGGAAAAAAACATACATAAGAAAGAATGTTCATAAATTAGAAAGTAAAAACAGATGCCCCCATGGAAAAGGAGACAGAGAATAAAAACCACAACTGGACCATAAATACAGAGAAAAGTACCATCAAAGAAATGCACCTGAAAATAATAAGAGCCTATCAAAAAGATGTCTTTTGTTTGTTTTTAGTGATAGCCATTGTAGAAAAAAGTGTACGGAAGTCAGTACTTAAATGTTCGTAGGAACATTCATTGGGCCAAACTTTCAGAAGGATGATATGGTTAACACACTATATACAAAATTTTAAGAGTGTGTGACCAGAAATAGCACTTACAGGCAGAGATGCAAAGTAATAACCATGTTTTAAAGGATGTTTATCACAGAATTGCAAGCAACTGGAAATAACCTAAATGACCATGGAAGGCACAACCATACCGTGAAATGCTATACAGTCACTAAAAATATTGTTGTGAGAAAATTCATGGCGATGCAGTAATATACGAATGACATATTCAGTTTAAACAGATAGTTTAAATAGATTTTTTCACAGAACAGCACATAAACACATAGATACTACTACAATATATTCATGTGGTCCTAATTTTGTGTATGTGTGTAAACAAATTTATTTGTGTATTTGTGCTAGGAAAGAAGACGAAATGAATTCAATAAAAGGAAAAACAAGATCATAGGTGCTATTTATGTGATTTTCTCCCTTTTTCAATTTTTCTGTCATAGAAACACAATTCTTCCAAGAATGTTGTCTTTTTAAGAACTCTTCTACCCAATTTGCTAGGATCTGATTTGCACAATTTGATAAATCTTTTCAGACACAGGAGAAAGTACACTTAATAAAATAGACTTCTCAGTAATAGCTTTTGTGTCAAATTCCATCTCATCCATTTAATGCTTCTAATTATATTATAATCTGATCTAGTATAAACTTAGCTTGGAATATTTATTTTAATCAGAAAACATGTTAACAATTGTGTTGCCAAGCAATTGGGTAAAGGGCAGTAATGGAAAGATCTTCTATTTCGAGTAATTAAATCATATTAAAAGTTAAATAATAACCCAAACATAATTATCTAGTTCATTCCATCGAACAAATTTTACTTTTAGTGCCCACTACGTGCTAAGCACTGTACTGATCATTAATTTGACAGAGACTTCTTCAGTGCTTTGGACCCGAGATAAAAGAAAACTCAAGTCTAGAGGGTTAATCTGAACAGTTGCCCTTAAGCCTAAAGCCCAGTAGAACAGTTCCTCTGAAAAAAATTCCTCTGCTGCATAAAGAAGACCCTGGATGTTTTATCCCTCAGCTGCTATGTCTTATCTGTAAGCTTTCCAACTCCCGCATATGCAAGACACCCCACCCTAAACCCAAACCTCAACACTGAAATACAATTTGCCAAAGATGAAGTCAGTCTAGCACTTAATCACAATTCTGATGGTAAAATAATGCTGTGCTTTATTTGAATCACATTTCGGTGAAAGCAGGCTAACGGAAGCCACCTGTTACTTGCATAGACCCCTCTTTCAGCAGCTCAACAACAAAATACTATAAATATTCATTCTTTATGAAATTGCTCAAAGGTCACTTTGAAGGGGAAGGTTATCAATGGGACAGTTGGCAATAAACTAGCTGTATTTAAAGACTCCACATCTGCATTTTAAGGGGCACTGGTAATCGAGAGCATTGTAATACACTATTACTACACGGTGGGGAAAATTAATGGAAAATATTACGAAGCGTATAATTTCTAAGACCATTGTATTTGATAATTTAACTGTGAACATAATAATCATTTAAAATTCTATAAAATACTATTTGCCCGAGCAGCATGCACCTCTTTTCAAAAAGTTCACTGAATAATATCAGTGTTACAAATAACCTCCTTAACCTGCTGTAGCAACAGCCTGGATTTCCAACAGCTGTCAAAATAGATTCCAGTATCCATTCTACTCAAGTGTGTTAGGAGAAGATCTTAAAACTGTCAGGAGTGTCAGGAGGTGGGTAACTTAGTATAAAATGTAACCCAGCTGACTCCACCACCGACAGAGAAATGGAGAAAGCTTGAAGCAGCTCCAAGAGAAAAGATCATTCAAAGAGAGAAGGACAAGGAGGAGATCAGGTCCAAGAACAGGTTAAATCCCAGCTCCATGCTCAGACACAATGGGTTTTATCCAATAGGAGCCACAGACCAGAATTCTGAAAAGACACGTCATTCATTCCCCGAACATAGGAGCACCTCCTAGGGGCCACTCGCCCTGCTGGTACTAGGGGCAATGCTCGTTTAGGGCAGAGTTGCCAGATGCAAGCAAATAAAAATACAGGACCCCCAGTTAACTTTGAATTGCAGATCCACCACAAAGAGTTGTTTAGCACTATACGTGCTCTAAGTATGCCCCCATGATTCATAGGGTATCTGCAATTCAAAGTTAACTAACTGGACATCCTGTATTTTATCTGGCAGCCTACACAAAGGTCTTCAAACACAGGCCTTTCCCTCTGGGAGCCAATGTTCCAGTGCAGGATATTGATATAAAAAGGTAAACATTTTGAACTTTTTATTTTAAAAAATCTACTCTCCTATGCATTTCACCAGGATTCACTAATTCTTCATCTTTGTCACCTTACATGTAACCGTTTGAGAGTAAGTTGCAGACATCAGGTTCCTTTAACCCAAAAGACTTCAGTATGCATCTCCTAATAATAAGGACATCTTCTGATGTGACCAAGGTATAGTTTTATTAAGGAAATTTAAAATTGTATAATATTATCCCCGTTATCCTCTATAGTGGATAGAGTCTACATTCAAATTTCACCAATTGTCCCACTATCCTTTATGGCAATGTTTTTTTTCCCAATCTAGGCTCCAATCCAGAACCCCATGTTGCACTTAGCTGTCCCCTCTCTGTAGGTTTCCTTTACTCTGGAACAGTTCCTCAGCTAACACAGTAATTGCAATCCAGCATGCTAGGTGTTGAGCTGGTGGTGTGTAGAGGGGGTGTGGGAGCACCGGGGACCATGGGGCACCTCCTTCACTTGCCTTCACACACCCATATCCACTCCACCCAAGGACCAAACCATAGCTGATGAACACCACTTGCTGTTTTAACTCTCGAGGAGTTCAACAAAATATCCAAGCATTTCCTGTTTTACCTCTGCAAGTCTCACCTCTCTCAATGAGAAGAGGGGAAAGTCTGAAAGAAAACCAACAGCAGCGATTCACCTCCAAATTACTTCTGTCTACAATACCATGAGCTCAACATATACACACCACAATTATTTCCATGTAATCCACCCGCAGCGTAAATATCAGAATCACATACAAGGTTCAAGTTCGACCTTACAGCTCACAATTTCGATATTTTAACTGTGCTCAGATCATCTGCAAGTACCACAATAATCCGGAAAATGTGCTAACACAGCTCATTCTGCCACAAAAAGGAAATGTGAGAATAGGGAGGTTTTGTGAAAAACAAATGACAAGAAACCATTCTCCTTTTCCAACTAACACTTGTTTGGCAACAGGTAAAGGCGGAAGTAATATTAAAGAATAAAAAGCCAAGCATAATTATTTTCTTGTTTAGCTGAGGTATACAAAAAAACGCAAAGGTTTCCCACTAAATGGTTTTAAGTTGGATAACAACTTTTATGAGGAGTCACTTCTTTAATAATAAAACAAAACAAAACAAAACCCAAACCGTAATTATCACAAATTTTTAAAGAATCCAGACCTGCCAATTTATGCATAGAGTCCCTATGCCTTCAATGACTTCATGAACACTCATACTGTGACATCTGCAGACAGAAGTACAATGGTCACAACACAGCATTTTAGGTAGTTTTCCCCAAAAGACATTCTTTAGCCCTGACATCTGAGACCTTCATACTCATAGAGAATGCACCCAATGATCTAATCAATTAAAAGGATGAAAGTGGACACAAACGGAACTTGGACAAGTTACAGCCAGGCCAGGCTGTGGGGACTGCGGGTCAGAGGCTCCAAGTCCTGACTGAATCATCAGAGTCAGGCGTTTTTCCAGGCCCAGAGGTGGCCAGTGTTCACCAAGAGAATCTTGCTAGTGAGCAAAAGCTCTGGAAAAAGAAGCCATGCTTATCTTTTCCTAGACCTTTTAAACACTCACATTCCTGAATTTTGTACCCCACTGTTTCAGTGAGTCCTTTGAGAATAATGCCAGCCTGCATTTGTATAATGGGATGCAGATTACAAAGTCCTATCTGCATATATAATCCCGCTTCGTCCTGGTAGTAACCCTGTGACTTTCAGAGGGTCAACTCCATTCACAGATGAGGAAACAGAAGTTCCAAATTTAAATAATGTTCACAAGGTGACACACTTCTAAATAAGGATGCCAAGACCCCGACCCGGGGCTTCTGTAACAGACTGAAAAGTGACAGCATCTATTTCTCTCATCTCCTCTGGTCTTTATCACATACCTCTTGGTACCAGCACTGGGATTATCATCACGTCCTACCTTATGATTAAATCTTTTTGCAGTTAGGTTTTTCTCACAACCAAGATGTAAACCCCTTGTGGACTAGGGCTAGGAGTTCAATTTCTTTGTACTCATTCACCATTCTTTCAACAAACACATACTGAGACCACCTAGGTGCCATGCACACTATTAGGTGCTGGCGGAGGAAAGTGAGGAAGACACAGCCTAGCCTGGAAGGTGGATGATGGCAACCCCCTGTGACTGGTGGGGTAAAGGAGGTACCCGCAGGGTGCCAGCAAGCCGTAAGGGGTCGGGGGGCACCCTCAGGAGGAGTCGTGCTTGGTCCACCACAGCACCATGCAAAGGAACGCTTCACCAACCAGTGAATGAAATCCCTCCCGTAGGCATGGGGACAGTCATGAACAACACCTAGCTTTCTGCTGGGATTTAGAGTGACTCCAGAGTGGCCAAGTCAGATTCCCCAACAAGAGGACGTTATGGAACTGTGATGACACTAAAATAAAGCCAAACCTTTATACACTGTAACTCTTTGGTATTTCAAAATATGAATACCAGCCATCTTCCAATAAAAACAAATCTGTGCTTTACTGTGAGTAAAGAAACGAAAAGGAGGGGGTTATGGACATGACTTCGAGGAGACCAACCTGATGAATAGCCTTTGACACTCAAGTAAAGAGAGCATCAAATAATCCTTGAATGGGGTGACCGTGGCAGCCATAGGAAAATGGCGCGATACTGAGGTCTAGGTCATCGACGGTCGGAAAGTGACCGAGGGTAACACCAGACCTTCCCCACTGGCAGGTACCCTCAGCTGACCTCAGTCTTCCCAAATCTTCAACAGAGGGGCTGCCATAGATAAAGTCTGTCCCACCTCCTGAATTTCAGGCTGTTAGAAAATGAAATAAGCAGGATTCACTCTTACACCAACTGTTAACATATGTTTTCCTAAACTAATCTTCAGAAATTTTCTACCATTTACAAACAATGGGAGAGCTTGTTTTAACTTAGAGCCCTCAAGTTGGTGCTTTGCCCAATCCAGATCCTAAGGAGATCCTGATCCAGCTCATCAATTGCTAGTTTGTCAACGTCAAGGATGCCATGAGCTATTAGATAACACATTCCTCATTCTTTCCTCTCTGCAGCCGGCAGGGCCTGTTTCCCTCCCCAAGTCCTGCCCGTTCATGCACAGGCGGCAGAAGCCTCCGTTCCACAAGTCCTCCTTAAAGAAAGGGAAATGTCTGAATCGATGCTTTTCACTAATTTAAAAAAAAAAAAAAAAGCCAATGGAAAGAAGAGGCCAAGCCATATCAAGCTACATAGGATTAAAATGGACAAGCCAAAAAGAATTCTTCCAAGATTAGATTTCTAAAATGTTAGAGGGAAACCTATTAAAATTATCATTAAATATCCTTACGCACTTTTCATTTAACCGCCAACATTTTTATTTACCTAAGAACTGGAAGAGCCCTGCAGCATTCAGGTGGTGGTGAGGACTCAACACGGGCTTTTGGATCAGAAACTCAGGGACCTTAGTTACCTTTCCAACCGCTCTCAACCTAAGCTCCCTCATCCAGAAAATGGAGATAAGATCTGCTTTGTGGATTTACATAATTTTGAAACCAGTTAATAAGCACTTACTATGTGCTAAACTCTGGGTCATAAGTACATTATCTAATTAAATTACTGCAATATAGTGTATTTAATTTTTACAACCATTAGTTCTGCTTCTTTGTATCATTCATCTGTTCAATAACTGGAGATAACAGTTGTGTATATGTGTAGCTATCTGCACAGTGCCCGACACATAGAAAGTGCTTTTTAAAAAAAGAAAGAGGGGCACCAGGTGGCTCAGTCAGTTAAGCTCTGCCTTCAGCTCAGGTCATGATCTCAGGGTCCTGGGACTGAGCCCCGCATCAGGCTCCCTGCTTAGCAGAGAGCCAGCTTTTCCCTCTGTCCCTCCTCCCACTTGTTCTCTCAACCTCTCTCTCTCTCTCTCTCTCTCAAAAAATAAAGTCTTTTTAAAATTTTTTTAAAAGAAAGAAAAGGTAGCTATTACCCTACAAAGAATATATCGTATGGTCACTCTTAGAACCACATGGAAAAAAACAAAAAAAGATTTGGAGATAGAGATCGCAATTATGAGTTACCTTTGCTAATAAATAACTGACACTCTCAGGGCTTTATCACTGCTCTTGTCTGACTCAAAAGAAACGAGATCCAATTCAGTTCGTTACATCTTTTCTTAAACAGGGTGGCCCTACTCATCATGGTGATCTAACCTCACCTCACTGCCTACTTCAAAAAAGAACAGAAAATCACTCTACGTATTTCTTAAACAAAAGCCACAAATCGGGGGCACCAACAGGCCAAGAGGTAGAGAAGGAATCCACCGGAAAGAATCTGAAGAAGACTTTTAAGACCACCCTTCTTCATTCACTCATATTATCTCTCTCCCTTTCTCCTCTGGTCCCAACAGCTTTGTTTTCTTATCTTTATTCCTGATTCACCTAAGCCATAGAATAAGGTTAGAAGAGACTTTGGAGATCATCGAAGAGGTCACAGTTTCTTTTTTTAAAGAAACCCACAGGGTCCCTACAGTGAGGAAGCACGTGGAATAGTCTGGAAGTCAGACTGCTTGTTTCCTCTCGGACCAATGGAATAATGATAGTTCCTATCTCATTTCATAGGGTTGTTGGGACGCATACATGGGATAATGGATGCAAAGAATTCAGTAATGTGCAGGCACTCGGTAACCAGGAGCCGGTCTTACTGAGAAGCATTATTTGGTGCCCGGCACTGTTCTGAATGCTCGCCCACCCCTGGTGAAAGCCCAGCCACTGCCTCCTATGGCAGCTTAAGCCACTGTCTGGGAGCTCTAACCATCATAAAGTTTTTCTTTACTTTGAGCTAAAGGAACTTCAGCTTCTATATACTATCCTCTACACAGATACGGAATTAAAGCCCTCAACTCCAAGCCAGATTTTCAAGGGACCAATGACAGCTGTCATGTTCTCTGCGTACCTTTTTCTCCAGCCTAAATGTTCCCCTGGTTCTTCCAGGGCCCTACCATCCTCTTTCCTCTGGCCACATCCTCACCTGTCCATCTCCCTCAAAGTGTGCACCAGAACTGCTCCCCGGACTCAAGGGACAGCCTGGCCGGCAGAGAAGACCTATTTCTGAAGACAATATTATTATATACTATATTATACATATAATGTATTATTAAAGGTTTAGTGGCTTTGGGGGCAACCGCATCATGCCATTATTCCTTCTAAACCCTAAGTCTACTAAAAGCCAGAAGTCCTTTTCCTGCACGCTACCGCGGGGCCGTGCCCCTTCCAGCTGGGGTCTAGGGGATACAAATGTAGGGGCTCTGCTTACGGTGATTTAACAGTCATCCTGTTATATTCAAGTATGTGGCTCACGACTCTGTCATCAGGCCCCCAGCTATCCCCCTAGGTTCATCTGTGCATTTGAGAACTGCACCTTCTCAGCAGGGCTTACACTGTGTCCTTGCTGTAGCCACCAGCCTTGGGCAGGTATAACCTGACAGCGCCGCGCGTGCTGTACCACTTCTCTCTAGCTTTCTGCCTTGTGGCTTCTCTGACACCGCAGTGCGGGACCCTGGACAAGGCTCAGCACTCACAACGTGCAAACCGGGCAGTGCAGAAACGTGGTACCCTGGGGCAGCCTTGACCAAGGGGAGAGTGGAGCCATGGATAAATGCCGCCTGTCTATCCCTTCTGAGGCACGCTCAGTGGCGGTGAAGGTGGATAACATAATCCTGTGTTGGCTTTCCTTCCTTCTGTTTCTCTCCGCAGTACCCTCTCCTGTCCCCGGGATCAGTGCTCTCAATAAACTACCTGAACACCAGCCCCTGCCTAGGGCTCTGCTTTCTTGGGGACCCCAGGCTAAGTCACACGTCAACACGAATAATGAGGTAGCTAGAACATGTGAGCTCCGAGGAAGAGCACCAGAGTCCCCCCTTAAGGCTGACAGAGGCCGGAGCGAGGCCTGCCTGTCAGTGAAGCCACTCAAAGGCCACATAGCTAGACTCTGATCCAGCCTCCATGTCTCCATTTTATTCAGCAGGAAACAAGGGGATTTGTCAAAGGCTGTGCTAAAATTCAGATAAGGGATGGCTACCAGAATTCCTGTGATCTGCCCAGAACATAGAAGTCTCTTCTATGCTATCTCGCTTCCTTTCCCCTTCTCCCATCAAAAAGGAAATGACATTCGTTCTCCACGACCCATTCTTCCCCTTCTTAGGAAAACAAGGCCACTTCCTATTTCCTCATCCAAAGGCTCTCAAATCAAGTTTCAATTACTCTTCTGGTATCTGACACCAGATTAGTGTTAACTTCACAGGACCCTGCACAGAACCTACTTTCTCCCTGCTTTCTTCTTTTACAAACAGAGACAATGTTATTTCTCGAGGTTGTCCTGATTCCCCTATTCCTTTACGGCTCTTCAGAAATTTGGAAGGGTTCAGCATTACCATTTTAGTCACACATTTCCATCACGTATTGGGCGCACATCCTCACACAGAAATGTATACAATGAAAGTCAATGTTCTCTATGTATTTATGCTGCACACACAAACACTTGACTTCTACTGACAGATCAGGATGAGCTGCCTCAGAAATTCCGATGATTGTGCTGTATGGGAGAGCGCTGGGGAAGTAGGAAGAGATCTCTCCCATCCGGTCTCTGGAATTAACACTCCTGCTCTCTCCAGCTCAACTTTACAGCCCATAGCATCAGCAAAAAACGAATCTCTCCTGGAGCCTCATTTTCCATGGGACACTGATCATTAGAATGCCTAGAAATTCCAGCAGGGGCACCTCAAAAAAGCTCAGGGAAATGCTACAACACAGCCCAGCACTGCTTTCCTCAAATCCAGACTCGTTTCGGGCTGGAAGAGATGGTTCAAATGCCTCTGAGCCAGGGAAAGAAATCACAGTGCTTGGACAGAGATGATTTTCAAACTGCTCTCCTTGGAGTTAGGGTTGGAGGTGGGAAAGGGGAGGGGCATCCACTTCCCATAAGCTTTCATATGAAGTTTCATTTGCAGCAAACAAAAACCTTCTGATACACATCGATAACACTTGAATGCCAGTGCACCAATTACCTCTAAATAACCTTCCACCTCTAATAAGTCTACGATCTTCCCACTCAAAGAGTGGTCCACAGACCTGAAGCAGCTGCAGCCATCACCTGGGGCCTTATCCCAAACACAGACCTCCTCAATCAGAGTTTTCCGTTTAAAAAGATCCCCAAGCCATTTGTGAGCACATTATATTTTGAGAACTAGTCCAAGTGACTTTTGTCTCTTCCTACACCTGTTCAAAAGAACAGGTGTTCTGATCCAAGTAACATATAAAAGTATCCTGTTGGGAGGAGCCAAGAGAACTACTACTAAGTCTCATAATTTTATGGGTAATTTTAGGGATAAAAATATTAGCTGAGCAGGTGTTTCATTTTCCTACCTTTAAATGTTAGAAATCACAGAAGTGTTTGGATTACTCCTTCCATCCAGGAATTCATTCCTGATGAACAACAGGCATCACGCTCCCCTACCTCTAATGTACTCATACTCATCCTTCAAAGGCCCAGGAAGCCTGCCCCTTTCATGGCTCATGCACAGAATCCCCCTATATGTGTGGTTTCCTTAATAAAACTGCGTTAGAGATACTACAAAAGCAAGGAGTGTGTGAGCCTTAAAGCGCTTATTCAAAAGACACATTCAGGTTTACTCCTTCCACTCATAATTTCTTGCACTACCCAGCCCATCCTGTTCTCTCCCTTCCATTCAGCTCCAGGTCCGTTCTCTCGTGGGAACCCCAGTATTTAGTAACTGGTTATGGTCTAACCATTATATATATCGATGCTTGTTTTACCTCCACAACTCAAGTGTGAGTTCCTTGAAAAGAATCATTACACCTACTCACCTTCTGACATGGACCTCCCTCTCTGCTCGGGTATTTGGTGAATGAATATGTCATGAGGAACTGGGTACCACGGTTTCTTACCCAGTACTCTTTGCCAGGTACCAGTTGATGGTATCGTCTACTGTGTAAAAAAAACCCACTGAATCATTTGATTGATTTTTTTCCCTAGTAAACCAAGACGAGGAAAACTGTATTACAATGTTGATATGTGGAGTGGGAGCAAATCCCTACAACGAGCTTAGGAATCCCACAGAGTCACGTGCTCCTGCATAAAAGCAAGCGATTGCGTCCCAAAGCCCACACCAGCTTTTGGAATACAGGCTTCAGAACAAGGCCCTGGCCTCGGACTAGCTCACCGAGAGGGAAAGCTCGGCTCTCATTCTGAAAGTTCTGCCTTCTTTGGGAGATTCCTGCCTCAGGCAGCTTCCACAGAAGCAAAAAATAGCTCAGAGGAGACATCTGATTCTGCATCCTAATCTATGAGAACTGGTGGAAGTCAGGAAGGCCTTAGAAGGAATGATTAGGAGGAAGGGAAAGGAAGGAACCGGCTAAAACTCAAAGCAATAGTTGTATTTAAAAAAGAAAGAGAGCACCACACCTTTCCTAGCAGGTGAGTTATATAGAGCAGTTCACTCAGAGATGCAAACCTCCAAATTTCTCTTCGGATCAAGGAAGAGAGGTATTTTGTCTTTTCTGGTGTTGTCACACTTCTCTTCAGAATCACACCTGTGCAGGATATACTGGGAAGTTTCCGGCTACTTCTCAAGTCCTTGTGACCCTCATTTCACCCTGCTTTGTTTATTGAAACGTAAACAAACCAATTGGATTGCTGTTAAGTTTGTCTGCCTCTTACTCACTTTCACGGGACCTGTTTATAACACATACTCAGTTGCTGAAGCCCTTGAGCACCCAAGCTAAACAACCAAATCCAAGTTCTTCACAACAGAGGGCATAAATGTGCATGACCTGCCACCCGTCATGCTAGACTGACCTACAGAAAATGACACCTTAAGTGGAAAGTGCTTCAGATATAAAGTCCTTATACATTTTGTTCAACAAAATGACTTCTGCTTTTCGCATTTACCAACTGAAGGGAAAAAAAGTGTTCACAAGTTATGTAGGAACAGTGGGCCATGACTAAATTTTTTTAGGACCCAACATGATAAAGAATAGAAGAAAGCTGACGTGCAGAAGATGGAGTGAGGCAGATTTGTATCTTTTCAGGGGGTCAAGTCATCTCC
Source organism: Halichoerus grypus (assembly GCF_964656455.1). Taxonomy (NCBI): domain Eukaryota; kingdom Metazoa; phylum Chordata; class Mammalia; order Carnivora; family Phocidae; genus Halichoerus; species Halichoerus grypus. Next base: position 108,272,529 of record NC_135719.1, on the reverse strand, counting down.
ACTCTCTTCTTGATAATCCTTTATAATAGAAGAGTTCCTGTCATCTACAAAAACATTATTTATATCAACTGCACGTTCATTAGAGGCAAGTCCACATAAATTAGAAGCAATTTTAAGCCTGAGGGTTAGAAGAGGTCCTCACTGGATTATTAACAAGTAACTTCTGGACAATAACAAGGTTTTATTAGCTCCATTTTACAGATGAGAAAACTGAGGCTCAGAAATTAATTGACCAGCCCACTCTGATTTCAAATCCATATTCTAAGAATCCTTTACAACATATGCCCTCCTATGGATATAAATAAATGCCCACCTGGACAATACCTTCTTTTCTTCTCCACATCAATCCTTTCTTCTCCCCCACAGATCAGTGCTGAGAGCAACAAAGCTGCCCGGAGCTGATGATGCCACCACGTGACCAAAATGGAAACTGAAATGAACCAAACTTTACCTCACTTCTCCCATTTTTGCCTCTCAGAGGATCATGCAAATACTAGAAGCTCTTTCCCAAAAGTGTACAAATACACACACACACACATACACACACACCTTCCATCTTTTAACTCCTTTCCTAAAAGCCTTCTTGGGTTTTCTATCATCTCTGCAGGACTGAGTCCAAACACCTTAGCTGGCAAAATCCCACACACCCACAGCTTCTGTTTTAACTTCAGCCTCTTAGAGGTCAGCATTCTGTACTCTTCTAGCCACTCTGAACTCACTATTTCCTGCACAGGCCCTTTAACAAGGCAACATTTTTATCAAAGCTATCCCTTCTGCTTGAAAAATGCCTTCATGGGGCGCCTGGGTGGCTCAGTTGGTTAAGCGTCTGCCTTCGGCTCAGGTCATGATCCCAGGGTCCTGGGATCGAGTCCCACGTTGGGCTCCCTGCTTAGTGGAGAGCCTGCTTCTCCCTCTCCCTCTGATTGCCTCTTTGCCTACTTGTGTTCTCTCTCTCTCTCTCAGATAAATAAATAAAATCTTTAAAAGAAAAAAAAGAAAAATGCCTTCAAGCCTACTCTCTACAATCCTTTGGACATATTGAACCAACTCCTATTTACCTTTCAAAATTCAACTCAAACATATCTCCTCTCCAGTAAAATGTTCTCTGACTCCCCCAGACAATTAGCTGCTAGGTTCACAATGCTCCCAGAAGCCCTCCCTCCACCCCTTTTTATTCCCATATCTATGCTTCAGCACCTATGATACTGTATTAGTCATTTACTCAACACTGGGTATCTATGGACCAGGCTCTGGAATATAGTAAGGTACCTCTGTGTTCCCCACTGCATTACACAGGGGCAGGAGAGCAGTAGGCAGTCAGAAAATGAATGTTGAATGAATAAGTGAAAGGAAGAACTACACACAAGATCTTCTCCAGTATCATCAGGAAATCTCGATCCTTCTGCTTTCCTTTGACTCCATTTGTGATCTAAAAAAGCAAGTCAGGGTACAGCATACCTACACTATGGAAACCAAACACCATAAAAATCACAGAATCATCATCTTCACCCTCTAATGAAAGTAAATATGTACAGAGGTCCTTTTTCAATTTCCACAATTGTCTTTGTCTCAAGCACTGCCATTTCAGATAATCTTTTCTCTTATATTTAAATTATAAGTAAAGCAACAATCTTTTTGCCATTTATTTACTACAAACATATACAATTGCCCCAGAAAGTATGCACTGTTTTGTAAGTGTTTATGGATTGTACTTGTGAACCTTCATTTGTTACACTGTTTCCATTGCAAAACATATTTCTAGTCCAAATGACAAAAGTCATGAATAAACAATGCCACACAACCTATTTCTCTTTAGGAAACTGCAAATAAAGTCAGTGGGTTCCATTTTTGCCATTTTTATGCATCAAAGGACCTATTAGCCTCAGAAACACTAACCTACAAACTGAGACTGGCCAGAAGTCTCAAGGTTAATCTGGGCTGGTGGCTAAAGTGCACTAATCTAGGATTTGAGGGTTCTGGAAATCAGCCTCTACTTAGGAAGTTGACCATTAGCAATACCCATTGACCAAATCTAGAGGGAAACACACACATACACACACACACACACACACACACGCACACGCACACACACACACCCCCATAGGGATTGACTCAACCATTTTTTTGGATCTCAGATGACCATGAACCTGAGGCAAAGGATAAACCAGTGAACCACTAAATTCTCAATAAATGCTAAATTTAAGAGACTAAAATGTTAGTATCAAAATACATCCCACAGATCTCAAACAAACCATGTTTAATGTGAAAAATTATCTCTCTCTATTTAAAGTCAGTCCTGGAGAAAACAGAGCCAAGTTCATACTATGACTAATTAAATTTTTTATTATGCTGAGATCATGCCTCAGATATGAATTTGGTTCCCATTCACCAAGGTTTAAAATCTCTCAACACCAGAAGAAATATGTGTTTTTTAATTGATGATTACAAAGTAAAGTAAGTGATACATGATGCTTTTGGTATAGGAAACCTCAGCCAGCCAATGAATGAGTCATTCTACACAGCCTAGTTTTCTGAATGGGTAAGAGCTTTACACACCAAAACCGCCTTGGAGGTTAATTATCTTGAATGTCAATATATTCAAAGTTTATGGCATATTTCCCTCTCTTCTCAAAGAGTGTATTTAAAAACGTACCCTTTTTGGTAGTTCACTCTCATTCATGGTAAACGGTAATTATTGATTTACATTATTACAGAGTAATGCCTGCAAGATCAGTTGAGGGCTCCTATCCTCACATTCCCAAACTTTAGGGCTTCTGCTCCCAATTCTTGTGTCTAAAGTTAGAATATTTCTATCTCTTTCCCGGTTGCCAAGCTGTCTGGGGTCACCTTGCACTGCTGGCTAGAGCAGCCCCTCCTCCCATTCTAAAGGTGCTACCCCTAATATGCTATGGATTATTTTTCACATTAAAAAAAAATGTTAGGATTGTTGTCTAAAGTAAGTATGTTCTGAGAAAGGGTTTGAAGTAGTCTCCCACACTTTCTGTCCTCTATTCTGATTGCTGAGTGGGCATTTCTGCCCCTTTCCTTGTTCTTGGCTAGGTTCCAGATACGTGAGAGAGCCATACTCCAGACATGGATAGACCATGACACATCTTGATGCTCTTTATGATCCCCATACAGAAGTAAACTGAGCCATCACACACTTCACTAATGAATTTCTGTCCTGGCCACACAACAAAACAAGTGCAAAGTTTTCCAAGGAAGCAAAATCTCTGGGTTGAATGATTAATTCAGAAACTGGAAAATGGTCCCTGTCTTACATAATGGCTCTAGATTTGGTACCTCTACAGCATGTGGCAGCATGAGCAGGTGGGCTTACACAAATAAGTGTAGTAAAATAAAATTTGGAGGCGGGGGGAGAGGAATTACCAAGTGAGTTTTAAAAACTCAGAGAAGTTCATTTTTTTCTTGGTTTATTAAATGGCAAGGTTTTTAAAGTAAGCAACTTTTTACACCACACACTGAATGCTTTCACTTACTGAACTGTTGCTACGTGGGGAAAAGTCTCCTTTAACTCAAAGGGCAAAAATGTTGCTCTAACACTTGAGTCACCTAAAGATTAATTATCATTATTTGAAATAGTGCCTACAAGCAGTGAAGTCAAGCATTCAACATCAATTACTATACTGAAATCCTCTGCATTCTATAACACACAAAAGTTTACATAACCTTGCTTGTCAAACCTGAGAAAACAAAATCAAGCAGCTGAACCAGGCTACCCTGTCATATCAAGGACAGGAGTCAAGAGAGTAGATCACGGCTTTTCCTAGTTATGCTTCCACACCCTTATGAAGGAGGCTGGCCCTTCAGCTATTTATAAATGTGGAACTGAACAGAAAGGGCCCTGCCCCTGCCACCCCTGTGAGTAACCGGGTGGGCTGTTTGGGCTCGGGCTGAATCCCAGTGGGGCCTGTGGATCTCTCTCAGTGTGGCCTTCCACACTTGGCAGCACAGGGACCTCTGGGTTCGGTCCTGTCTGGTCAGGAAAAGGGCTGTGAGGATTTCCCGGCTGACTTCCAGCCTATGATTCTATATATGGAAACATCCCATCCAAGGGTTTTCAGCGTCAAGAGCACCACACCAGGGAGTAGGAGTAAGGAGGAGGCCCGCTCTCCTCTTGCTGCCCTGACGGCACACGCACTCACTTTAGTGTCTCCCAGGCCCTGCCGCCCTGGACTGGACCGTGTCATCAAATGGCAGCCCAGACCTCTGCTGAGTCTTGCAGGCTGGCGGCTTTAACATGGAACAGCTGGAAGAGGACCCTGCATTCTTTTCTCTGCCTAAACACTGGGGGCTCTGTTCACCCTCCTGCTGCAGCATGAACTAAAGAATTTCCCCTATCCAAAATTACAACCAACAGACCTTTCCCCATCCCCCAACCTCACCCCCACCTCCCCACCCCAGGATATAATTTCAGTCTGTCACCACCCATGCTAGCAAATAGAAAACTGCTGAACCTTCCCAGTATATTCACTTTCTATACTAGTTGAGATGTCTGTAACTACTAGCAGAGTAATATGAAACAATTCTGTTATATTCAGTGAAGTTTTCCAACAAAAAGCATTACGGACCCTGATTCATGCCTGCTCTCCACCGAGACCCTTTCTATAAGATCCTTTCTACAAGATCCGTGTCAGTACGATAAGGTCGTGATTGATAAATATAACCCCATAGAATACAAACTGCAAATATCATTTTAATAGTCTGTAGTGTCACCTGCATCTTAGTCTGAAGACAGAGCTCTAAAACTGGAATATCCATGGGGGAAAAATGAATAATAAAATTGAATTTCCATGTATTCCTCATACAGCCTAATCAAAGCTTGGCTTTCTGAAGGGCAGTCCGGCTTCTTCATATGTTGCTGAAATCCAGAGAGCCACGTTGCCCAAAAGAAGAAGAAGAAGGAAAAAAAACAAACAAACCAGAAAATCCAGACTCTACGTGACCTGACTTACTTATTTCCCAGGAAACTGCATGAGAGAAAAATCAATCATTCATGCTACCGTGGCTACCACACGGAATGGGCTGAAGGAGTTGACAGTGGGCAAAACCCCAAAGCGGCCAGCGGAGGTAAGTGGGCGGCAAGGAAGGGGGGGCGGGGGGGGTGAGGTGCCAAGGGCCCCGGGCTCGCGCCCTCCGTGTACCCGCCGAGAGGCGGCCGGGGGCGGGGCCCTGGCCGGAGGCTGGGAAACAGGAGCGGGTGGGGGAAGGAGGAAGGGGGGTAACAGGCGGGACAGCCGTAGCCGCGCACTTACCGGGGCTGTTGGCCTCGCCTTCGAGGACGTGCAGCTCGGCGCAGTCGGCCAGCGAGTGCTCCAGGCAGAGCTGGAGGAAGCGGGCCTGGGTCTGGCTCACGCGCTTAAGCAGCGACAGCAGCGCAACAGTCTGCTCGCACTCGTTCCAGCCCTTAAACCAGCCCGCCAGCACCCCGACCTGGTCGCGAAACATCATGGTTAGGGGTCGGCCCTCGGTCTACGAAGCCCCCTCGGCGCCCCAGCCCGCCCCGCCCGCCCCAAAGTTTGGCGGAGCCGCAGCCCCGCGGCCGCCGGAGACGCGTTCCGGTTCCAAGGTGGCTCTGGTGCCCGGACGCTGCAGGTACTGCCTCGGCTCCTGCCTCTCTCGTCTGGTTTCAGTTACGTTCCGGTGGTTCTGGCTGATTTCCCCAGAGATGATGACAGAAAGTAGCGCGGAAATGTTTCTTTTAAAAAAAATAACGATTAAAAAAAAAATTCCCCACAAGGCACACAAACTGAAAGAATGCTCTCTTTCCCCCCCCCTTCTCGCAGCTTCGGGATGGTGATTTCCGGCGTCCCGGGGTCTCTTCCCCGCTGGGCGGCAGCTCGGACCCTTCACACCCGCATTCCCGAGCGGCGATCACCACTGGAAGGAGAGAAAGGCTGCAGTGAGACCTCGGCCAGCGAGAGAGCGCGCCCGGGAAACGAGCGCATCAGAGGGGGCGGGGGGGGGTGCGCCCCGCGGAGGATTTGGTCCCCCAAATTCCGGCGGCCCCCTCCGCACCCGGATGCGCGAGAGGAGCTATTCCCGTTCTGGGAATGGCCAGAAGCCTCCTTCCCAGGTGCGGGAGGAGACCGCACGGCTTCCTGTTGCTGCCGCTGCGAACGACCGGTGCTCCCCACACGCCCCACCCGGGGTGGCCTCGAGGGCTGAGCCTGCAGACGCCAGCACCAGCAACAGATCCTCGCGCGGAAAACTTGCAATGCGGCTGCGAAGGGGCGCGGGGGTGGGGGTGGGGGCTAACGCAAAACAGAGGCGGAGGCAGCAGCCGCCCGAGTTCCTTCCTCCTCCTCCTCCTCCTCTTCTACCTCCTCCTCCTTCTCTACCTCCTCCTCTACCACCTCCTCCTCTCCTCCTCCTCCACCACCACCTCCCAGGGAAGCAGCCGAGCGGCTGCAGCTCCATCTACAGCAACAGCCAGCATCTCCACCGCCAGGCGCCCCTCTGGATTTAGGCCGTGAGCAGCCGCGGCTGCAGCTCGAGACAAAAATAAACTCCCCACCCAGAGCTCCGCGCCCAGCGGGCGGAGGCGCAGCCGGAGCCCCGGCTCCCCCGCGCCGCGCCGCTCCAGCCCACCCGGCAGGTCTCCGAGGGCCTGCTTTGCCCAGAGCGATCAGATGTGTGCGTGCGTGTGCGTTTGTGGGTACGAGCGTGTGTGCTTTCGGCATTCTGCTCTGACTGCCGCCGCCTACGGGCGGGTCCGGCCGGCCCAGCGCCTCGCCCGCGCTTCCCAGGCCGAAGACGGCACGGCCCCGGGCGCGCGCCAAGCGCGGAGACAGCCCGAGCCCGAAACACTGCTTCCCCCGGCGGGCAGGGCGGCTCCGCCGAGACTGCGGCTCCACGCCGCCCGCACACGCCCCCCAACGACCGCAAAGAAGAAAGTTCAGCTTCGGGGGCTCCCCCAATCCTATCCCTGTCGGGGTGGCCGCCAGCGGCGGAGAGAAGAGCCCAGCGGCTCAGCCCTCGAGGGGCCGCTCGCTGCCAGCCTCCGGCTTCCCGCCTCCCAGAAGTTCTCGGGCAGAGGGGGAAGTCTCTCGGGTAGGGGACCCCCAGTGACCGGCGGGTCCCCTCCCGGGGTCTCAAGGGTGGGGGCGCTCACCTCGGCGCGGCTCATCCCGGCTGCTCGGGGCCCCACGCGTGGGTCGGGGGCCGCGGCGGCTCTCAGCGGGGTTGCGGGCGCCCGGAGCGTGGGCCGCGGGCCATGCCGTCGGGGCGGGCGGCGCTGAGAGAGTGCGGCGCTGCGGGTCCGGGCCGCCGCCGCCGCCGCTGCTGCTGCCTCCAGTGTCGGCTCGGGGAGGACTGAGCCGCCGGAGCCGGAGCTCCCCACATGCTACTGATTAACATACACCATTACATCATGGGCTTGGCAGGGAGCGCCCGAGAGGGGGGAGAGGAACCCGGGCGGCGGCGGCGGCACGCGGGGGGGAGTCGGGGGGAGGATCCCCGACCCGGCCGGCGACTGGGGTGGGGGGGAGCAGATTCCTAAGTGGGGACCAGAAAAGGGGAGGGGAGCGGAGAGGGAGGAGCCGGATGGCGCAGAGGGGTCGGGTTGGAAGAACCGCCCGGCAGAGGGAAGAAGTTTGGGGAAGGGGAGGGGTCCGAGTGAATTCCTCCCCTGGCCGCCAGCGAGTTCTGGAGAGGTCGGGGCCCTAGAGCCGCGGGAGTGCAGGCAGTAGAGGACCCGAAGGGCGCTTGAGAGGGGGCGGTGCTGCCACCGGCTGCTCGTCCTTGGGAATGTGGTTCGCCGACTCGGGTGACCCCTGGGTCCTACTGGGGTCCGGGGGGTAGCAGATCGGCTTGGCCCGCGGGCGGTGGAGACCCGGGGTCACTGCCGCCGGGGGGGGGGGGCGTGGGCGGGTTCCGGGGGTCGCGAAGCAAAGGGCGAAGGAAACCGAGGGGCGGTACGCAGAGCTGGACGTGCGTGGGTGCTGGGCTCCATGTGGCCCTCGGCCGAGGGGCGCGATCAGTGCCCGGCCTGATCACCCCTCACCGGGCTCTGGCCTTGGCGGCCCTTTGCTCTTGTCGGCGGCCTCGCGGGCGACCCGGCGCCCCTCTTGGGCCTCGCTCTCCCCTGGGGAAGCCGCCCGACTTCTGGGGCCAGCCTGGGAGCTATGCTAGGCGCGCGGGCTGTGGCCGCGGGCCCGGAGTGGAGAAGAGCGCCGCCCTGGGCGGCAGGAAGGCAAGCGAGGCCACCTGTCAGCGCGTCTGAGTCCCCTGGCTGGGCAGTTTACCTGGACCGGGACAGTGCGCGAGGCCCAGGCCGGGCCTGGGTCAGAGGTCCACATGCGCGGGAGAGAATAGGGGGGTGCGGCGGGGAGTGGAGAGGCACCGGGTGGGCTGCACGAGTGCTGCCGGCTAGTCTCGAAAGTAGAGGATTGGTTAAAAATCCCCTAAACCCTAAAAATCGCTGTACCTTCTATTATCAGGTGAATATTCACGGGTGGACTTGATGGCCAAAGCCGGCTATCTCCGTGTTTTCAGTGAAACACTGAGCCCCTCTCCAGTAACTTGAAGCTTTGTTTATAAAAGAGTACTTCTGAGAAATCAGTGAAATGCGCGCTTCAGACCCAGCCTTCCCTACTCCCGCTAACACAATATTTTTGTAGATAAAGTATTTGAGATATTATTCCACTAATTAACATTTCCGTTTTTCAACTCCAGCATATGTCACTGGAATTTCAATCCTGCCTTCCTTCCTCAAACCTAGTTTCTGCACCGTTTACTTCGTGTCAGACATGTGACAGCACCTAACTCTCTATTGGGGGTATTAAAAAGTCTTGTGGGGAGCTGCAAAAGTTTAGGTGTTATTAAAATAGGGTATGTGAATGATTTTTTAAGTTCATTATTAACCAGCCAGGAAAAGCATCTGCATAATTTAATGAATATTTTCCCTAAAATCGAGACTTCTAAAGTCTGTGTTTTAGTTTTGTTTTGTTTTGTTATTAGAGAGGCAGAAAGTCTTGTCATCATTTGCTCCAAGACATTACTATCCATTAGCTAGTCCTTAGTAATAACTTCGATCAGGAAATGGGGAGGAGGGTTAGAGCAGTCTACCCTGGTATATACCTTGTTATCAATGGAAGCCAAAGTACGAGTTCCGCATCTGAGGCTTTTGAAATCGCCAAGGGTGATTTTTGTTAAGAAAGTGAAAGAAATGTCAGTTTCATTAACTTATTTATTGTCTCCTGCATATTACTGAAGGAATAGTAAAACTAAAAAACAAAACAAACCCAACAAACCTTAAGGCAAATTTTCAAGAATTCTTATGCTGAAGAAAGAAGACACTGCCACCTACTGGAAAAATGTAGTCCTTACAGCAGCCTTTAACCTAGGAAAAGATCTTGATTTAGCTAATTTTTGACCTATTTTTAAGAAATACAAAGATAAGCATGAATGAGTTAGCAGTCCCCCTTGTTTTTGTGGGTTCACAATACTCGTAATTTCCCTTGCCTCTGGGCCTTTTCTCTGATGAGAAAGGGAGAATAATTAAAACCCAGTGATGCTGCTTCATTATTCTGAGGAGTGAAGTCAAGACTCCAAAGGAAGGAAAGTAATACTATCAGCTAAATATATGTTTTTGTATTAAATGTAGAATTTTTCCATATGAACCTGTGTCCAGTTTTTATGGATAATTAAGAAGTGGCTTGGAATGCCTGGGTGGCTCAGTTGGTTAAGTGTCTGCCTTCAGCTCAGGTCATGATCCCAGGGTTCTGGGATGGAGTCCTGAGTAGGCCTTCCTACTCACTGGGGGGTCTGCTTCTCCCTTTTCCTCTGCTGCTCCCCTGCTTGTGCTCTCTCTCTCACTCTCTCTCTTTCTCTGACAAATAAATAAAATCTTTTGAAAAAAAGTGGCTAACAAGTACTAAAAATCTACACCACTTGGAAAAGGAATGAAAATATGAGCTAAAAGATATTATTAATATGTCTATGTTCACTATTTTTCTATTTATTCATTTGAAAAATACCTATGGTTCACCTACTTTGTTCCAGGCACTGAATCAGGCAGTGAGTACACAGAGCACAGGTACTGAGTCCATAATGGTGTATCAACCAGAAGATTTTCTGTAAATTAGCATTCTTTTAACATTCTTTTGCTTTTCTCCTTCCTAGAATCTGGGAAGGGAAGAAATTGGTGTTTGCTTAGTGAATAATACTTTTGATCAAATAACTCATGTTCAAATGTTTCAAAGATGACTAAGTACAGATAAATCAGTGCTATGTTTATAAATCACTGCTTAAGAAAATGTCTAGGTAGGGGCGCCTGGGTGGCTCAGTCGTTACATGTCTGCCTTCGGCTCAGGTCATGATCCCAGAGTCCTGGGATCGAGCCCCACGTCGGGCTCCCTGCTCAGTGGGGAGCCTGCTTCTCCCTCTCCCACTCCCCCTGCTTGTGTTCCCTCTCTCGCTGTGTCTCTCTCTGTCAAATAAATAAAATCTTTAAAAGAAAAAAAATGTCTAGGTATTGGGGTGCCGGGGTGACTCAGTTGGTTAGGTGTCTGCCTTCAGCTCAGGTCATGACCCCAGGGTCCTGGGAGCCTGCTTGTCCCTCTCCCTCTGCAGCTACCCCTGCCTGTGCTCTCATTCTCTCTCTGTCAAATAAATAAATAAAACCTTCGGAAAAAAAAAAAGATGTCTAGGTATTGTTTGTATCAATAAGATATCTCCAGGAGCCCATGTCTATATATTTTAAATTCATATTTCTTCTAGTAGTAATAAGATAAAACAAGAAAAGGAAGTGCATTAGTTATAGAGATAAGTCATCTTTATTTGCTGTATGAATTAGCAAAAGTATTAAAATCTCCACATAAAGGCAAAAGACAATGAATAGTTATCATTCAGTCATTTATATATATTGAGTATTTATTCTGTGTCAGGTCCTCAAGATACAATATTGAAGATAGATGGTGTTTTCTATCTAACATAAAAGCATATATATATATACACACACATATGATTTGTATTTAATATATAAATATAGTATATTTAATTTATAAGGAAAATGTAATAATAAAACAAATGGTAATAAATAATAATAAAATAATAATAATAAACAAAAATGATAAAAAATAAAAATTTCATATATCCATTACATATTAAAATATATTTTATTGCATATATGCATAGGAAAAGGTGTTGAAAAGATTTCCACCAAAATGGTAACTACTCATGATTTTCTCTGGATGGTAGAATTACTGAGGATTATAATCTTGTTTCTCTATATTTTCTAATTTTTCTACCATATGTACAAAAGTTGAAACAAAACAAAACACTGCATAAGCTCAGGACCACTGACTAAACTTAAATTTAGAAAGTATCCTAAAAAAAAACCACACTGTAAAAATTACGTCTTCAACTTCCAATCATTGTTTAGGGGGTCTGTTTGCTTCCTCCCTGGGTCTTGTCTCAGCCTCATTACTAAATCTCCCGGCCTCAACTCTAGTCTTTCCAGGCCCCGTTCAGACACTTCCTGTGGTTTCTGAATCAACATTGAATACATTCCAGGCTCTTTGGCCTGAAATACAAAGACTCCAGCATTTGGCTACTATCTGCTGCTCTGGACTTTACTTCCGAATTTCATTCACTAATTCGTTCAACAAGAAGTATTTATTGAGTATAAATCACTGTGCTGGGCAAATAGAGGATACAAAGGTAGAAGGAAGGCATGGTCTCTTCAACCTCTAGTGGAGAACATAAACTATGCGTGCACACACACTTCACTAAAAGGTACAATACTCAGTGGGTCTAGGGGAAGACCTCCCACAGTGTTGAACGAGACCAATGGAGGCAGAAATTTTGCCAGAAAATTCAGAAAAACACTATGCATCCGGTGCATTTTGAGTTGGTGCTCATTGGATGAATAGTTTCAACAGAGATGGGCAAAATTTTAAGCACTGATAACATCTGGTGGGAGCCAGGTTGTATAGATGTTTGTACTAGCAAAGTGTCCTGAGAACTCCGTCTTTCTATACTTTCAGTCCACGTTTCTTCTAGCAGTTATAAGATTAAACAAGGAGAAGAAATGCAGGCCTTCCCAGACTTTACTGGGAAGATCCAACAGTATCTACTAAATTAGGCATATCCTTTAACCTGACAATCTCATTTTTAGGAATCTATCCTACTGAAGCTACAGCATCATTACTACAAGGTATACAAAAATATACAAGAATCTTAATACAAGAATGTTAATTTTAGCATTGTTTATGAAGCAAAACACTAGACTGCTTATCTGTAGAGGAATGTATGAATAAATTATCAAACCTCCATACTATAAATCTTTTACAGCTATTTTTAAAAATGAGTTATAGTTGGAAAAATGCATCAGAATATGATGGATTGATGGATAAATAGAGGGATACATAGGTAAAGTAATATGTGATAAATATGACAAAATGTTAATTGTAGAATCTAGAGTGTATAGGTGTTTAACATTCAATTCTTCCAATTTTTTTATATGTTCATGTTTATAACAAATTGTTGGGAATCAAAATGATAAGTCAAATTTCATGTATTGATCTAGAAATAAGCTTATGTAAAGTTGTAGAATAATGTCTATGCTATGATTCTGTTTTTGTGGTTAAGAGACCCACCTCTAAAGCAAGAGTCTTAGGTCTTGGAACACAGTCCAACACGTCCTAGCCATTTGACCTTTTACTAGTCACTTCCCACTCTGTGCTTAGTTTCATTGGTAACAAATCTACCTCATTATTGTTATGAGTAAATAAGTTAATACATTTAAGTTTCTCTAAAACAGTACAGGCATATAGTAAGTGTTCGATAATGTTATTATTAAATACGATTGTTTGAGAGGGGAAAGAGGTTATGTGGGATGGGAGAGAGCAAACAAATCTTTGTCTCTATAAATATGCTATAAATACAAATATACATAGATTTGTATGGGACTGTTTGTTTGTATGTTTGGTACAACCCCATGAGAGAACAATCAGACAAATCCAGAAAGAGGGCCATTCTCCAAGACAACTGGTCTGGAAAAAATGGTGGAAGGACTGTTCTAGATTAAAAGAGACAAAAGACACATAACAACCATATGCAATGTGTTATCCTTGATTGCCTTCAGGTTTGAAAAAAATAGCTATAACACATATTACATTTGGGGGACAATTGGGGAAATTTTGAGCATAGGCTTGGAATTAGCTGATATTAAGGCAATTATTATTAGCTTTGTTAGATGTGACTATGATATTGTGGTTATGAAACAGAATACTTTTTTGTTGTTTTCTAAGGATATTCATACTGAGGTGTTTGGTTGAGGGGTCAAGGGGTCACGATGTCTGCAGCTTACTTCGAAATTGTTCAGCAAGAGGTGCCCAGGTGGTTCAGTGGGTTAAGGATCTCAGCTCAGGTCTTGATCTCAGGATTATGAGTTCAAACCCCGTTTTGGTCTCGAAGATGGGCATGGAGCTGACTTTAAAAAAAAGAAAAGAAAGAAAGAAAGAAATTGTTCAGCAAAAAGGTACATCGATAAAATGAATGTGGCAAATGCTGAACCAGGTAGTGAGTGTAATGTGAACTATCCTTCCAAGGTTTCTATATGTTTGAAATTTTTCTTTTCTTTTTTTTAAATATTTATTTATTTATTTTGTGGGGGAGGGGCAGAGGCAGAGGGAGAGAGAGAACCTCAAGCGGACTCTCCACTGAGCACGGAGTCAGATGTGGGGCTTGATCCCACAACCTTGAGATCATGACCTGAGCCGAAATCAAAAGTCCGATGCTTAACCGACTGATCCACCCAGGCGCCCCATGTTTGAAATTTTTCTTAATAAAAAACTGAAAAACAAAGTTAAGTAGAAAGGTTTTAAAACACAGAGGTGGGATTTATGAACAGCATTTGCAAAGGTCAGGAGATGTGCAAGTTCATAGTAAATGCTGTCAATGCTTTGGTGTTAAGAACAAAGGCATGAGTTGTAATAATGTTAAACTGATGGGGTATTTCTCAAAGTGGGGGTCCAGGAATCTTGCTCATTAAAATCACCTGGGAGCTTATTTTAAAATGCAGATCTCTGAGTTCCTCTGTAGATGTCATGAATCAGGATCTTAAAGTTTCTATGTGAGTCTCAATTACAGTGCTTACTAAGCTTCCGCTGTCATAAGATGAATCCGGACTGTTTAGTAACATAACAGGCCCCTTACCTGATAATTCTGATTCATTTGGGCTGGGGCTTGAGAATCTGTATATTTAGAAAATGCTCTATGTTATCTTGTGATTGGATTAGTTTAGAAAACACTGAGTTAGAAAATTCTGAAGAGCCTCAAGGTAGAGTTTCCTAAACACACTTGGTAAGAATCACCTGGGCTGCTGGGAGAAACCACTCATACTTGCAGCCTTCACCAAAACTTCCTAAACAGAATCTTCTGGGGCGGGGTCTGGAAGTCCATATTTTTATCAAGAGCCCCTGGTGATTCTTGAGATCAGGCAAGCTGGGGGAGTATCAGCACACAGGTATGCAAAACCATCTGAAAGAATGGCCTGTTGAAGCGGTGGGGTCAGCCACAGAAGCAGTAAGAGGAGAGCGCAAGCTCTCTCTAGATGAAAGATAGCACCTTTCACTTCTTGGTCATTCAGGTACATCTCTAAGTGTCCTAGTCCCCACATTCCAGTGCCAAGAATCTGATTAGAGCTTGTTTTCCCAAATGGAGTACCTACAGATGAAAACGTGCTGGTGGGAGTGTGCAGATTTTTGGTGCCCTTGGAAGTTAGAGTTCTCACTGTCAATTAATACCCAGACATGCTAGATGTATGCAAAAATCTCACAAACGTGCTAAATATATGTCAACCCCTGAAAGACGGAACAATCCTTTCTTTCTTTTTCTTTCTTTCTTTCTCTTTCTTTCTTTCTTCTTTCTTTTTCTTTCTTTCTTTCTTTCTTCCTTCCTTCCTTCCTTCCCTCCGTTCCTTTCCTTCTTTCTTTTTCCTACAAAAAGGAAAGCCCTGATGAATTTGTAGGGTAAGTATGTCCCTTTGAATGTTTCTTGGGAAATAACTCAGACATCACTCTTCAAACAACTTCACGCTCTACTTTCCCGTGAACTTCTAGCATATTTAGACAAAGAGGAATATCTGTCACTGAAATAAGGTTTTTAGAGCCCTAGAGTGGACTCTCAACCAGACATGCTGGAAATACGCCCTGCTTGATCTCACCAGCTGCCCTGCTTTACCTCATTTCAGTTGCAGACCCCCCCCCCCCCCCGGCTTATGTTCAGTTCCTCAAATGGGCCAAGCTCACTGTCTTCTGGAGGACTTTGCACTTACTATTCCTGGAGAACTATGTCTTTCTGGCTCCTCATCCAGCACTTCAAAAGGTTGACTCCTCCCTTTGCTCAAATGTCACCTTCTTAGAGAGGCCTTTTCAGACCACACTATCTAAAGTAGTGGCCCTTTCCTTCCGGGAGCAGGTACCACAAGGGAGACTGTAGTGCTTATTCATTTATTTACCGCTTCATTCTCTCTCTCCACACACCAGATTTTAAGCTCCACAAGTGTAGGGACCAGCTCAGGACCGTCACTGTCTTTCCAGGACCTATCACACAGAAGTGCACAGTCAATATTTGTGAGTGGAATGAACAAGTCTCAGGGTTAGAAGCTACCTCAGAAGACCCCAGGTCCAGTGCCCCATCCTGTACTTAAATACCCTCAAACTGTATTTTGAGACCCAGTCCATGAGCATGTTTTTACCTAAACTGCGACAAAACAAGAGTAGCAAGGACAATGTTTTTTCACTGTTCTAAGTGTATTCAACTCAAAGGGCTTCACTTTGAGATTATGCTCTTCTTAGTTTTGGGGGTTATTAAAGCATCTTATATTAAATAACAGTGGTAGTAAGGAGTATTTGGCTATTAATGTCTTATGTGGAGAAATAAAAAAAAAAAAACTTTGGGTGACTTTAGTTGGTCTCCTGGTTTTTCTGGCCCATGAAATTCAGAAGTCTGTAGGTCAGAGGTCACATCATTCCCTCTAAGTGGCTGTTTCCGGGGGTGGCCATTGACACGGATGATTATAATGTGCTTTCTTTAAGTCCTCTGTTGTGTCTCTGTAACTTGCACCCGTGGCAGCCATAGGCTCACACTGGTCAGCTCTCCTCCAAGGGTCTGCCCCGGGATGGTGTGGCCGACTCCAGCTGCCGCCTCTTTCCTCAGGGACACCCCACGCACTTAGTAGACTTTCTCAGAACTGTGCTGTGGTCTGAGGCCCTTCCTTCCCACTCCTTCTTCCCTCTCTGCTTTCACGGTCCTCACCTGAAGGCTGTCCCTGCCTGGTCCTGCTCCCTCCCCATGGAACCTTCTTGGGCATTTCCCCCCAATGAATGGCTTACACGTCTAATCTTGTCTTGGCATCTGCTTCTTGGAGGACCTTCCTGAACAGACATCCTATCCACTGGCTTAGAGTGACCCTGGGAATGAGACAAAAGATTCCAAATGTGATCTGACCAGCTATGCAACCAGGGACAGATGACAATCTTATTTCACCACCTATAAAATGGAGAAAATACTACTCATCTGTCAGGGTTGTTGTGAGGCGTGAGTAAATAACACGGACAGTGCCTCACAGTACTTGACACTCAGTAAAGGCAATGACCTGTCCCCCACACACCGTTGCCCTGAGGATATGGAAATGTCTGTTCAAACGTTGTTCTGATCTATGAAGAAGTGTTTTATAGGTTCAAGGGAAAAGTGAACAGAGGTGTAGATTTTTTGAAAGTTGTACATTTTAAAAGACCTGAATGAAGGTCTCCTAGGGTTATCAGTGTGTAATATCAGACAATCACATGTAAAATGAGCTCTAGTGCAAATTCTAACTTCCAAAGAGCAGATGATTAGGCAGTTGTCTGAGAGGAATGGGATTTAGCTGAGCTAGAAACGTCGCTGGCAGGTGGGGGAACCATTTCCTGATGGAAGGAGACGAGTGCAGGTGGTTCTTTGTCCTCTGTCCTCAGGAAAGGTACAGAACCACTGATGTGCATGCTGGTGAGAATAGGCTGTTCAGGTGGAGATGCAGAGAAGGAATTGACAATAAAAATATTAGACTTGGGTGAGTGAACAGAAGTGCCAGGACTGAGGAAGTTTGAAGACTGATTTAATATGAACCAAGTCAGCATCTGCATCAGACAGAACTCTGTATTTGCCACTGGGGTCTAGTGTGCTTCCTGAAAAGCAGACATAGCTCTGGCAAAGTAGCTTCTGCATTAAAAGTACTATTTAGGGGAGCCTGACTAGCTCAGTCAGTGGAGCATACGACTCTTCATCTTGGGGTGCTGAGGTCAAGCCCCACATTGGGCATAGAGCTTACTTAAAAAATATATTATTTATACACAATTGCAAGGTTCTCTCATAAGCTCATTAGAAGGCCTGAACATAACTGGCACATTACTTGGCACTTAGGAAGTACTTGATAAATATTAATTTTCCTTCTTTTTATGCCCAGGTTAAGAGTGTGTTCATTTGGTTACTTTACATCTTGGGTCTGCCTCACACAGAGACTTGCTTGATTCACTCTTCAAAGACATGCTCTCTCAAAATCCATGCAATGAGGCCTAGGACAGGATTGCCAAGGCTTGAGTCAGGATTGGAGGGGATGAAGAGAGAGAGATGTGGAGGAAGGAACCGCAGAACTAGTGACAGATGGAATGTGGGAAGGCTAAATCAGGAGTCAGGTTTGCGAAGATAGCAACAGTGAAAGGCAAGCCGGGTAAGGCCCAGGATCCGTGGTTTAGGAGACTACACTTGAGTTCAGCTCTCATCAGAAGAAGCTCAGAAACATCTCAGTGTTGGCAGGGGCACACATTCAGATGGAAAGCCGGCATTCTGTGAGCCCAGGGCAGGGTGGTGATTGCCTGCACCAGCTTCCCACATCCCGAGTACACTCTCACGTGGCATCATGGCTCAATCCAGGCCAAAACCCGAGCCGCTAGCTGGCCCCGGGTCAACCTGGCTGGGCAAGACTCAGGTAAGGCAGGGGAACTTGAGGAATCGGCTTTCGCTTTTCATTAAAGTTCTTAATTCTCTCAGGATAGTTTTCAAATTTTCTTCAGTTCCTCCATTTAAAGAATTCTTCCCCCCCCAAAAAAAGACTTCTTAAACCCAGTTTTAGGTAAATAGAATGCCACTATCCAAAGCCCTTGTTGAGCAGTTATGATTAGTTACTGTTCAAGAGTCCAACCAGAATGTGAGCTAGACAAGTATGTTTAATCCAGGAAGAAAGTGGCTTTTTTTTTTATTGTGGTAAAATATATAAACAAAACATTAAATTTACCATTTTTGTAAACGATTCTTAAGTGTAAAACTCAGTGGCCTTAAGCACATTCACATTGTACAGCAAATCATCACTATTTCCAGAACTCTTCATCAACCCAAACTGAAACTCTGTACCCATCAAAAAAAACAAATCCCACTCCCCCCTGTTCCCTCAGCCCTTGGTAGCCAGTACCCATTCTCTATCTCTACAATTTATTTGCCTATTCTATAGGCACCTCATAGAAGTGGAATCACACAATGTTGTCCTTTTATGTCTGTCTTTTCACTTAGCATAATGCTCTCAAAATTCATCCATGTTGTGGTACGTATCAGAATTTCATTTCTTCTTAAGACTGAAGAATATTCTAAGAAGAAACCTTTTCAAACAGCTTTCTCTAAGATGGAGTTAGATAAGAGGGGGTTAACTCTAGTTTTTAGAACACTCAGTCAGGAACACTACACTTTTTACTGATTTCTAAACAATATAATTCAAACCAATTTACTGGTATGGTTATTTAAATAAAATATAAATACTAGCAAATAAACCACAGTTTCAAACACAGATGCAGATGGATTCACACTTTTTAAAAATAAACAAATGTGTGAAGAATTAATTATAGTTTTTTTTTACAGTAAAACATCTCACGAGGTGTCATAGGTAAATTTTCAAATAAATACAGTCAGAAGGTTAAATGTAAGCATTGCAAAACTACTCCTACTTACAGGATTTATATAGGTCAGAATTACAAAAGTGGGACCTCAGACCTTTTGGAGGGGTAACTTGTCCCAGATTGGCATAAGAGAGTAAAAATCACTTGTTCTCATCAAATCTTTATTCTACTCTGGTTATTAATTTAAGAATTGCCAGTATCTTTTCAACTAAAAGTGCGATTGAAATGTGTCCACAGATTTGAAAAGTTGAAATTTTAAAATGTACAAATCTAGGGTCATATTCTTTTTTTAAAAAAGATTTATTTATTTTGAGAGAGAGAGAGTGGGGGGGGTAGGGTCAGAGGGAGAGGGAGAGAGAGAATCTTGAGCAGACTTCCCCTGAGCGTGGAGACTGATGCAGGGCTTCATCTCATGATCCTGAGATCATGACCTGAGCTGAAATCAGGAGTCAGACGTTTAACCAACTGAGCCACCCAGGCACACCTTGGGTCATATTTCTACAGTCTAAGCAAAGATCAGACTCCCCTTCCCCAATATTCTTTTTAAAATTTATTTAATATTATGTTTGTTTATAGATTTTGTGGTACTTGTATTAATCCGCTTTGTTATATTTGTAATTTGTTACACTTTCCCCCAGTGCTCCTTGCAGCAACCTCTGTATGATGAGAAGATCCCACCATTGCCGGCACCAACAACTACTGTTGCACAGGATCTGTTAGATTAAATACTGATTAATCCCACATTTTCCACATCCTCAGAATGTTCCCAGTCAGAAAAGGTATGAGAAACTGCCTGGTTACGTATTTAAATTTTATTGCAAGATTTTTTCAAAGCCTTTATTAAGCTAATGTTCATTATGCCTCTTCTGGAGAGTATAGTCTAGGGCAGACCCTAAATTTACTTGAGCCCAGAACCCATTCTTCATTGTGTAGTCTTGTAGTATAGTGTTGCTTGGAATATGTTTTAGGAAATGCTTGGCTCTGATAATAGGGTCGAGAAAAGCAATAAAAATGATGAAAGAATTTTTAAATTGTATCTACAGTTCAGTGATGAAAAACCATGTGTTTTTCAGACGATGTAGGAAGGCAACTAGTGACTAAGAGTACAAGCTTCAGGCAAAATAAAATACAACAAAACTGCATTCAAGTCCTCACTCTTCCATCATCAAGTAGCTGTGTAATAGGGGCCATTTAGCCTGTTGGTCTCAGTTTTCGGTCTACTTTAGTAAATTGAGCCAGAATTATGGGAGATAATATCTAATTGTATCAATTAGACTATAGCTGGGAGACAAAAAACACAACAATCATTTTATCAGAGATTATTAATATAAAGAGTCGTTAACTGAAAAGTCAAAAGGAAAACATGAAGGTATTTTAGAGGCAGCAACTGCAGAGAGCAGCTACCATCCCCAGGGCTGGAGAAACAAAGTAAAGAAGTTGGAATTACAAGAACAGAGAAGTTTGGAGGAGGGGCCTCCCAGAGCTGAACTTCTCAGACCACTGAGGACGGGGTGTTGATGGGCTGGGGCTGGTGTCCTGAGGGGGGAGGTGAGGAAGCAGGGTTGGCAAATGTCAGAAGAATGGCAATGGGGATTCAGCTGCTGCTCCTGGAATCAACCACCACTGCCCAGTAGACTGAGGTAATGCTCTCGAAGGAACAGGAAGCCCACAGGGAAGACACAGAAAGGAGCAAATCTTTTCTTCCTCTTATCTGCCAGTCTTCCTCTGTCGCTCTGATTTGCAAAGCTTTATAAGCAGCCCACTGGGGAAGCATAAATGTGGTCTACAGAGTCTTACCCCAGCGTCACAAAGCAGAGAATAGAAGGATGGGTCTGGGGCTGAGAGGCAATATCTTCATCACTGGCACAAACACAAAGTGCTTAGATCATAGAAACTAGACAACAGCTATTCCTCCTCCTAACATGACTAATTGACTCAGTCCTATACCTGGTACAAATTTGCAGAATTTCTGTAGGACGTAGCTATGATAAACACAGAAGAGACTAAATGCTAGAGGTTCAATCAATTACATAAAACAAACAAGGTAAGCATACTGTCACATCTTAAACTTAAAATGTCTAAAATAGAACTCTTGATTTTGCACAGCCCCTTCCCCAAATGTGTTCCCCTTTGGTCTTTTAAAAGTGCAATTCAAACAAGGTCACCTCCCTATTTGATTCTAATATCTTCCCACTGCATAGAAGACAGTCCCAGCTCCTGCCATGGCTAATAAGGCCTGTCCTCTTTCCAACCCCATCCACACGGCTCCTCCTCATTTAGTCAATTCCAGTCACACAGGCCTTCTCTCTGTTTCTCCAACACACAAGCTCTTTTTCACTTTGAGCCATTGCTCTTTTCATTTCTTCCACCCAAGTGCCAGACCTACCACCACCACCACCACCACCACCACCACCACCAGATGACTAGTCTCCTATCAGTCTCTGGGCCTTCTGTCTTGACCCCTTCCTTCTCAACAACATACCAGTTCATTCTCCACATTCAGCCAGCTAGCTCTTTTTTTTTTTTTTTATAAAGAGCAACTCAGATAAGGTCACTTCCTTACTTTAACTCTCCAGGGTTTTCCCATTGTTGTTGTTGTTGTTGTTTTTAATAAAACAAATCAAGTTACTTCTGATTAAAACCCTTCAATGACTCCTCTTTATTTCATAATAAAGCTTAACTCTTATCAAGCCCTTCCTGATCTTGCCTCAGTTTATCCAATGATACCCACTCTTGTCACTGCTATTCAACATTTTGTCAAGTGCATTTTCTGCCATCTATTAAGATGATCTTATGACTTTTATCCTTCATTTTGTTAATGTGGTGTATCATAATCATTGATTTGCATGTTGAGACATCCTTACATCCCTTGAATAAATTTCACTTGATCATGGTGGATGATTGTTTTATGTGTTGTTGAAGTTACTTTGCTAATATGTTTTGAGGATTTCTACATGCAAAAGAATGTAGTTGAACCCCCTTCCTCAAAGTATATATAAAATTTAACTCAAAATTATTCATAGACCTAAATGATAAAACCCTTGGAAGAAAATATAGGAGTAAATCTTTGCGATCTTGACTTAGGCCAAGTCTTCTTAGATATGACACCAAAAGCACAAGTAACAAGAGAACAAGTAGATAAGTTGGACTTCATCAAAGTTAAAAACTTCTGTGCTTTAAAGACTACCATCAAGAAAGTGAAAAGACAACCAAAGGATGGGAATATATTTGCAAATCATATTTCTGATAAAAGACTTATATCTAGAATATACGCTCTTACAAGCCAATAATAAAAAGTCAACCCAATGGGCAAAAGATCTGAATAGGTATACAAATGACTAATGACTAATAAACACATGAAAACATGCCCAACATCATTGAGCTATTAGGAAAATGTAAATCAAAACCACAGTTATACTGTGAATGGTGGTTACCAGGGGCTGGAGTGAGGCTGGTAGAGTTTCAGTTTTGCAAAATAAAAAAGTTCTGGAGATTTGTTGCACAAGAATGTGAATATACCTAACACTACTGAACTGTACATCTAAAAATGGTTAGGATGATAAATTTTATATATTTTTTAACCACAATTTTAGAAGTCTAAATTATTTTTAAAACCCCACAATTATACCACTTCTACCCACTAGGATAGCAATAATCAAAAAGATAATGAGTGTTGGTGAGGATGTGGAGAGATTGGAACCTCTTTGCATTGCTGGTAAGAATGTAAAATGGTATAGCTACTTCAAAAAACATTTGAGAAGTTCCTTAAAATGGTCAAAATAGGATAATATGACCCAGCACTTCCACTTGTTGCTACATATCCAAGAAGAATTAAAACATATGTCCACCCAAAAACTTGTAACCAATGTTCACAGCAGCATTACCCACAATAGCAAAAAAGTAGAAAAATCCAAATGTCCATCAACTGATAAATGGATAAGCACAATGGGTATATCTATGTAATGGAATATTATTTGGCAGTAAAAAAAATAAAATGCTGATTCATGCTATAACATGGATAAACCTTAAAAACATTATGTCAAGTGATGTTTTGTGGTCAATCACAACAGGTCACATATTGTCTAATTCCATTTGAGATTCTACATGTGATTCTATTCCATGAACTGTCCAGAATAGGCAAATCTATAGAGATCAGTGGTTGCCTAGAGTTGGAACAAGATGGCAGGGATTGGGGGTGACTGCTAATGTGCACAAGATTTCTTTTTGGGGGTAGTGAAAATGTTCTGAAATCAACTGTAGTGGTGATTGGAAAACTCTATACTATACTAAAACCAATCACTCTATACTATACTAAAACTCTATACTATAACCAGTCACTATACTAGTAAACTATTGAATGGCACACTTTGAATAGGGAAACTGCAGGCATGTAAATTATCTCCATTAAGCTGTTAAAAAGAAAAAAAAATACAAAACAAAAAAGGCCATGCAGCTTTTACCCTGTTCACTAGGAACACTTGCTCTTGGAATCCTGAGCCCCCTTTAAAGAAATCTGACTACTCTGAGACCACCAGGCTGTGACAAAGTCCAAGCCACAAGGAGAGGCCACATGTCCTAGATCAACCCCACTTTCAAGTCATCACAGCCCAGGCACCAAATATGTGAGCAAAGACTTCAGATGATTTTAGCCCTTTGGCCTTTGAGTCACACTCCCCATCACTTGAGTTTTCCCAACATAACTCCCAGGCAGGCCCATGCCTACCATATTCTGCCCCAATACCTGACCACGGAATCTGTGAGCATAATAAAATGGTGCTTGCTTTATACGACTCTGCTTTGGGTTGGTTTGTAAATACCACTCTTCTGGCTTTCCTCCTACCTCACTGTCTACTTCCTAGTCTACTGGTTCCTCCCTAATCTCCCTGAATGTTAGAGTATCCTCTCAGTATGTGGACTTCTGTTCCTGGGCATACTCCTTCAGCCACCTCACACAGATCCATGGCTTTACATACCACACTGATGACCCCTAAATTTATATCTTCAGCTGGACCTCTCCCCTGAACTTCAGAACTACTATATTCACCTGTTTATTTGACATTCTTACTTGGTTTCCAACTAGTATCTAAAATTGAACAAAAACAACATTGGTCTTTTCCTCCAAACCTGCTTTTTCCAGTTGGCTCTATCTCAGCCTTGTAGTCATTAAGGTCTCTTTGCCTAGACATTCACATGGCTCACTTCCTGGCCCCTTCAGGTTTCCACTAAAACTCCTGGTGAGGCCTTCCTTGACATCCTATTTGAAGTAGTAACCCCACTTCCATCCTTCCCATTCCCTATGTGCCCAACCGAGCTTTGATTTTCTCCATAGCCCTTCCCTCCACCTGATCTGCTATATCTTTTACTAATTTGCTTCTCTCTCTCTACTAGAATGTAAGTGCCACAAAGGGAAGGGTCTTGCCTATTATTTTCATGCTGTATTCTCACGCCCAAACAATGTGTAATGTCTTTGGCCCTCAATAATTATTTAATTATTGAATGAATAATCAAATGAGTTCAGGGAGCAGAGATGAGATCAAGAACACAAGTAGCCTCAAAAGTAGATATAATACACCTCCTCTTTTAGGGAAGAGAGAAAAGAAAGTCCACTGGCTATGAACATCTAAACAAAGTAGTAACAGTAGTACATATCACATATAGGGCTTCCTCTGTGCTCTGCCCAGGTCTTATCCAGTGATAGGGCCTGTCTTAGGCAGAACAGGGGCTGAAATCATCTCCCCCTACCCTTCCTAGACCCAGACTATCTATGTTGATGCTTCAAACGCCCACAAGCCAAGACAAGGCTCTTCACCCCACAAAATTGGGAAGGCTTAAAAAATACAACAGCCCCATGGGAGATAAGTGACTCGTGTTGAGTCCTTGAGTTTTTCGGTTCCTCCTCTAGAACTGTTTTGGACATTAAGAGCCCTCCTAGGCACTAAGTTGGGAAGAAAAGGTCACTGAAGGAGAAGGTGGCCAATCACCTGTCAGGTCTGCTTATTGTAGCCCTGGGTGGGATTTTTGGAAAGTAGCAACTAATCTATATCAACCAAATATTTTCTCTAATAACCCATTCAAATAAAATGCTTTTGTAGATGTTCTCACAACATGTTACTTGTTCACTGCTACTGGAAAATTCTGACATAAGCCTGTAGGAGTCAGTGTGCTTGTTTTTACTTGATTACCTACCAAATTCCTCATATTTATTACCGCCAAGGGCAGGAAGATCAATTACTTTAGTCACAGCAAGAGAAGCTAAGGGCAAATCATCTATAAAATTTACAAAAAATGATGGGCGAATAGATAAACACAATGTAGTCTATACATACCATGGAATATTAGCCTTAAAAATGAAGGAAATTCTGACTCCTGCCATAGCACAGATGAACCTTGAAGATATTATACCCAGTGAGGTAAGTCAGACCCAAAAGGACTAATACTGTGTGATTCCAGGTATATGAAATATCTAGAATAGTCAAATTCATAGAGACAGAAAGTAAAATGGTGGTTACCAGGGGCCAAAAAGAGGGAGAATGGGGAGTCAGTGTTTAATGGGTATAGAGTTTCAGTTTAGAGTGATAAAAACATTCTGAAGATGGTTACTGATGATGGTCACACAACAATGTGAACGTGCTTGATGTCACTGAACTGTACACTTAAAAAAATAGTTAAATGGTAAATTTTCTGTTATGTATCTTTTACGACGATAAAACAGTTATGAAGAATGGAGGAAGATGGCAGGTGGAAATCTATCGCCAAGGAGAAAGCATATGTCTCTGACAGTTTCAGTACAAACAGATCTGTAAAGAGAAGCAGGGTGGCTGAGATGGACAAAGTGATCTTTGAGGGTCCCCCAGTTGACACCACAGGGTGAGTTTCCCAGATGAGCTGTTGCTAGCTAGCTGCTGCAGAGGCTGTAGCTTTCGCCTGCCCCTGCTTCCAGTGGGGGACGTGTTTCTAAAATGTTGTCAGTGCTCCTTTGAGGCACAGATACTTCGACCGTCAGAAGCCTTGCCTGATTCTTTGTAGCCCAGACTGCCAAAAGGTATCTGGCCCCTAGAAGGCATTTAATACACAGCTACAGAGCAGAGATGAAAGTTTGATTTGGTTTATAAAATGGAGAATAGGTAATGGCTTTTTCAGAGCATTATATTTGATTAGAATGAAATGATACTACGTGAAAACACTGATACAAAGATAAGGCAATATTCTTAATACAAACAGGACAAAGAAGTCTTGAAAATTTCCCTGAAGTTCAGTTTATTTGCCATGATCTAATTTCTTGGTGAGTGGGAGGTAATTTCCCCTGAAGACACAGAAAGCTCTGATTTACCTTTTTCTTCTTTGTCATCTTGGAAAGCATGGGGGATGGGGCTTTTTGCCTATCAGGTTACTATTCTGGAGGATATGGGTTTATTTGGAATAAAAATACAGTAGAAAAAAATAGTTATTTGTTTCTCTTAACAGCTTTTCTGGCTCCAAAACCTCTCCGGTTTTAGATGGATTTGCTATGCAGGAGGAAATCTAAGGTAAGGCATTACGAGTCTCACAGTTCTTCCCTGATAGGTCACATCCTGCTAACCTAGTCATATTTGACAATAATTTTAATTATCCAAGAAATTTTATTATCCAAGTTTTATATATCTGCTTCCTATAGATGAGTATCATTTTAACCTATGATACACTGAGAACAGATAAGAATTGTATCTTGCATTTATGATTTAAGACACTATATTAAAATTAAGACTTGTGTTTATGTGACTATAAGGAAAATTAGATGGATATTTATAAAAACTGTTATTTTAGGAAAAGATTTAGAGTTAGAAGCCCTTTCCAACTCCTTTGTAAACTGGGGAACATACAATTACTTTAGGAAGAATTCAGTTTTTTCCCAATTGCTCTCCAGATGATGTCAAAGGCAAAACATCCAGAGATCTTGACTTTTACCACCTCAGATTTTAGATGGGTTGCTTTTCAGAATTTTCCTAATCAACATCATATGAAATCCTCTAGCTGATAAAAGGCCAAACATTTACATTCTTCTCAAGAGTTGAATGAATTTTTATGTATTAACACAGATGGTATTCCAGTATTTATCATACCGAACAGGAAGGAATTCATTTTCATCATCCATGTACCATACAAACGTGAAGTTAAAATAGAATTTTCATCGATGGTCAACACAGTAGATTCCATGTTATGATTAATTCCAAGGATACAAATTTCTACATCTTCAGTGGAAAGCATACTCTTCAGTCATAACAACACTCTCAAAGAGCTCTCAGTTTGTCTTTCTCTTGCTCCTTTTGACTGCAAAGGGTAAAGGATTCCTGAACAAACTGCCTGCACATGGGGCACTGCTGGAAATACCGAACACAGCCATCACACAAGCATGCGTGTCGACAGGGCAGGAGCACCCAGTTCACAGTTCCGTTCTGGCAAACCACACAGTCCTTGCTGTTCTCCTCAGGAGGCTCCGCTTCACTCTCGGACAGCCCGGCCTTTTCCAGCAGACTGCGCTCTCTGCTTTGTTCTTCTGGAGAGGAATTGCTGGAGGGAGTGGAATTATTATTTGCAGACATGAAAAGTTGCTGAAAATCAAAAAGAAAAGGTTAAGGATAATCAAAAATGACAATTACTCTTTTTTTTTTTTTTAAAGATTTTATTTATTTATTTGAGAGAGAGGGAGAGGGAGAGAGGGGGGGAGGGAAGCAGACTTTGTGCTGAGTGTGGAGACTGATATGGGCCCGATCCCATGACCCCAAGATCATGACCTGAGCCAAAATCAAGAGTCAGACGCCCAACTGACTAAGCCACCCAGGCGCCCCGACAATTACTCTTTAAATCTGGGAGTCATAAAAGCTGCTAAAAATTTGTGAGCAAACAAACCCAGTAGCAAATAATAGCTACCTTCTGTGATAACTAACTGAAAAATATTATCTCTTTATAGATGGTCATTCTTTGAAACTCTGCAAATAAAAGGATCAGAAATAAGACAACAGGGTACTTACCTTAAGATCATGAAATTGACCTTGAGCCAGGAGTAAATATTGATACAATATTCTACAGGAAAGTTTATAAGTCTTATCAGGAATATGAATTACTGACACCATGGAAATCTAAAATAAAAATTGAATACCAGTCAGTAATTAACCTCCTTACATTATTTCACAGGTATGTGAAATAAAAGAAAAATAAAAGGTTGATAAATCAGAAAACTTACAATAATTGATTTAAATCATAGTCACTAAAAAGGAACCAGTTACGGAACATATTTTTGCCAGAGTTATTTTTAATTATATGCAAAGTTACAAATTTAATGCAATCACAACAAAAATACCAATGAGTTTTTTCATAGAGTTATATGAGTTGACTCTAAAATTCTCATGTGGAAAAATAACACATAAGAATAGCTAGGAAAATACTGGAAAAAAGCTGTGGGGAGGATCAAGCCCAGTCAGATATTAAGACATAGTACAAAGTCTCTAAAATTAAAATAGTACAGGCACATGAACAGACAGGTGGCTAGAACAGAACAAACAGTCCAGAAACAGACCCAACTATCTATACAAATATGACAAAGGTGCCATCTGAAATCACTGGGCAGTCTTTTTAATAAAAAGTATTGGGACAACTGGATAGCTATTTGGAAAAATATAAAATTAGATGCCTTCCTCAAACCATATGTAAGAATAAACTCCAAAAGCATAAGAAACTTAATTACAAAAAATAAAACCATGCAAGCACTAGAAGAAAACATGTGAATTCCTTTTTACTCTCAGCATAGGAAAAGACTTTCTAACTATGACTCAAACCCCAGAGGCAGATGCATTCGACTGTATAAAAATTTAAAGCTTGTATGACAAAAAGCCCCATTGGCAAAGTCAAAAGACATGTGATGAACTGGAAGAAAATATTCACAATATCCCTAATTTATGAAAAACTTTTAAATTTTGAAAAAAAGTAACCAAAAATCCTATTAAAAAATGGGCAAAAGATATGAACAGACAATTCACACAAAATTATAAACATGGTCCTTAGCCATATTAATAGATGTTCAATTTCGCTCACAAGATAATAAATACAAATTAAAACTTCATTGAGATATCACTTCGCACTATTGGACTAATAGCTTTCAAACGTTTATCAATATAGTCTATGGAGAAATGGTCACTTTCATATATTGCTGGTGGAAATGTATAAAAAAGAAAAAAAGGTACAACTCCAAGGATATATAACCCCAATGGAGGGGAATTTGATAATAGGTATCAAAATGACATACCTTTACCCTGCAACCATACAACCTCACCAATATGAAAATACATATGCATAGGTTATTCAGTGCAAAATTATTTGTTACTGCAGAATACTGGAAATTACCTGAATGTCCAGCCACAGGAGACTGACTAAATAACTATGGTACCTATACATCCTACATACCATCGAATGCTACACAGTCATTGAAAAACAATGTGAGGAAGAGCTCTATGAACTGATCTGGAGTGATTTCCAGAGATATTATGAAGTGAAAAAAACAAGAACATGTATAGTATATAAAGTGTGATAACTTTTGAGTAAGAAAGAAGAGAAAATAAGAAATATATACATCTCTATCTTCTCATCATTACAATAAGATGTTGGAAGGATAAACCAGAAAACAATAAACTTGGTTATCTACAAGAATTGGGGTGTATAAGAATGGGGCGCACCTGGCCAGGGTGGAGCATGCAACTCTTGATCTCAGGGTTGTGAGTCTGACCCTCATGTTGGGTGTGGAGATTACTTAAAAGTAAAACTGTTAAAAAAAAAAAAAAAAGGCGTTGTGGGAGGAGATGAGAGCAACATCTGAGTATACTTCCTCTTTATGCGTTTTTCTGATTTTTAGGAGAACTAATCCAAGTAATTTATGAACACAGAATTTGACTATAAACTCTGGGGCAGAAAATAAGGAGAGGGCAGTTGGGCACCAAAATAATTAAATTCAGTAATGAATTATAAATCATTGGGGGGAAAATGGAATTCGTGAGGCCATATGGATAATAAACAAAGAAATAAATGGGAGGTCTATTGCTTATAGTAGAATACTGAAGACTGGCTGAAGGGCTGGAATTGGAAAATAATCATTTTGCAACCATCATGGTAAAGATAAAATCTATTAAGAATTATCAATGGATATTAAATCCAGGGGGGCAAATTTTCATAAAGACTGGGATTTTGTGTGGTCTTAAAAGTGTCCCCCTCACGGGGTGCCTGGGTGGCTCAGTCGGTTAAGCGTCTGCCTTCGGCTCAGGTCATGATCCCAGGGTCCTGGGATCGAGCCCCACATCGGGCTCCCTGCTCAGCGGGGAGCCTGCTTCTCCCTCTCCTCCCAGCTCGTTTCTCTCTCTAGCTATCCCTGTCTCTCTCTCTCAAGTAAATAAATAAAAAAAATTAAAAAAAAAAAGTGTCCCCCCCCCCCCCCAACTGCTTATTATTTGCAAGGGAGGGGAAAAAACAGAACAGAGGAGAAATGAGATACCACCTTGCTGAGAGATCAAACTTAACATCACCACTAAGGGGAAAGAACCTCATGTGCCTCCAAAGGTGAAAAGCCCTGAAAAGCACGTGTCATCACCTGTGCGGTAGACTGACTGAAAATGCACAAGTCCAACCTGATCATGAAGAAACATCGGGCAAACAAAATGGGAAGGGTCCTATTTTACAAAAGGGGTGTATGTGACTGTATTCTTAAAAAAATGCTAATATCGTAAGAGACAAACCCAGGCTGTGAAAATGTTCTAGATTAAAGGATGCTAAAGATACATGACAAACAGACTATCTGACTCTAGACTAGAACCTGTACTGGAGGGGGAAACATGCTGTAAAGAAGGCTGCTAAATCCACTGACATATTGGAATATAGGTCATAGATTGGATAAAATATTTTATCAATGTTAGATTTATAAAGTTGATGACTATATTGTGTTTATATCAGAGAACATTCCTATTATTAGAAATATTATAAAAAATACATTTTTAATATAAAAATATATTTATATATATATATAAATATTTTAAAAATATAATAAAAAAGAAATACACACTACGGTATTTGGGGTAAAGAATCATGCATACAACTTATTCTTGATTCATTAAAAAAAATATATATGCAAACATATATGGGCATAAAATAGTGCCAATGGTGCAAATGTCAGCAAATAACAACAGGAGATCTGGGGAAAAGGTAGAGGGGTGTTCTTTTGGTTTTCTATTTTTGCAAGTTTCTAAAATTATGTCCAAATGAAAAGTTTAAAGAAAGAATCCTACTATGGTTGTAAACATATAATATTCTTTACAGCTTTATAAAGATTTAATAATTTGGCAATGGCTTCAGAACTTGTAATACTGAACCAAAATGACAGGACTGGTATAAGACAGTAATATTATCACCTCACACGAAAATCCTGCCATTCGATTTAATATTAAAAGCTTTGGAAGCTACTATCATGCTAGTTTTAAATATACATGTAGCTGTACATATATATTTGATATGGAAAAGATCCTCAAAATATACTAAATGAAAACAGGTCACAAAATAGTACATATAATTTAATCCTGTTTTTGTTTAAAAATCACATATATAAAGGTCTGCAAAGATACAAATATTCACAGTGGTTAACTTTGGAAGACAGAATATAGATGATTATGCTTTTTTCCTTTTGGCTTATCTAGATTTTCTAATTCTATTTCCTGCCACAAACATGTATTATTTGAGTAACAGAGAAAATATAATTGAGTAAAAATGAAAACAAACGTCGAAGTCAAAATACTGCAATTAACAATCCCTGCTTCTACCTAAAATGACAAACTGACTACACTATCAAAGTGTAATTTTTACTGTTACAACAGGAATGGTAGAGTTTAATTTTTTTTTCTTTAGATTTAGACTCTGACCCCCAGATAAAATATTGAAAAACCAAATGCTCGGTTTGCTTTTAAAATTAAAAACAGGGAACATTAATACAAACTATGCTAACAAATATGCTTTAGTTCCAATATTAGCCCCAATCTGAGTGATAAGAGATGGAGAAGCAAGATTAACAGGAAAAAAGAGAGGGAGCCTGCTGATGAGAAGAAAAGACCCAGAGAAGGAGACGTTAAAAGGAAAAGAGAAAATGCCTATTAAACCCCTGAGGGCTGGCCATCCCAGGTCCCCTGTGGGAATGCATCTCCCACAAGTACAGCTGGGCCATATCATCTTTGTTCCAGTTGGATCTGGGAGCTGAGAGCAAATCTTTCCCTGTTTATAATGCCATTGACTTATACACTGGAAAGTGGTTAAAATGGTAAATTTTATGTTATATATATTTTAACACACACACACACACACACACACACCTCTGTTCAGATTGAGGAAGAAAGTTAGAAAACAAAGAAGACTCTGAGTTCCTTAAATAGATAGAGATCACCATCAGTGAGGGGGAAAGAAGCCAAAAGGGGAGGCTGGGAGGAAGGTGACAGATCTGAGCCTTTCTGTTTTGAATGAGAGGAAGGAAGGAAGGGAGCTTGGAAGACACGGGTGACACGGTGGTGACAGAAGGGTTACCTTGCTGGGGTAGGCGGGGTAAAGAACGGAGGCTGGAAATATGAAACACCAACCTAACAGTTCTTATTTATCTTCAACTGAACAGGGTGAGGGGGAAGAGGGGAGGAGGGGGAGGAAACCAGAAGATCTCTCATATGCGCTTCTCATGCACAAGTAACTGACTTGCTGTCAAGCTCTATGAGGCTCAGTAACATTGCTTGGTATGACTGGGTTGTTGTTTTTTGTTTTGTTTTGTTTTTCACTTATCCTGTTTATTGAGCACCTATACTGTTCTAAGCACTGTGTTAGGTGCTGGAAGCATACTGTTTTTAGTATGACTTATTTGGAAAAAAACAAATTGACTTCAGTTCAATGGAACTTCAATTTGGTAAGATTAAAACCTCAAACTGTGTATGAGCAGGGTCTAGATTTCTCAATAAGGGTCTGAACTTTCCAAATGCATGAAAATGTACACTTGTTTCGAGGAGATATTCCTTTAAAAAAATTTTTTTTTAAGGTACTGGCCCAGACTACAGAGGCTTACTGGTTCCATCTCTTCCTGAATGACTGGGAGTTTTCTTTAGACTCCCATTTCAGTCTTTATAAGAAGAGTATTTGCCCTAACACACAAGGTTGTTGGAAGGAATAAACAAGTTAATGTTAGCCAATGTACTGTATATATTACAAAGTATCATAAAAATGTTACCATATCATTAATAATAAACATATCGATGTCATGCACTTCAGAAAAGTAGTAAATTGGGCATAAGGGCATTCTTACCATGAAACAGTTTCACCAAAAGTTTATTTCATGTATATGCTTCTACCATACTCAGAGCTTTGTCAGGGCTCAGGTCCTCTTAGATCCCTAAGATGCTTTTATCTTACTAATAGGGACAAACTACCAGACTAAAGAAATAATGAGCACATAATGAGAAAAAGAGACCACTACAATTACTGAAAATACAGGGATCAAATACATAGAAGATGTAGGTGCAGCAGGGGCTATGATGGAAACAAGGTGACTTGCAAGCATGTAAAGAAAAGAGGGAATATGGTCCTAAAATGGAGCACTTCAGATGATTACAATGCTTATTCATTCAGTGTTAAAAATGCTAAGAATAAAGAAGCTTCCCAAGACTCTTTCTATCTAGCAAATATGACAGAATATAGAATGATAAAATTAACTTAATTCAACTATAATATACCTTTTGTTTTCTAAATAATATCATAGTCTTGTAACTCATATGGAAAAAAAGTCATCCTCTGAAGGAGCTGTTACATGTATGATCATCATACAGGTGTACTTCCCAGGTATTCCTTCTCCAAGAAAAATGTGTCTGGGCCAAATGTAGATCCTCAGAAATTAAAATAAAACTTTTCCTATTCACCAAATAATTATGACCCATCATCCAAATCACTTAAAGGAATGCTTCCAGAATTTTAAAGTTACTTACAATATCATAAATGTCTCGGTCATCCTCATCAGCTAGGGTCAACAGTGCTACCAATGGATAGCGAGATCTGGGCACTGTACCAAAGTCTTCAATTTTAGTATCTCTTGGTAACTGGCAATATATTTCTTCTTTGCTGTCCTTTTTAATACTTTTTGAAAATGTAAAGGTAAATTGCCACTATAACCCAAAATACAGTAATACCAAAGGTGATCAATAATAACGGAGCAAATACTTTATTTTATCCATAAAAAAGTCTAAAGTCTAAAATTTTCATTGGTTAGTGGATATATCAGATAAAAGGATACAAATACTGTTCTTGATAGAGGTATTCACTGTACAGAGCATCTTCCAGGGCTTGGGGAGTGCTTATTCGGAAGCAATAAAAGTGCTTCTGCAGAGCTTCATATAATTTTTGGACACTGCACCCCCAGTAGCATGTCAGGAGGCTATCTTCAAGGCAATCTGTTGTCAAAGTTATGCCAGCTGTAGAAAACAAAGAAGAAAAGAAGACAAAGAGAAGAAAATTACCTAATGTAATTTCTCATACAATTATACACAGTGAATAACAAAAGCTTCCTTTTGGAGGCTGGCCCGGCTGATGCCAGTTAAAGGAACTCATTAAAGGGCACGTGCCTGTAAATGAAGGAACTGGTCCCTAAACAAGTGATAGAAAAACCTCAACATCTACACAATTTTGAAGCACTATCAGTAAACTCTTATTATTTATACATTTACACTTGGAAATTATCAAGTTAGTTTTTTGTGTGTGATTTCGAGACTTCTCCCACATAGAGTTTAAAAACTGAAATATAGTTCACTATTGATAACCTACTGCTCTAATAGCATATATAATCCTAACTACAAGAAATAGTAGAGCTGTCTCCAAAAGTGGATATATGCAACCTTGTAACTGTAAGAAACAGAGCAGGACTGTCTCTGAAAGTGGATACACATAACTAATGGGGTCCACAAGATGATCACTGGAGTAGAAGAAATATGAAAAAGAAATCAAGCCTTACTAATATTAATATACACATTGACAGCATTAATATATACTCTTGTCACACAGTTAATGTCCCACATAATACGCAAAACATCCTAAAGAAAGAGCAGGGATTCCAAAACATGAAGGGCTTAATAGCAATGCCCTCATTCATTTATTTGCTTTCAGCATAATAAAACATATTATAATTTGAGTAAACCTGATTAAGTAGAAAAATAAATTGTAAGTGGACATACAAATTATATTGTTTTACCTATTTATTAAACACTCACTTTGGACATACTACTAGCATCCATACGATTTTTCCCCTTGCTCATAGCAGTTGTAGCAATATTAAGTTCAAGGGCAGCAATATCTAGGGTCTTATACTGTTGGCAGTGGAAATTGTAGCCTCTGGTGCTCAGTGGCAGTGGTGGACTTGCAAGACCAAAAGTACATGGTCTGGGTCATTGTTCCTGGCGAACAGCCTTGGTCTCTGATTCTGGGTCTCCAAACCTTTATTGGCAATTCTGTAAGTTACCCAGTATCCTTTGACTGGAGTCATTTCTGTTAACTTGCTAATGGGAATTCTGATGGATACATTATGTAGTTTTAAAAAGGTAATCAATGGGGTGGCTGGGTGGCTCAATCAGTTGGGTGTCTGACTCTTGATTTCAGCTCAGGTCATGCTCTCAGGGTTGTGGGATGGAGCCCTGAATCGGGCTCTGCACTCAGCGGGCAGTCTGCTTGAGATTCTCTCCCTCTCCCTCTCCCTCTGCCACTGCCCACCGCACTCACTCTCTCTGTAAAATAAATAAATAAATCTTTTAAAAAATATATAAATCATCCCTTTACAAAAATAAAATAAAAAGGTGATCAAGAGTATGTGTTGGAAGGATATACACAAACACAAGCAGATGCTCTACAGGATACCAAAAATTCAATTTCTTACTTTTCTTCCCCGTAATTAGTAGTATGTGCATAGAGTTTCAGATTTGGAGTCTGCATAACAGCAGCGACATAGGATAATTTCCAATCATAGTTAAGCAAAACTTCTAATCAGCAGGAACATTGCATAGGTAATTGGAACAGAATTTGATTTCAAAGTTTTATATGATTCCAATCATCAGGTATTATTCAAGAATGGGAAATTTAATAAGCTATTATTTTTCAGTTAGCTATTAAATAGCCAAAGAAAACCACTCCATCAATACAAATTTAAATATATATTTATATACATTTAATATACAATTGTTATATTAATTTATACATTATATATTAAAACATGTATCAATATGTCATGTTCATATATACTATTTATATTATGTTACATAACAATGTTTATATATTTAAAGTTAATACCTATATTAAAAATCATACATCCTTTTCTCTATGAACCATACAACATGAGGTAAGGAAAAAAGCTGACGTAGATACGAAAGGGAGAAATAGAAAAGGCATATAAAAGAAAGTGGAAAAAGAAAAAAAGGAACCCAGAAAACGATTTCTTAATATTCTTGGCAGAAATGTGTAAATGTGAAAAGATGTTATGTATGGAGCTCTAGTTATATCAAAATGCTGGAATCCATCCAAATGTCCAACAATAGGGGATTAAATGAATAAAATATGGAAATATTCCATAATGAAGTATTATGGAGCTCTTAAAAAAGAACTGAGGCATGGCAAAATACCTGCATATACTACTTTGAAATGATCTTCAGAATATATACAAATGAGAAAC
The DNA here is from genome assembly GCF_964656455.1 of Halichoerus grypus. Classification (NCBI taxonomy): domain Eukaryota; kingdom Metazoa; phylum Chordata; class Mammalia; order Carnivora; family Phocidae; genus Halichoerus; species Halichoerus grypus. The sequence continues at coordinate 108,235,836 of NC_135719.1, read as the reverse complement.
GCAAGATGGAGGCAAGTATACAGCATACTCCTGTTTATCTCACAGGAGAGGATATCCATATCTACGTGTTTGTTTACACTAAAAAAGAACCATGGAAGGATAAGCCCTAAAACATGTAAAACTACCCAGTTTATTTGCTTTGTAAAACACATCAGAGTTCCAGAGATTCAGAGCTGCATGAAAGGTTTGTTTACAGACTGCATATACGTGACTGAAGTGGGGAGCGTGTCAAAGACTACTGACAACTGGATACTAATCAGACTTCAACAGAGTATGTCTCTGAAATTAATATTATAAGTTAATGAGAAGGGAGAATACAATCAATAAATTCTACTCTCCACAATCTCTCCTACACTTGTCCATGCCACAGACTGAGAAGAGAATGTGTTGATTTAGGGTGCCTGGGTGGCTCAGTTGGTTAAGCAACTGCCTTCGGCTCAGGTCATGATCCTGGAGTCCCTGGATCGAGTCCCGCATCGGGCTCCCTGCTCGAGAGGAGTCTGCTTCTCCCTCTGACCCTCCCCCCTCTCATGTGCTCTCTCTCTCATTCTCTCTCAAATAAATAAATAAAATCTTAAAAAAAAAAAAAAAAGAATGTGTTGATTTACATTGATGACAGTACAAATCCCCCAGGCAAAACCGTTCTCCCTTTGGATTTTCCTACTTCTTCTGCAGACAGTTCTCATTCTTACATTTTCTCAGTCTTCTAAAATTCAGTGCAAACACAATGCCATCTCAGATTGAGAGCAATAGCAGACTTGGAACACAGCCTTAAACCAGAAAAGTCAGAATCGAAGCTAACTGAAGCAGCATGGGGGTGATTTCCCTCAACCTGCCCTTACGTGCCTTGCTGTAACAGCCAAATGAAGCCCCCATAAGAGACAGCCTTGCAAAAAATTGCAAAAAATAAGGATTACAGTCAATGAGTTGAGCCATTAAAAAAAGGAGACACAATGGGGCTGAAAAGCCACAAACTTTCTTTTTTTTTTAAGATTTTATTTATTTATTTGAGAGAGAGAATGAGATAGAGAGAGAGAGAGCATGAGAGGGGGCAGGGTCAGAGGGAGAAGCAGACTCTCTGCTGAGCAGGGAGCCCGATGTGGTACTCGATCCCGGGACTCCAGGATCATGATCTGAGCCGAAGGCAGTCGCTTAACCAACTGAGCCACCCAGGCGCCCCAGCCACAAACTTTCTTGAGGAGAATCCCTGAGAAAGAAGAACTAATGTACAAGGTGATCATGCATGAGGATAATAAATCTAGAATATTGGGAGATGAAAATTTTACGTTGTAGAGAATAGAGGTTCACAAATTCCCCTGAAAATGCTATGTGTGTCATTTTGTCTAACCCTTTTACCTTTGTTAGGTCTCACCAGGGTGAATAAGCCAAAATATAAGGAAGCTGTTACAAAGGGACAGGAGAATTTCTGAACCAGTTGAATTAAACTCAACTAGCACATCCTGAGTACCTCCTTTCAATTCATTAGAGCCTTTTACACTGGGGACATGGAAACATCATAAATCTAAATCCGGTATCACCACATAACAACAAAAGAAATCCCAACAAGCCACCCATAGTAAAGAGAACTAAATGACTAAGATTAAAACTGATTCTCTTGCTCATTTTCAAGTAAATCAGGTCTTTAGATATTTCCCTTCCCTCCCTACATGCCAGGCACCTTGGGTACAGTGGTGAAAAAAGACCTGGATTTTTAAACTATCTACACATCAAATGAGATAACCTTTCAAAATGTCACAATTAGTGCTTAGAATATTATTTAAATGTCCTGGTTAGACATCTTTAATGATATCCACTGTTCCACAGTTTAAACAAATGAATTTTATTCTGCCAAATATAATTCCCACCAAAATCCTTCTCCTTATTTACCCAAAGAAGATAATGAATGATAGGCACTGGTATTTATTTTATTTTTTTAAAGATTTTATTTATTTGAGAGAGAGAGAGAGAGAAAGTATGGGGGGTAGGGCAGAGGAAGAGGGAAAAGCAGACTCCCCACTGAGCAGGGAGGCCAACTTGGGGCTTGATTCCAGGACCCCGAGATCATGACCTGAGCCGAAGGTAGATGCCTAACCGACTGAGCCACCCAGGCGCCCAGCACTTGTATTTTAAAAATTAAAATACTTCAATAAGCATGCTATAAATCCACACATTTAAAAAATTTTTTTGTGTACTTTGGTAATGCTGCATGAAAGTTGCTTGGCAGCTGAGAGGTCTTCTATTTACTGGATATATTTTCATTTGCTTCGAACATTTACAGGGATGCAAGGGGGGCAATTTTTGATACTATTTCTGCCTGAAAGGAAGACTGGTGGATTTCCTCACACTTTGTACCTCACAAGTATCCTGTGTTTGCTCACAATTTTTCAGTTTTTCAGCATTTCCCGGCTTGTGGAACTATGTAGCAGGAAAGACACCCTTGTATTGGCAGCTTTTTGTATTGGCAGTCCTACTCAAGACCCCAATGTGACATGGCAGAAGGTCCAAGACCTGACCACAGAGGTCAGAGGTCACTAAACTGCCACTGTTCTGTACATTTTAATTAGGCATGTTTTCTAAACAGGTTAATTTTCTCTGTCATATCTTGAAATTTGGTCTTCCCAAGTGAAAAATGTCAGAATGAACCCCTTATCTACCATTAGAGGGGAAAAAAAGAGGTCCTTAGTTCTCTTCAATTCATAGGGTGATAGTATAGCATTTACAGCTAAGGAAGAATAAGAAACTTTGTACTTCTTCATTATGAATTAGTATTTACTTAAGGTTGATAATCCCTATTGAATAAGTACACTGATTTTTTTAAAAAGATTTTATTTATTTATTTATTTACTTATTTATTTACTTGTTTATTTATAGAGCGCACGTCAGCAGGAGGAGGGGCAGAGGGAAAGAGAGAAAGAAAGAACCTCTAGCAGACTCCATGCTGAGCACAGAACCCGACTCAAGGGCTCGATCTCACAACCCTGAGATTATGACCTGAGCCGAAATCAAGAGTCGAACATTTAACCAACTGAGCCACCCAGGTACCCCAGTACACTGATTTTTGACATGTGATTCTGGAAGTTAGAGACAGGAAGATGACTATACAAGAAGGGTCACAGAAGCCTAGGGAGCAGGGTATCAAGAAGGAAGGATCGGTCAACTCTGTTAAACTCTGCAGATAGTGTTAACTCAGGCCTACAAAGTGTGCACTGGATTTTATGACTGCTGGGGGTCAGGGAGGGGGCAGAAGTGATGATCAGTGACCTGGGGGAAAACCATTTCAGTAGAGGGATATAGGCAAAAATCAGACTGCACTGATCTGAGGAGTGAAAGTAGAGCAGGCTAAGGGAAGAAGGCAAATGCAACCTGCTTTTGAGAAGCATGGCTGTGAAGGGAAGAGAAAGAGGGCAGTAGTTACAATAAGATAAAAAGTTGAGAAAGTTTGGGATTGTTTTTAAGATCCCAGGAATCTGAGCACATGTGAAAGGTGATAGGATCTCAGCCCAGAAATCTTTGTAGAGCCATGGAGCTGTACCTAAAACTGCCCACTCCAAAGTCCAGAAGTTCAAAACTGAAGTCATTACCTTTCTTCCAAAACTTGCTGCTCCTCTTGTATTCTTTATCCTGGTAAGAGGATCTGTCTGTGGAGAGCCCCTGCAAAGAACCTTCCCCCACTCTTCTCTCTCACCTGTCCCACCCTGTGTTTTAGCCACAACAAACCACTATTGGTTCTCTACTGCATTATTCTGTTTCTATATCAGTGCTTTGTTCATGCTTCTCCCTCTACCTAGAATATCTCCCAACCCCATAAGTTAAACACCTACTTATCTTTCAAGACTCTACTCAAAAATAAATAAATAAATAAATAAGATAGACTCAGCACATTCTTCAATGAAGCTTTTCCTGAATATGCCTCCCCACCTCAGCAAACTTAAACCATTTCTTTCTTTCTCTCTCTTTCTTTCTTCCCTCCCTTCTTTCCTCCCTCCCTCTCTTTCTTTCACTCCAGTGGTTCCTAGGTAGTCTTGCAGACAATTTATTTTTCCAAGTAAGTGCAGAAACAACTATTATCTATTATTACCATCTCCCAAAATAACGTCTTATACCAAAATAACTTATACCCAAAATACCATAATTTCAGATTAAAAACACTTGTTCTTGAGAGGTTAGCAACCTTCCAGTAACTGTTTATGCTATACGATCCATACATTTCTCACTGCACTTAAGACCCATGAAAATGGCAGTGTCCTAACAAACTTCTCTTATTAACAATTAAGATACTTTATTCTTCTCACATGAATGCCTCTGTTTGTTAGTTGATAAATTCCTGAGGAGCAAGTTTGGTGAATTATTGGTCTTTATATCTGTAGTACAAAGTACTATATAGTACAGCTCCCAGAATAAAATAGGTGCTCAATAAATACTTGTTAATTCTAATGAAGAGAAAGCATATAGAAAGAAAAATGCTAAGAAAGGGGCACAGAAAGAAAATGATCTTTGGAAAATAGCCACCAACTTGTAATTGAAGCTGAAGATGGATTAGTGATCTCTAAGCCAAAAGGATTCTTGACTTGTCTCATTTGCTTTTTGAAAACTCTTGTGTTGAACTGGGTTTCTTCTGAATTTCTCAAAATTACTGGAACATCCCAACCAAACCTGAAGAAAAATAAAAATAAAATAATACATAATTCTATCAAATACTGAAACTTTATGTGAAGTATGTTGTGCTTCATTAGTTATTCCTTTTAACATAAGCACCACAACAAGAGATCAATTTATTCAGTTTACATTATATTACGGAATTAATCTAGAGTTGAGAGATTAGAGGCCCCATACAATTGCAATATATCGTTCAGCTGGCTGAATTGACATACTCCTGTAAATAAAGAGTTCTATTGTTAATATTATTGCTGATAACAAAGTAGTGCAGTCATTACAGAAATTGTACTGAATATAACAGCAAAAATATGAGAAGAATTATTCAATTTTTAAATTGATATAAAAAACAAGTTCATATTTAATATGTGGACTATTTGATATTATTTATGGAACAGGAGAACTTTTTTTTAAATTAATTTTATTTTATTATGTTAGTCACCGTACATTACATCATTAGTTTTTGATGCAGTGTTCCATGATACACCCAGTGCTGGAACAGGATAACTTTTAAACACCAAATACAGCACTTCATTTACATAACATATTTTCTACTTTTATTAAATTTCATGTAAAACTGTGAAAATGCACATTGAACAGATTAGAAGGAAAATGAAAGGGACCAAACTCAATTCCTTATCAAATTAGAAAGCAGCTAAGTTCACTGAATTAAAAAAAAGTAACTTAAAATGAATACACATTAGTTAAACCAGGGGACTTTAGGTTAAGATGGCATTCATACTCTGATGCACTCTCTTCTCTCCAGACACTTAGTAGTGATGGATAAAAAATAAAGAGAGAAATCAAAAAAGACCACACTGAAATGAGCAAACAAACTGTGGTGTGTTGAAACAAAGGAATAGTAGTATTCAGCAATGAAAAGGAATAAATTATTGCTACAGCCACATGGATAAATCTCAAAAACAACATGCTGAGCAAAAGAAGTCTTACACAAAGGAGTACACGCTATATGATTCTGTAATATAAAATTCGAAAGCAGGCAAAACTAATCCATAGTAGAAATAAAAAAACAGGGCAATGGTTGCTTCTGTGGGGTGGAGGGGTATGGACTGACCAGGAAAGAGCATGAGAAAACTTTCTCTGGTGATGGTAATATTGTACATCTTGAGAAGAGGTTTGAGTATAGATGATGTGTTTGATAACACTGAAGACCTGTATATTTCATTGCGTGTAAATATTACTTCAAAAGAAAAAAAGGAACTATAAACAAAAACAAATGTTGACGGACACCTAGGTGGCTCAGTCGGTTAAGCATCCGACTCTTGGTTTCGGCTCAAGTTATGATCTCAGGGTCATGAGACTGAGCTCCACATCAGGCTCTCTCTCTTTCCCTCTCCCTCTGCCCCGCCCCCCTTTTCCTCTCCCTCTCCCCCAAAAAACAAAACAAAACAAAAAAACCCAAATGTTGAGCTCCAGTTAATAATATGTAATGCTTTAGTGTCTACGGGAAGAGTAACAACTTACTTTGAAGTGATCAAGAAATAGGATGGACAAATACGTAATAAAGACTCTATAGCAAAATACTGATTGTAGAACCTAAGTGATGGGCATAATATGTTCATTGTATAATTTTTTCAAGTTTTCTGTATGTTTGAAAATTTTAATAATAAAACGTTGTAAAAAAAAAAAAGAGACATAGTGGGCTCAAAGACAAATCTTTATGGTTCTGAAAAGGGAAAGAAATATAAAGTAATGAGTAAGGCTGATGCCATGGTTTGATGGGTCCTGAGTCTGGCAGCAGGCAGTGGCCAGTAAGCCTTCCCATAGTAAAAGGACCTTATAGGTTGCCCACTCAAAACAAGAGCCAGAGCGAGTTTCATAATTTGAATCCAGGAACTGGGTTAGGCCAATATCAATATGGAACAGAACTGTCATTGTAAGACTTGGTCCTTGACTGGGGAGCATCTAGGAATTGGGTTGGAGACAATTGTAAAATGGTTAAACAGCAAGGGTGATGACAAAGGGTAGGGAAGAAAACTTCTACTAAAATTTAGGTTGCAAACCAAAATTTCAAAACACATGAATAAATCTAATACCAAGAGAAGGCCAATAAAAGTAACACATGGAATAAAGTTACACTCTAGATGAATTTAATTTTATGGAACAGTTAGATAAGGCTGTTCTGGTCCTGCTTAAGAAAGCCAAAAAGCAAGCCTCTAACAGATCAAACTGTTTCCAAGTAAGTTAACTGTATCCCAAAACAAAGCTCAAGAATATATATATATGAATACAAAAATATCCAGCACCCTAAAGTAAAATTCACGGTGTTTAGCATCCAATAAAAAATTAACAGCCATGCAAAGAAGAAAATATGACTCATTATGAGGAGAGAAACTAATCAAAAGAAATGGACCCTAGAAATGACATGGATCCTAGAACTAGTAGACAAGAACATCGAAATAATTGTTATAACTACTCCATATTTTCAAAAAGGTAAGTAAAGATTGAGCATACTGTACGGAGACATGGAAGATATTTAAAAAGACCCAAATCCATTTCTGAAGATGAAAAAATACATTTGAGATGAAAAATACACTGGATGAGATTAATAGCTGACTTAACATTACAGAACAAAAGATTAGTATATTTGAAGACTTATCAACAGAAAGGATCTAATATGAAACACAGAAAGGGAAAAAAAGGCTGGACAAAAATACCTCAAAACATCAGTGAGCTGAAGGACAACTTCATGCAGTTTGCAGAGAAGGGGCAGAGACGTACAAGAAAACTACAGATGCCTATCACTCAGGAACATAGATGCAAAACTTAACAAAATTAACAGATGAAATCCAACAATATATTAAAAGGCTAATACATCATGACCTAGTGATGGCTTAGCATAACATTAAAAATTTAATGTAATTCACCATATTAACAGACTGAAAAAGAAAAACCATATGATCATCTCAATACATGCAGAAAAACCACTTGCTAAAATCCAATGTCTAGTCCTGATAAAAACTGTCAGCCAACTAGGAATGTAAAGGAACTTAACCTGGTAAAGGACAGCAATAAATATGTAGAGCTAACATCATACTTTAGGAAAAACTGCTTTCCTCCTAAAATCAGGAACAAGACACTTAATAGCTATGTGTCCTCAAGCAATTGCTCAACCTCTGTGTAACAGGTTTCCGGACGGGAACAGAGCTTGGCACTTCATAAGTGCTAGCAATGATAATGCTGATCATGGAGTAGACATAGGCGGTGGCAGAAGAGCTAGAGAGAAAGAACAAATCCAGTAATTTCTCCTTTTTGAACCTCAGAATCAATTACCCCGCAGCTTCTGTGTCCACTGCCCAACATTGCCCCAGTGCCTTTTAGCGGTTAGGTCAGGAATGTGAAATGGTAGGACACAAGATACAATCTTCCCACGAGAGCCATAAGATCACACCTTCTTCTTCTTTCCTTCATCCCGTGGAGTGAAAAAAACAAAGCGAGAAAACACCATTCTGTGCTATACATACTCATTCTATTTCCTGGCCCCTTCATCATTTTAATTCTCCCTACCATCCCCTACCCCTTTTTCTTTCTTTACCCCCACCGCCTGGCTCCTTACACCCACATTACCAGCAGTAAACACTGGAATCAGAGCTCATTGTGGTCAGTTCTACTGTAGGTTCAAGCATTATATTTCAGATACTTTATCATATTGTACCTAAAAATTTCAATTAAAGAATCTTTAAAGGTGTAGGAGCCAGAAACCCAAAAAGCAGGGCTTTGAAGAAATATCTGGAAGCAGCCTGTTGTGAGCACGGAATTCCTTTACAATATGCTTTATTTATTGTGTGTCAACTATACTTCAATAAATAAATTTTCAAGAAATATTTTTTCTTTATTTATTCCGTGATATATCTGGTTTTAATATAAAAAGTATTATTTCTCCAAATCTTTATATAAAATCAGTGTTGTAGGAAGATATGCCATATCTGTTCTGTGGTTTTGAATACACCTCAGAATGGAACAAATAATTTGAGATATAAAGTTTTGCTTCTTTTTAAACATGCTTATCCAAGGCTGCTTGGCCCAGCATCATATCAAGAGCTGCCAAAACACACCTATTATTAAAAGAAACTCATCTCCCTAGATTTTTTTATTTCTCTGCCTCATGCTTACTCTTGGGTCTGCATTTTCAAATAGCCTCACGTCCTTGATTTGAGTCAAATACATCTTTTAAAATTGGTATTATGGATCATGCTAAACCCTTGGCCTTTTTATGCTATATAACCTTTTTACCGTGAAGGATAACATACAGAAAAGTACACAAAACATAGTTCAATGAATTAGAAAGTAATTGGTATTCGGGTTAAGAACCCAAACAATATTCTCAGAAAGTCTCTTGTGTCGCCTTCCCTCTCCACTATCTTGACTTCAATTACTGTAATTTAGTGTACTTGTTTCTGAATTGTTATATAAGTGGATGCTGTGTATACTTTTATTTCCTGTTTTACAGCTTTATGCTTGCAGATTCATCCATGCAGCTATACTTAGCACATTTTTGTGGCTGTATAGTATTTTATTGTACAATAAATGTGCTGTAACTTGCTTACACGTTCTACTCTTAATGGACATTTAACTTGTCCTCACATTTTGGCCATAATGAATAATGCCTATACAAACATTTTCATATAAGGCACTTGGTGCATATGCGTATACTTGCATTTTTGTTAGGTCCATACACGCTGAGCATGGTATTTCTCAGCCATAAGGTCTGTGCTTCTTCAACTTCAGTGGGTAATGCTAACAAATGTTCTACGGGGTAGTATCAATTTACACTCCCATGTTCCCCTTGCACCAAATCCTTGCCAAAACCTTATTAGCCACCTGGTAGGTATGTGGTGGCACTGCGTTATGGTTTTAATTTCTATTTCTCAGATGACTGATTATTCTTATTTTTAGAAATTCTTTACATGTCCTGAATACGAGCCCTTTGTTGGATATATCTTCACCCGTCCTACGTCTTGCCTTTCACATTCATAATGGTATCTTTTGATGAACAGAGTTCTTAATTTTAACACAGTTATTAACCTTTTCCTTTAAGGTTAATGCTCTTGCTCTTTGGCTTTTCATTACTGGCTTATCTGAATTATGTCCTGACAGTGCCACGTTTCTGAATTATGATCTCGGGCATTTTTGCATTCCTGTCCTCTTAAAGGACTTAGCCAGGCATGGCTAGAGCAGCCAATCCTGAATCAAGGCTCTGCGTCCATATCTGACTTCACCAGCCCTGTTACCCCGATATCCTTATGCTTTGGGGGAAACAAGGGTTGGGGGAGGGAGGGTATAATTCACTGTGTAATAGAGTGATGTTGCAGTCTGAACACACCTCTTGTCTGAAGCATTATGTTTAATGTAGTCTGAGATCATGTAAGCCGGTTTTGGGGCAGCTGACACACGGATGACTCACGTTGAACTTTCAGCCTAGTATAATCCTAAACCTTTTCACATACCTGACCCAGCATGAACTTGCTCATTTTTGCACAAAAATCCACAACTGCCACAGTTTTAACCTGTTTGATGTGGACCAATATTTCTATCTTTAACATATTACTCAAAAGCCTGTATGCAGAGATGACCTGGAATAAGGTTAAAAATTGGAGACTGGTCAAACAGTAATCCGTAATTGGTGCTGACAAATGGTTCTGTAAAATCCTGGTAAACAGACCCAGTGATGTGCCTCTGGCCACCATCCTAACATCTGGTCTTTTCCACATTTTTAATCAAAAACTAGAATAAAGACATTGATGCCCTGTGTATGAGACCATGGCTGATATGACATTACAAGGAATAATAAAATAAAACAGTAAAAGAGAAAACTGACAAATTTTCTTTTCAATCAAATTTCATCTTTATCTTTATCTTTATCATCTAATCAAAGTCATGTCGGCAACTGTTAGTAATAGAATACCAACTAAATAAATGTTTCTAAGCATTCATTACTTTCTTTTATATAAACTTAGTTCCCCTTTTTTCCATAAAGAGAATTTTCTATTCTCTTTCCTTTACTGATACAATTTTATACTTATTCCTCCTGGATTTTTCTGTAATTCTGGTTTTTTCCATTTCTAAATTGTTTGTTGTACTTGTTCATAATGTTTAAACTTCTAGCACAGCAATAATCTGTGGACCTCCAATTCTGACCACATTTTTCTTATTGCCTATATAATGTCTTACTCTGCCCACACTTGCGAAGCTTCTAATCAGAGGCTGAATTGGTAGACTGGACCTCCTTTCCTTGTGTCTGGAGTCTCATGGAGCTCCTCATAAATAAAGGCTACTTTGAAGCTAAAATTTCAGGCTCAGCAGTACAAGTTTTATTACCCCTTCAGCCTTGAGTTCTCAAGCCAATCAGAAAGCAGACAGGCAGTTGTTAATTTGGGGGGGCCTTCTCTCCAGGGTGATCTCCCAAAGGTGGTCTCACCCAGCTAGCTGTATACTGACACTGGATCGGGATATAAAAACCATTCACGGGGAAACCCTTGGTAGGGGAGGATAGTCTCTGAAGGAACTGCTGTGATAATGCTATGACTTTGGGAAAATGACTCAGTCTCTAAAATTCTGTGCCTTTACTTGTAAAATGAAGGGCTAAAATAAGTGACCTTAAGGCCCTATGAAGGTCTGAGATGTCATTTCTAACAGTTTTGTGTTTTCTTCTAGATTGTTCTAAAAAATTCTTGCCAATGCAAGTGTCAAGTATTGTGTGCTCTAAGCAAATACAAACTAAAGTCATCTTCTTTTCCTAAGGAGGAATCTGTACCTCATCACCAGCGTCATCACACACACAACCTACTGCATTCAACAAGTGAGATGAGGGGGCACCTGGGTGGCTCAGTCGGCTGCCTTCGGCTCAGGTCATGATCTCAGGGTCCTGGGATCGAGCCCCGCATCGGGCTCCCTGCTCAGTGGAGAGTCTGCTTCTCCCTCTCCCTCTGCCTGCCTCTCTGCCTACTTGTGCTCTCTCTCTCTATCTCTGTCAAATAAATAAATAAAATCTTAAAAAAAAAACAAAAAACAAGTGAGATGAGAAATTGTCAAGGTCAGTGTATCAGGCAGGGTCGGCAGGAGACAGAAGCCACATCTGTTATTTAAACATAAAGAATTTAATACTAATATAAAGAACTGTTAATCAAGTACCAAAGACTGAAAATGCAAGAAGGGGACACTGAGGTATCCTAGCACGAAGCAGTTACTCACTCCTAGGGTGGGGAAACAAAGAGAAGCGTGGGGATTATTACAATTTAGAAGCTTGGATAAGGGATCCCCCAGAGCTGGCATGCAGACTTTTGTGGTAGGAGAGCTGGCCAGCTGGTGCTGATATCTCTGAAGAAGTGCGATAAGGCTCATTTTAGGTCTGAGGAAAAGTTGTCAGCTAAAATAAACTGCTGCTACTCAGGCCAACTGCCAGGGCAAAGGCCAGTGCTGCAGGAATGCAGACCAGGAAAAGGAAGCAAACTGTTAAGAGGAAGTCCCTTCTTCCTCCTCCAGCCTTCCAGTCTCTTTCTAGCATCCTCTACTGGCAGATTCTAATAGGGAGCAAAGGACAAGAGAAAAATGGTTTGCAAAGTCCCATCCCCAGTATTACCAAGCAGAGCACAGAAGAGCATGTTTGCTTCTGAGACACAACAGCCTTTGAGAAAGATCTGGAGGATGACTGATAGTATGTCCTTGTGGCAGCACTGAAGGGTACAGGGTCCTTCGTCTAGGGGACCTCACCTCCCCTTTAATCAGACGCTCCAGGTCTATGGATTGGCTTATATCTGTAAACTGTGTGAAAGGTGGTAACTCTCCATTGTGATGACTCAAGTCAGGTTTCTGGCTCCAGACATGGAGTTTTTCCTTCTATGTAGTTCATGTAGCATTTAGTAGGCTGCCCATCTATTTTATTCCTAGAGACACTATAATGCATTAGCCACTGCCAAAAATCCTTGTAAGCCAAAACATTCTCTGCTTTATCCTCCACTGCCCATTATGGAGCATATGTCCACCTTGACTCCTGTGGGGTGCCACTGGACCTCAAGTCAGGAGCTCCCACCATCATAAACAGCCTACAGAGAACAGAGATTTTCAAGGATACGAGTCTCCTCCCAGCAATTTATTTCTCAGTGCCTTCATGAAAAGTGTATCTTCTGCACAGTCTTAAAGGACACAGTGGGGGGGGGGGGGGTGTGCAGGTTGCACATAATAAATCCAGTCCAATATTCCTATCTTTCTAAGCCTTCAGATTCCTTCCTCATTATGCCAGGAAAGTTCTAGCACCTCAACCTTATTACATATAGGCCACCACTGAGTCCAAGTTTCAGTCAACCAAATCTGAGTTAATACCTTAGATTCAAAATTTCTTGAGAACACACCCAGATCAATAAATTTTATCTGGGGCACCTGGGTGGCTCAGCTGGTTAAGCATCAGACTCTTGATCTCAGCTCTGGTCTTGATCTCAAGGTCATGAGTTCAATCCCTGCCTTGGGCTCCACACTGGAGGTGGAGCCTACTAAAAAATAAATAAATAAAAGAAAGAAAAGAAATAAATACTTTTATCTGATTTAGTGTTACATTCTATCCTTCCTGGCCTAACCTATTTACAACCCATTCTCACAGATACTGCTCCTTCCCAATGATACAAATTAGTAAAATTTTGCAAATCTTTTAGAGGCTAGGCTCTTTCCAACCAGGTTGGATTTTGTCCCTGTCCTTTGGAGCATGAAGAGATCTGGGCCTCATAACAAAAGGTTATAGAGATAGGTCTTGAGTATAGACATCCTCTGCAAAGCAATTACTCTAGGAAAGGTTATTACAGGACCTTCAAGCCAAGGAGGGACAGTTTTTTGGACATGGAAAGCTAAGCAGGCTGCTTCCATGAACAAAGGAGAGTCAGAATGACCCGGGTTTCAAGACTCTCAGTTTTATCCAAGTCAACTTAGATGTTCGCATTCCAAGTCTCAGGGCTCTGGTTCTTTCTTTCCACTCGGTGCCCTAAATGAGACATTGACAAGGTTGTGTAATTCTATTACCAGCACAATTAAAACTGTGTTCAATGTTTAGTTCTGTGGCTACATGAAAGAAAGTGCTTTAGAACCCAGATCCTCTCTAATTCTTTAAGAGTTGACGTGGGTGTTTTAAGATCTTAGCTTATCATTTTCTTTTTGTAAGGGCTCCAGTGATCTCAGAAGCAACCATCCCACCCATCCCTCAGTCCTTACAGTCAAAAAGTCCTTTAGCCACTAGGTCCCCCAAACACTTCAGAAATCATTTTATCACAATCAATCAAAGGTAGTAATCTGATGAATCGTGATGCCAATACATGCCATGGATTACTAGAACCTTATATCCTGTTGGCAAGGAGCTGAAGATGTGACCAAGGTAATCCCTGAAGCCCATCTTTGAGAGTTTCTCCCCCGGGATCCCAATTATAGTAACAATTTCTTTATTAATACCTTTTATAAGTCCAATCGGGAGACAAAAAACACACCAGTTATTTTAACAGAGGGCATTTAATATGAGTAATTGTTAACCATATGCTGAAGAACTGAAAAAGCTAAAAGGGGACAGTGAGTATCGAAGTAGTACCAGTAGGAAGCAGCTATCACTCCAAAACAGGAATAAAGAGAATTACTACAGCTGAGAAATTTGGAGGAAGAACTGCCATGGAGCTGGGACTCAGATCTGAGGAAAGGGTATTGATATCTTTGAAGGGGTGCGATAGGCTGGTTCTAAGAGAGTGGAAAACTACAAACTGGAGAAACTGGGGCCAACTATTCATGCCAGAGTGAGGCACTATCACTGTGGTGAGACAGACAAGAAAAAGAAGCACACAGGAAGCAGCAAGCCCTTTTGTCCTCTACCCTTCCACTCTCCCTCCCCTGCTGGCAAAGCCTGCTAGGCAGCCAGCTAGAAAGAAGAAATGTGGTTTAGAGGTTCTGCCCCAGATTCACAAAACAGAATCTAAAGGGGTGCTATGGAGCTGAGGGACAATAGCTTAATAACCTGTAGTCAAGCAGGGAGCAGCTGCAGAGTCAGGGTACCTGATTATCTGAAACTGTTAAAGGATGTGTGGCATTTTGGTCTCCTTTCTGCACAGTGCCTGGCAAACAGCAACAGCTTAATAAATGTGAGCTATTAGAGCTCACGAAACCACCAAGGAGTTAAAGAGAAATACCATACTTCAGTGGCATGATTCTTTGCTATTGCTATTGGGATTCCAATATTCAGATGTTCTTGTTCTTTCTCCACCCCCACACAGTGCAAGCAGACAAGGAGAACAGTAGAAAGAAGCAGTGGGAAAGAAAATTAGAGCAGTGCTGAGGTAATGGCGAAGACACGAAACCAATAGGGATTATATTTTGGGAGGTTAAAAAAAAAAAAATAACACAGGTGAAAAGCATAGTGGATTCATGGGTTTACCTCCTGTCTGGGTACTATTAGAAAGTTGCTTTTATGAGATCTAGATGGTTTTCTTTGTTTCTACTCAATGTATCTGTTGCCTTGGCTTAGGTTAGCAAATAAACACTAGTAAAAAGTTTATCTATATGGACAAAGCTAACCCAGCTAAAGGGAATGGTTAGATTAGGTTCAAGATAACTGGTTAGGCCCAAATCAGAATGAAAGTGATTGGCACTTACATGGTCTTGGGTCCTCAGCAATGCTTAGCCCAGACTTCCAAAAATTCTACAGGTATCTGGCCTTCCACCCCTCCAACATCATACCCAAATGGAGGGCTTATGTGATCATTAAGTTTTCAAAACAAGTCTTAAACTTGGCAGAGCCAGAATTTGAATCTAGGTCTGTCTGACTCCAAAGTGTCTCTTAACCACTACAAACATGAGGTTCCTGACTACCCTTACCCACAGATGCCACCATCATTGTCCATCTGGTCCTCACTCATTTTCCTCTTCCCAATATTATAGATAGATATCTAAGATATCTAATTAGCTGGCCTACAGAAAATTAAAATTTAAGGATATAATGCAATGATCAACGAGTTACCTATTTTCCTGAATGGAGGAAAATTACATTTCTTTAAGAGAATAACCTTAACATTATAGTCATTAAGAAATCTTGTGTTCGGGCACCTGGGTGGCTCAGTCGGTTAAGCGTCTGTCTTCAGCTCAGGTCATGATCCTGGAGTCCAGGGATCGAGTCCCACATCGGGCTCTCTGCTCAGCGGGGAGTTTGCTTCTCCCTCTGACCCTCCCCCCCCTCATGCTCTCTCTCTCAAATAAATAAATAAAAATCTTTTAAAAAAATTAAAAAAAAAAGAAATCTTGTGTTAAGACTGCTTTACTCACTTAGGCAACCAAGTTGCAAATTTCAATTACAAACTTTCTTGAAATGAACAATAAACAACAATAAAATCTGAGGTGTCCATAACAAATTGCATAAGACCGGTCTTAATCTTCTCCCACCCACAAACAAGGAATTTTGTGCTCTACAGCAGGCAGGGTGAGGGGCAGTATGGAAATACTAAGACTGGGCTTAGTTTTTAAAGATGGCATATAGTTTGAGAAATTAACAAGGGCTTGTTTCCTTTCTGTAAAGCAATCCTATATATGTGATCAAAGCGTATTTTAAGATTTGTTTTACACAGGCTGATCTATTCACTAACACGCTTCCTCTGTCCCTCTGCTCATGTTGTATCCCTGAAATGCCTTCTATTCTCTATCATACACACTTAACTTCATTTGTTTCTCAAAATACCGATTCTTCAAAATCCAGCTCATGTCTCTCTCCGCAATGGATGAATTAGTAAGATGGTTTCAACTAGCCGTATTTATAAGGCTTCTCTAAACATGATACAATGGCTTCTCCTCAAGAGAGAAATTTTAGAATCTCTGAGCTAGAAAAATTGCTCAGGGATTATCTAACAGTCTATTCTCCTTGTCTCCAATGGGTAAACTGCCCCTACCCGTTAATGTAACTTATCTCAAAGGTCTTTTCCAGCTCTAAACTTACGGCTTCATAGTTCTGTCGACTAAATATTACTTCAAAAGGCGTGGAATATATCTAGAAACCATTAAATTCCCAAACGGTAACGGAGTTCAGTTAGAAGTTACGCTGGAAGATCTGAGGTCAAGTGCTCGGTTCTGGTCAGAACAACAATCAACTGTGTTTACTGTCCACGTCTGTGCACTGTACCGCCGGTGACTGATTCACTCTGGGCACACAGTAGGCCCCAATCCGGGACAGAAGCTTGCTGGTCAAGCACTCTATCCCAACACCGAGACGAGGCCCTCACTGACCGCTTTATCTCTTAGAAACAAAGCTGGGTAAAATACCTCAATCCGGCACCAGCCCCCGATACCCGCTGCGACGGGGACGGCACAGTGATGCAGAGCAGTGATGCAGGTGCACAACGCACCTGTTTTGCTCCGGGAGCCAGTCGGAGTTCGCGGCACCAGCTCCCCCACAGCCCCAGGAGCGCCAGCCTCGCAGCTCCCCCGGCTCCAATGCCCCCCCCCTCCTCCGGGGCTCTCCGCGACCCCACTGCCCCAGCAGTCCGCCCCTACGTCCCTTGTTTCTAACCATGGGGCACTTACCATCCCAATACCAGGCCGGTGGTCACGATGAAGCAAGTAAAGACCACCGCGATGTAGAAAAGCGGCGAATACTCATACAGCGTTACCAGAAATACCGCAGCCATCAGGATGTCCTAAACTGAGCCAAGCTTCAGCCGCCCAGCCCAGCCCACCCGGCCGGTGTCAAAGCCACTACGGTGCCTCAGAGCTGACAAACTTCGTAGCTACGCACTCGCCCGGGGTTCTAAGGCTAGACGTCAGGGCAACCTCGCCGGCCGCGGGAGCCAGAGTGCCAATCACGACGTCGCCTGCAGGGCTCGCCCCGCCCCTCCTGCTCCAGTCCCGAGCTATTGGCTTCGCAGAGGGGCGGTGCCCAGACTGGACTCACGGGATTGGTACCCGGAGAGCGTCTGTGTGTCCCAGCGGTCAAGGCTTTTCTGCGGCAAATTCTAAATACGCATAGCGGCCAAATCTGTCCAAGGATCAGGTAAGGTTTTCTGATGACACAGAGAGGAGGCACAGTCCGAAATCCACGTCGCAGAGTCTAAATCCCGCATCTTGGATACGCGGCAAATTTGAGCGGAGGAGAAGAGCCGGCATCTTGGGTTCTACCAAGTGAAGTAACCTCACACCTGCTCTTGTTTTATCTAGAAAAGTTACAGTTAGACACTACGAAAGACCAAAAGGAGTCTTACAAGCAGTTTATACGAAACTTGTCGGCCTTTTCAAGTTGGATATAATGATAAAGGAAAATTAGCATTGCGTATCAAGATTCTCATAGAAGTAAATCAACTGTCCTCCCACATTCCCTTCTTTTTCTCCTCCCCCTACCTCCTTCAAATTAGAATTAGATATTTGAACTTTTTTGTATTAATTTTTACTTTAATAATAATTTTAAATATATACGTGTGTGTGTGTATATATATATATATATATATGCCTTTAAGAAAGGAGCGAAATGCTCATCCCCCTCTCCTCATCCCCATTCAGCCAGCCCCATGAAGGTAGCCTCCCTGGAAGTCCCTCACACCTCCACTGACAGCTCATCGGTTTGGATTTAGCCCTTGGCCACACGCAGTTACCACAGAGACAGGTAATTTAGTCTTTTATTCTGAGCAGCAAATCACTAGTAAAATTAATGTTGGAGAAAGATGAGCTAAATTTGTTCTATGGCTTCACATATCTCTTGGCCAATGACCATGTGTTGTGTACTCTCTGGAGTAGTGCTGTGTAAGCAGCTTGGTTCAACAACATAATTTTTGATAACTACATATATGATTTGTGAAAGTATATAGTTTATTGTTGGACAATTTTTAAAATTATAAACAACACCGCAATGAACATTCTTAAAGCTAAATCATCTCCTTAGGTGGAACTAGAGGTGGAACTTTTAGTTCAAAAAGTATGCACATTGTAAGCCTTTAGGGAAACAATGCTTCTCCAGAAATATTATACCGATTTATGCTCCCACCCTTTCATCCGCAGTTTTGTGATCATTTGATATTGTCACTTAAAAAGCTTGGCCAATGGGAAAGGCAGTTTTATTGCAATAAGCAATAAAGAGTTTTCATAATGAAAACAGGGAATTCCAAGTTAAAGTGGCATATTAAACATATGCCTATAATTTTGCTCTCTCCCCAAACTCCACTAAAACTACAGTAAAGGGATGTAAAAAATAAATCAAAAACAAGAAGAGGAAATAACATAACAGAAGCACATATTGGAAGATGGAAAGCAGCTGAACAAGGATAATTCACTAACCAGCCCGTAAAAGTCAAATCCCAAACCAGCAGTGGAGAAAACTGACTCAACTTGATTTACACTGAAGAATTCTCAAAAAGAACATGAACTATCACAAATTTAACTCAAGCCTTTATTTCCCATTTGGATATCTGATACAACAATTCCAACTTGTCACTTTACTTCCAACATTGATTCTTTCTAACACATAATACACGATACACAGTGCAGGCAAAAATTATTTTTTAACATGTATCCTTTATTTTTAAACATGTTCTATTTCATTCCACCACCCCAAATCCTTGATTGCCATGCTATGTATCCTTGAGGATGAAGTCTTAAGTTCCTTGTTTGACATCGCCATCTCTACATGATCTGACTCCCACTTACTTACTCAGTCACAAAATATTTGTTTTGTGTCAGATATGTGCCAGACACCATAGAAGGCATTAGGGATACAATAATAAGCCAAAAATGACATATCTCTGTTCTCATGGAATTTATCATCTAATGGAAAAGAGAAACATTAATCAAAGAATCTTGAATAAAATATAAAGGCAAAATTATAATAAGTGCTATTAAAAAGAGGTACATGGAGCTAGAGGGCATATAATGGGAGACTAGTGAAACATAAGGAAGATCAGGAAAATATTCCCTGAAAAACAGATGATTGAGCTGAGAGCTGATGGAGAGACATTTACCAGGCAAAGGGACAGGAGGGGAGAAAGCATTTAGGACAGAAGCTCTAGCATGTGCAAAGGCCCTGAAGTGGGAGAAATCATAGCACACCTGAGAAAATGAAAAGCCAATATGACTAAAGCATGGAGAGTGAGGAAGAGCATGCTAGGGGATGAAAAGGAGAGATAGGTAGGGCCCAGACCATACATGAGTCTTGCTATTTTAACTACTCAACTGTACCCTTAGAGCAATGAGAAGCCACTGATATGATTGAAGAAGGGGCATATTATGGACTGAATTGTGTCCCCCCAAAATTAATATGCTGAAGTTCTAGTTTCCAATGTGATTGTATTTGGAGATGTAGCCTTTAAGGAAGTAATTAAGGTTAAGTGAAGTCATAAGGGTAGGATGCTAATTCAATAGGAGTAGTGCCCTTATAACAAAAGAGAGACACCAGAGATCACTTTCTCTATGCAGGTGTATACAGAGAAAAGTCCATGTGGGAACAGTGAGAAGGCAACCGTCTGCAAATCAAGGAGAGAGTTCTTTCCAGAAAGCCTGCTGGCACCTTGATCTTGGACTTCTCACCTCAAGGACTGTGAGAAAATTAATTTCTTTTGTTTTAACCACTTGGTCTGTGGTATTCTATTATGATAGCCAGGCAGATTAATACAGGGAGTGACATTCTGTTTGCATTTTCAGTCACTTAGGCTATTGTGTAGAAAACTTATTGGAAGGAGGCTGGGATGAATATAAATGAATATGGGGATATCAATTAACTGGATTCTTTAAGAAGTCCAGGCAAGAAGTATTGGTAACTCTGATAAGGATAGTGACGAGGACTTGCAGTGAAGTGGATTATTAGTCAGAAATTATTGCATTTGTAAGTGACAAAACTCGAAACAAAACAGTAAATCACTTGAGATAGAGATGTGTTTCCCTTTCAGGCAAAAGTGTGGAGGTAGGTCAATGCAGGACTGATACGGTGCACAGTGCAAGGGAACCAGGCTTCTATTTTGCTCCACGATGTATAGCCCCCATTCCTAAGGTCGCCTCATGGTTCAAGATGCTTGTTGCAGCTCCAGCCATTTACTCCAACCCCTTCCAGCACCCACCCCCTTCCCATTCTGAGACTGCAGTCTGAAGGGGAAGCCAGAACCTCAGTACAGTATGGCCTGCTGAACTTAGTCAAGCCCCACGTTATTGCCACGCTCCAGCACACTGGAAGGGAAAGACTTCCCCTCCTTCCTACTCGGCAGATACAGGCCTTCTGTCCTGGCCCCGGTTTCCTCTACCACATGGCATAGGCTAAATGCCATTTTTAATTTTGCCACGGTCTGGATTTTGAAATGTTGGTAGAGCTTTAAAATTTTATAAAACCTTTCTCGGTAGTGTCTGGCTTTTTCTAGATTTACTGTGTTTCTGGGGATTCAAAAATCCTATTTTGGTAGCCAAAAGCTGCTTGCTTTCTTCTGCATTCCTAACATCACAGTTCTATTTATCCTTTGAGGCTTATTCATGCTTCTGACTGACCAAGGAGAAGGTCTCATAAGAGAAATGCAAGCAAATATTAACGTGTTTTTAAAAATTATTATCTGCATTGCACAATTTTCTTGGCGCTGTTAACCCTTTCATTTTATATGGTCTTTCTATAGCCTACATTATTTCTTGGAAGGGCAAATTTATGTCTATTGTGAAGACACCAGTAGAAACATAATAAGCATCATAACTCTGAGTTTCAAACTTTGAGACAACTATTGCCCAACAGAACTGAATGAGTGTGCAATTGGGTATAATCCCATAGACGGCAGGAATTGTGAAAAATCTTGTATGTAGTACCTTGGCAGAACCTGACTCCTAGTAGCCCACTGAACTTCCAAGTCCCTCTAGTAAAAACCTCTCATGGTCTTAGCTGTTGGGCTTCTGTCATCTATATATACTATGTGATGGGAGGCTACCTGAAGCTCACTCCAACTGAGCTGACACTGATGACTTATGTGGTACATGGTCTGTGGCCCAAAGCTTAGGACATTCATCTAGGACAGTGGTTCTCGACTGGGGTTGCTTTCCCACCTCTGTGCCCTGGCAACATTTGACAATGTCTGGACACATTTTGGTTCCCAGTGGGGGAGGAGTTACTGGCCTCTAGTGCAATCCCCGCCCCCCCACACACACACCTGAAGCCCTGCATGACATTTGGTATTCTGCTAAACACCCTACAATGCACAGAACAGTGCACCCACAACAAAGAATTATTTAAATCCAAATGTCAGTATTGCTAAATTGAGAAACTCTGATACAGAAAATTCTTTTGGTTCTGGACACTTCTCACCAAATCACTGTTTCCATATTGGCCCAGGCCATGTCTTCCATGGATCCCCAAAATAGCCTCCTAAATGGTTTTCTTGCTTCTCTATTTCCCAAAGTCTATTCTTTTTAAATTTGTTTTACTTTTTTAATATTTAATTTTTCATTTACATACAGTAAAAATCATTACGTCTCATGTACAGTTCTATGAGTTCTAACAAATGTACAGAGGTCATAGAACATTAGCACCATCAAGTTTCAGAATCACAGCTCAATTTTCAAAGTCTTTATTATGCTCTTCGGGTCTGTCCCTCACAGGAGCCACTCTGGGGTTAATCTGAGTCTTGGCAATGGTTTATATTGTAGGTAAGTTCTTGTAGTCTTTGCTATGCTTCTGTGGGTGTGTTCTACATACATGGACCTGGGGTATGTGCCCTGGTTCAGTTTCAAACTCTGCTCTTCAGGACTTCCCTTCTACCCCTGGACTCCCTTTCCCTGTTCTTCTGGTCTGAAAGATGGGACCCTCCATTCTACACTGTTGTGCAGTTCTATGTGACTGAGCCTGTCCTTCAGATGAAATGGCAAGAGAAAAGGAAGAAAAAAAAGTAACTGGCATACCTCCTTCACTCTATGCACAACAGTGCCCCTTTCCAAATTCCTCACAGAAAGATGGATTTTCTCTCAGGTTTTAGGTGCCTATGCTCCTGCCCTGCTGAGACAGAGCTAACGATTTTGGTGGTTGGTGTTGCCCTCGGGGCAGGGTGAGGAGAGAAAAAAGGGGAAGGGGGGGCAATTCCTTCCACATTCTCCTGTTCCACACTCTTCCCTGATCCAGACTGCTCTCCTGTCATGCAGTAGAGGAGGAAAAAAGAACAAGAAAATTCACTGACACCCTACTGGTCATTCTTCAGGTTCTACCTTCTTGTGGTGGAAGGCCTAAAATTAAGGTCTCATATTATGTGCTGCCATGACATTTGGTGACATTGGGCATGACCTAAATGCAAGCTCTGCTCCCTACTCTGCTCACATAGATAAAGTCCTCTACCCAGACAACCCTCATCATAGGGACCAGGCACAGGGCCTGCTTCTCCTTCAGTGGCAGGCTTCAGGTCCCCACCAACCTGGGCACCACACCCTCTTTAAGCCTGCCTCACACAGCCTCTAGTTGTTCACTGTGTTCGCAAGGGCAGCTGCCTGACCCTGCATGGCATTTGGTGTCCCCCTTCGCTGGACTCTGAGTATATATGACTACAAAACTGCCATCAGTCTCATATGTCTAGTGTTGAGTGTTATGTGTTTGGCTATCCCCATAACCCCAGGGCAGGAATCCCTCCTTCACAAACAGGATGAAGAGGAGACCATCAAAACTTTTCCATGGTACTGGCACAAAAAACAGACACATATATCGATGGAACAGAATAGAAAGCCCAGAAATGGACCCTCAACTCTATGGTCAACTAATCTTCGACAAAGCAGGAAAGAATGTCCAGTGCAAAAAGACAGTCTCTTCAACAAATGGTGTTGGGAAAATTGGACAGCCACATGCAGAAGAATGAAACTGGACCATTTCCTTATACCACACACAAAAATAGACTCAAAATGGTTGAAAGACCTAAATGTGAGATAAGAGTCCATCAAAATCCTAAAGGAGAACACAGGCAGCAACCTCTTCGACCTCAGCCGCAGCAACTTCTTCCTAGAAACATCGCCAAAGGCAAGGGAAGCAAGGGCAAAAATGAACTATTGGGACCTCATCAAGATAAAAAGATTTTGCACAGCAAAAGAAACAGTCAACAAAACCAAAATACAACCGACAGAATGGGAGAAGATATTTGCAAATGACATATCAGATAAAGGGCTAGTATCCAAAATCTATAAAGAACTTCTTAAACTCAACACCCAAAGAACAAATGATCCAATCAAGAAATGGGCAGAAGACATGAACAGACATTTTTCCGAAAAAGACACCCAAATGGCCAACAGACACATGAAAAAGTGCTCAACATCGCTTGGCATCAGGGAAATCCAAATCAAAACTTCAATGGGATATCACCTCACACCAGTCAGAATGGCTAAAATTAACAAGTCAGGAAACGACAGATGTTGGCAGAGAAAGGGGAACCCTCCTACACTGTTGGTGGGAATGCAAGCTGGTGCAGCCACTCTGGAAAACAGTATGGAGGTTCTTCAAAAAGTTGAAAATAGAGCTACCCTATGACCCAGCAATTGCACTACTGGGTATTTACCCCAAATATACAAATGTAGGAATCCAAAGGGGTACGTGCACCCCGATGTTTATAGCAGCAATGTCCACAATAGCCAAACTGTGGAAAGAGCCAAGGTGTCCATCGACAGATGAATGGATAAAGAAGATGTGGTATATATACACAATGGAATATTATGCAGCCATCAAAAGGAATGAAATCTTGCCATTTGCAACGATGTGGATGGAACTGGAGAGTGTTATGCTGAGCGAAATAAGTCAATCAGAGAAAGACATGTATCATATGACCTCACTGATATGAGGATTCTTAATCTCAGGAAACAAACTGAGGGTTGCTGGAGTGGTGGGGGGTGGGAGGGATGGGGCGGCTGGGTGATAGACATTGGGGAGGGTATGTGCTATGGTGAGCACAATGAATTGTGCAAGACTGATGAATCACAGACCTGTACCTCTGAAACAAAAAATACATTATATGTTAAAAAAAAGAAGAAGAAGAAGGTAGCAGGAGGGGAAGAATGAAGCGGGGGAGATCGGAGGGGGAGATGAACCATGAGAGACGATGGACTCTGAAAAACAAACTAAGGGTTCTAGAGGGGAGGGGCATGGGAGGATGGGTTAGCCTGGTGATGGGTATTAAGGAGGGCACGTTCTGCATGGAGCACTGGGTGTTATACACAAATAATGAATCATGGAACACTACATCAAAAACTAATGATGTAATGTATGGTGATTAACATAACATAATAATAATAAAAAAAACCTTTCCTTCTTCAATTCACTGGCTATTTTGTTATTATTTACTCTTTAGAGTCCTTAGGTAGTTGTGTTTATATCCTGCCCAGAGCTTTTAGTTGTAATCAGTGAGAAAGAGAGACTGCAGCTTGGTTACTCCATCTTGGCTGGCTCTGGAAGTCCCTCTGTCCCTACAGTCTGACACAATAGCAGAAGGATCTTCTTAAAAGGACACTGAAGTCAGAATGATTCTGCTAAAATGTGTGACAGACCACATCATTCCCCTGCTCCATCTCTCCAATAACACTATATCTTGACTCTGTAAAAGCCAGAGTCCTTATGATCATTTACAAGGCTGTAAGATCCAGCCCTCCAATCCCTCTATGACTTCATCTACAACTCACCCCAGCTCATCCACTCCAGTCATTTGATTGCTTTTTTGTCCCCTGTAATAGCATGTATGCTTCTGCCTCTGGGCCTTTGCAGTGTTGTTTCCTCTGTGTGGAATGTTCCTCCAGATATCCACGTGGCTAATCTCCACAGCTTCAAATCTTTGTTCAGATATGACCTTGCTAATGAGGACTAGGACTACTACCCTATTTAAAATCACAAATCCCTCATCCCCTGCACTCCTAATCTCTTTTCCTATCCTCCACCCCCACACTAATCACCTTCTAACATAACAATTGTTTACTTATTTATTATTCTTATTGTCTATTACTTCCTCCTCCCCATTAGAATGTTAGTTCCAGGATGGTAGGGATTTTAAATCTGTTTTGGAGCTTGGTGCCTATTCTATAATGGGCCCTCAGTAAATATTTATTGATGGAGTGAAGTGGTGGGAATATATAAATAATACAAATATACTTTAGCAAGTGTGCTGTTACAGAGAAAAAAGGACTTAGAAAAAATTCAGGCCAGAAAAGATTATTCTAGTTCTGATCTTCCATCAATTTTTACTTAGAATTCTCCTTTACCATTGACCCTGATCTTGTTTTCATGTCAAATGCTTCCCTGGGGATAGAACACATTTCAGTGACTTCAACACAGCTTAGTATTGATAGGTACTTGACTTTTTTATATAGGTTAGCTAGGCAGAAAAGTTTTGGAAAACATTCTGGAACTTTGTGCCATACCCCCCCCCCCACCCCCTTCGTAAATAACCCAAGCCAGATGGCATTTCCAAGCCCCATTTAAAATAGCTGTAATATTTTTACTGGTTAAAACATGTTCTATAGAATGAGTTCGAAGTTTTTGTACATAGTCTATATTAATTTTATACCTCCCATAAAAGAAAATAAATCACATTTTCACCAGTGTTCTTATCTTGTCAGTACACCCAGTTCAACCTCTCTTTGGTGTAATATAAGACCAGCCCATTTCATAGCTGGTAACACTTGGGAAACATTAAAAAAAACAGAATGAAAGGGGGAAAAAAAAAAAACAATGGATTTACTATTTATCAGGTGTGATATCATGTAGCTTAATGTTAAATTTTTCACCTTTTCCTCCAATTCCTCCTATAGATGTAGAGAGAGGAGATTGGGAAAGGGTGGGGAAGGTTGGGGGAGAACCTATGTTAAAGTCACATATAAGCTCATGGACCACTAACATCACTTTATCTTCTTCCATCATTTGTTACATGGTACTATGTGTCAAACTTACCAGTCCCCTTCTCATGATAAAAAGTATTATGGGGGCAGATCACTATGAGAATGTAGTTGAGCTGTGGAATTTCTTATAGCTAATACTTTTATTTTTCTAATTTATGAGCAAATATAAGTATTGTATCAAATTAGTTTATGTATTTTGAACCCTGACTTAATGTTATTTATTAACATGCTAACAATTCTTTAAATTTAAACATTAATACAAACTTTAAAAATTCTAATAATTCTAATGAGGAAGGATGGCAGTGGGAGCATGTTCTGGAATTTTCTTTTTCTGTGGTTCTTTCACTCACTCAGCAAATATTAACTGAGCACCCATTATGGACCAGGCGCCATGCTAGCACTGCCCTGTGAACACCATGATATCCTGCCCCAGGAAGTGTCTTTATTGAAGGCAACTGTATGAATTCTAGAGTTCAAACTTTACTTCTTCCAAACTGCTTTCCTCACTACATTCAAAAATTAGCTTGCTCCAGTAAGTCTGCATCTCCTACAGAAACTTCTTTAAGTGTCATGAGGCAGTGGTTCATAACACCTATATAGACAGCAATCATCATTCAATCATACTTCAATAAATAAACGCCATTGAGAAAAGGAATGTATTCATCAAGTCCTGGAAAGTGGTGGGGATCCGGGGTGGGGGTGGTCAGAGAGGGTGGGAGGAAAGGCAGGCGTACCTAAGTTTGAGGGACCTTTCAGGGATCTGGGGGCTTTGGTTTCAGTTTCCGAGTGGGTTGAACTCCACGCTCAAAAATAAAGTGGAGAGTTAAATTTGGAAGGTAGGCTGTGGTCAACGCACATATTTGCCATTGACATGATTGACTTAATCATGCCACCATGAAATTGCTCTCAGAGTTTGAGTAAAGTTAAAAAGGAGCAAGAACGGGCTTGAATGTTAAGAGTGCATTTCGGCAGGGTGGCCCCACTCTCAGACAGACAGACAGAACCTCCTTTCCTAAAAAGAGCAGGAGCAAGCGGGCGCTCGCGTTTCGCCTAATTTTGAGCCGCGCCTCCTGCCGTCCGCCGTCACGTGCCGGCCCGCCCCGGCCGCGTTGATGGGCGGGGGGCCCACTCTGCCAGGCGCCGGGGCAGGAAGGGAGGCGGCCGCCGTGCCATTCTTAAAGGGGCCCGGAGGGAAGGCGAGGAGCTGCTGACGGCCGGAAGGAAAATGGTGAGTTGCCGCCGGGAGGGCGGGGGCCGGAGGGCTGGGCCAGCCAGCCGGGCTCTCCCGTTTGCCGGAGCCGAGTTCGGCGGGCAGCGCCCGAGGTGGGTCGGCGGCCGCTTCCGCCCCGGCTGCTGGCGCGTGCCCACAGCCAGGGACTTGGCCTCCCGCCGCTGCCACCCCGCGTAAGGGCAGCATCCTCCAGCCGGGCCTGGGGTCGACCCGCCCAGCGGCTCCTGGGACTGGGGTGCGGCCAGTGCGGCTAGATCATCCTCCCCCAGTCTTTCTGGATGGAGGCTTCCAGCTCCTGAACTGCAGGGTCGGAGGGGCCGGGGGTCCGGCCCAGCGAAGGGCTGCCCCAAACGCCGGTTTCTTTGCCAGGACCCGGGCCAGGCCTGAGGGGCCGATAGGCGCTGAGCACCTTCCTCCTGGCGGCCTTTGCAGGGAGGGCTCGAAATTTCAGATTCCATTCTCATGGCCTCGCCTTAGCTTCTGTTGTCTCCTTCCCCGGCCTGCCTCTAGGGCTTTTTCCGTATTCTTGCTTTCTTCCAGTTAGGGCAGTTGGAAATCTTTTGACCTAAGGTTTTGGTCCTTAGCCTTAAAGTGACCGTCAAAAGCTTTAGTTTGTTCTGGGGCTTTGGCTTCCGTTCTCGAATGGGTTGAACCCCTCGCTCAAAAATAAAGTGGAGAATTAAATAAATTGCCCAACAAGAATTTTCTGGATCTTTTCTATCGGGTGTTTAAATATGCTCATTTCTTTAGTTAGAAACAAAACACAATCCCCGCTGTCCTCTCTCTGACCTCCCACTCATTTCTCAACCCACCTCCCTCGAATAGATCTTGTCGTGGTCACCAAATCCAAGGGACTGTCTTTGCTTCTCATCTTTCCTGACTTTTCATCTGCATTCCAGGCACTTGACTGCTCTCTCCTTTTTGAAGCATTTTCTTCGGCATGCTTTACCCTTGGCTTCTGTTTTTTCTCCTACTTTTCCTGTTGGTCCATTTGTGTCTGATGCAGACTGAAGTTCGCCTTACCTGGATATCACATGTAGGAGTTCTAGGCTACAGTCTAATGCTTTGTTTTCCATTCTGTATTCTTTCTACATACTTTCTTACACTCATAGCTTCAATTACCTCCTACCTGTAAGCAGATGACTTGTGAATTTTTATCACACTTGCTTCTGAGATCCAGTCCAGATCTATATATCCCACTATTTAGTTATACTCTAGGAAGCTTTTCCCCACTTGGGTGCCTCAAAGCCACTTCAGTTCGTCCAAAATAGAACTCATGCTCTTTCCCTGCAAACCTGCTCTTCCTCAGTGTTCTTAACTCAGTGAAAGGTATCATTTAGTGTGTTATGCAAGTGAGAAGCTTCAGGGTCATCTTGATAACCCTTTTTCCTAATTCACCCCTCCAATATCCAATCTGTCACTAGCACGTTTGTAGTGGTTAAGAGAGTGGCTAGAGATCAGACTTCACTAGTTGTGTAACTTTGGGGGGTAAACAATCTCTCTAAGCCTTAGTTTCTTGCAAAATGGGGATAATAGAACAAACTCATCCTAAGGGATTGTTTTAAGGATGAGATGAGATGCATGTAAAGGATATAGCACCATGTTTCTCATAGTGTTTAATACATGTTAACTGTTATTAGCAGTATTTCCCTACTTCTCTTGATCTTCATCAACCTAAGCTACTTTTCGTCTCTCCCTTGTACTAAGCTTGCCAAGTAACTAGTCTTGCTCTATTCATCTTGGCACTCTGCCTGTTTCCTGCATGCAAATCTGGTCACGTTTCCCATCATCACTCTGCTTAAAACCCTTTAGTGACTTCCCTTTGCTTATAGGATAAAGACCAAAATATGACCCACTGGGACCTATGTGGTCCAGCCCCTACCCAAACCTCCTATTATACCATGTTCCTTCTCATTCTTTGTGCTTGAGTCACATTGGCCTTTCATTAACTTAGATGTGCCATGATCCCTTTAATCAAAGGGTCTTTGCATAGGCAGTTTTGGTCCTTCAGATACCCTTTTCAGGCAGATCTTTTGTGACCATGGTGTTCTTCCTTAGTCGTAAGTTCTCATAGCAGCCTGTGTCTCTCCTGCCTAGTTCTTATCACAGGTGCAAACAAGTATGTTTTCTTACCTGATCCTTTTGATGTAGGTCTGTTCCCTATAGACTATATTAGAAGCTCCCTGAGGGCAGGCCCATATTTATTTATTTATTTTATATGATTGTATCCCTAGCAGTTAGCACAGTGGTTACACTCACTAAATGTTCCTTACGTGGATAAACCAATAGGTGAACACTTGTTCACACTCCACTTTACTGTGTGTTAATATTTACCCATACAGAGTTGTTTGCAGGGTGTTATACTCATTCCTAAATGCTTCTACTAATTAAGCAATTAGAATTGACTGAGCCTGAAAGAAGATGTGGTATATATATACAATGGAATATTATGCAGCCATCAAAAGGAATGAGATCTTGCCATTTGCAACGACATGGATGGAACTGGAGAGTATTATGCTGAGCGAAATAAGTCAAACAGAGAAAGACATGTATCATATGACCTCACTGATATGAGGAATTCTTAATCTCAGGAAACAAACTGAGGGTTGCTGGAGTGGGGGGTGGGGTGGGAGGGATGGGGTGACTGGGTGATGGACACTGGGGAGGGTATGTGCTCTGGTAAGCGCTGTGAATTGTGCAAGACTGTTGAATCACAGACCTGTACCTCTGAAACAAATAATGCAATATATGTTAAGAAAGAAAAAAAGAAGAAGAATGTAGCAGGAGGGGAAGAACGAAGGGGGGGGGAAATCGGAGGGGGAGAAGAACCATGAGAGACGATGGACTCTGAAAAACAAACTGAGGGTTCTAGAGGGGAGGGGGGTGGGAGGATGGGTTAGCCTGGTGATGGGTATTGAGGAGGGCACGTTCTGCATGGAGCACTGGGTGTTATGCACAAACAATGAATCATGGAACACTATATCTAAAACTAATGATGTAATGTATGGGGATTAACATAACAATAAAAAAATTAAAAAAAAAAAGAATTGACTGAGCCTGGGTCCCTTTTTTTTTAGGAAGGAATTTTTGGCCTTATTACGGTATTGGGGGGATGAAAATACCCCCCAAAAGAGCTGTATAAATTAAATCACAGTATGTTTTTCACTTGGTTCCTGGTCCTTAGAATGTCAGAATTGCACAAGCAGCTCTGAGTATCAGAGCTGGAAGATAAGACTTTTGTGATAAATTGGTCTTTGCCTAAAGAGGAATCTAAAATATTTATTAGTTTCACTAATGGGTTCTACCTTTGGTTGAAGAGAGAATGAAAATTCTAGTTTTTTGACTCTATATCTTTCTTGAAGATAGAAAAAATAGACTAGGGTTGAATACTACCTTCAGGAAGCTCCATATGACTTAGCATCTCTTTCTCTAAGGAGACTAGGACGCATGTACTTGACTCCTACAGGAGCCTTATTCATTGGATAATAGTTATTGGTGGGATGTCCTTTCTAATTGTAAATAGCATATCCCATGGTATATCATACCTTACATATTACCAGTGTTCTGAATTTAAAGGACAATTTAAAATGGACAGCTATTTCCTGCTTTAACTTATGCTCTCATTTACCCAACATGGGGTCAAAAAACCAGGCTTTTATTAAATTTGTGTTTTAACTTAAAATTGAAAACGTTAATCTTTTTGGGTTATAATGAGACCTGTGTATTTAGCATTGGTCTCAGAACTGTTCTAATTCTCTTGAAGGAGGGGGGATCTTATGTATGAAAAGATCAAAGAATGTGGACCTTGTTTGGTACCTGAGTCAATCGAACCAACTGTTGGGGGAAAAAACAAAACAAAACATTGAGGGGAATTTGAATTCTGTTTGATTATTTGAGATTGGAATTATTGTTAGTTTTTTAAGGTGAGATAATGTTATTGTCCTTATATTCTTAATGGCACATACTGTCATTTTAATAATACATACTAAAATATTTACAGTTGAAATGACTTCAGGTCTTTGCTGTGTGACAGTCCATCGGGCAGTATTGAGAGTGTTGATGCAATAAGATTGGCTGTATGTTGATAATGTTTGAAGCTGAATTATAGGTGCATAGGATTCCACTATACTATTCTTTCCTTTTGTATGTGTTTGAAGTTTTACACATTAAAAAAAAGGAAGAAAAAAAAAGATTTCCATGCTTGTGTTTGCAATCAATAATACATTTGCATTACTAAGAGAAGAGTCCTTTGGTCATTTCCTTGCCACATTTCTGGAGAAGAATCTCTTACATTTTTTCATAATTTGTAAAAGGTTCTTTTAGTTTTTATATTTGTTTCATCTGGTTTTGCTTCCGTAGTTCTTTTTTTTTTTTTTAAGTAATCTCTACACCCAATGTGGGCCTTGAACTCATGACCCCAAGATCAAGAGTTGCATGCTCTACAGACTGAGCCAGGCAGGCATCTTGCTTTCATAATTCTTAATAACTTCTTTTTTTAAATTCCCATAGTCATTTTATTAAGATATAAAATGTTACTGGTCTTCACTCTTGTGGTTTATTTTTCATACTTTATATGTATTTTTTCATAGTTGTGAGATGCAAAAATGAACCAGGGTCTTATTAATTCTAAGTATAATAAAGATTACTTTCCTGCATAGTGCAAAAATATTATACTTCCTAACAGCAGACAGTGATCCTGTAATTTCCTATATTCTTCTCTTCCTCTCTGGTTCTGATGAAATTGCACATTATTGTATCTAGTTCTTTAAGACATTTATTAGCCAAAGAGAAAGTTAAAGTGTAGCCTAGATATAAGATGAACAATTAATGTAGATACAAAGGTTGGTAGATTTAAAAGCTCTTTAAGTATTCATGTGTTTCATGTTAACTCACATAACTGTGACATTTGTAGATGTCAGTGTATGTTTTTAAAGGTATTAAGTTTTATAACTTAAACACATACATGGCATTGAAGTCATGATTTTTTTTCTTTTCTAGAGTGAGTCTTTGGTGGTTTGTGATGTCGCTGAAGATTTAGTGGAAAAGCTGAGAAAGTTTCGTTTTCGCAAAGAAACGAACAATGCTGCCATTATAAGTAAGCTAAACGTGATTGCCTCAGTTACATGGTCTTCGTTGAATTTTATCTTATAGCCACATTGAATAAACTGAGCCATTAGGAAATAATTTGCCTCCTTCTGTTTTAATCTTTCCCCTTGCTTTTATTTATTTATTTATTTTTAAAGATTTTATTTATTTGTCAGAGAGAGAGAGCATGTGCCAGGGCACAAGCAGGGGGAGCGGCAGGCAGAGGGAGACGGAGAAGCAGGCTCCCCCCTGAGCAAGGCTGGGGGTGGGGGCACCTCCATCCCAGGACCCTGGGATCCTGACCTGAGACAAAGGCAGACGCTTAACTGACTGAGCCACCCAGGCGTCCCTTCCCCCTTGTTTTTAGATCATTTTAAAAAATAAGTAACAGCTGTTATCCTAGAACAGAGGTGGAGTGTCCTACCTCTCTCCTCAGCTGCCCTTTACAGCTCTGAAGATGATCTTCTTAGTTACCTGGTCATTGTAGTGACCCATCCAACTCCATCCTTTAACTTCTCAGGAGACTAAAAATTGCCTGGTCATTCAATCTCAGCCAGAAGCTTTTGCCTGCACCTAAAATGGTAGTGTTCAGCATTGTCTTCACAGTGATTTGGGGCCTTATTTCAATTCTAGACTTGAACCCCAGTTTCGTGGAGAGTACTTTTAAGTGTCATTGACTTCTGACAATAGAATGATTTGCATATTGCCTCTCCCACTGTGAACTGTATCTGATGTTATGTAGATTTCTTTTATATTCTTAAGTAATATTTAATATGTGGGTGGTGATTTAGAAAGATGAAGGAAGGGCAAGGGGGTAACAGTGTAGATCTCTATAGACTGCTTAACAGAGAGGCATCTGGCAGATGTGAATTAATGAGGTAGTTACAACTTATAATCAGTTTTGGTTCTATTACAAATAAATACTACAACATAGGCATACAGTTCTTAAAAGTGAAAGTTCATGTCCGTGCCATTTTGCTGCGAAAGGTAAAGCTCTGAGATCTTACCATATCTTACAGAATTTACTATGAAATTAGTGTAAAACTAAAAATGGCCACCTTTCCTGAGTAATGGAAAAGAATAAAGGCATAGATT
This sequence comes from Halichoerus grypus, assembly GCF_964656455.1. Taxonomy (NCBI): domain Eukaryota; kingdom Metazoa; phylum Chordata; class Mammalia; order Carnivora; family Phocidae; genus Halichoerus; species Halichoerus grypus. Next base: position 108,201,950 of record NC_135719.1, on the reverse strand, counting down.
AAACATATTTCAGTTTGGCTTTGGATTATGTTACATATATTTGAGTATAGATATCACTGCTATTTGGTAATCCACTATCTCATAATAATCCTACTGCATTATGAAATCTTGACTCTGGAGAAGCTGGGAATTGGTGCTTGTTCTATCTTAACCCCTGGTCTGCTTTTCCTCTTGCAGCTCTAACCATGTTACATAGACCAGTCTCATTTACAGTCACCCTTTCAGACCTTATGTAGGAAGTTGCATTTGAGTTACAAAATTCTTCAGACACACAGAAAATGTAAGGAGTTGACATAAAATTCTAAATAAGCAAATTAGGTGATGGGAATTATGGGTAAAAGCCTTTAAATGCTGACTGCTTGAAAAGCACAGCTAGCTAATAGACCGTAACTAAACTGCAAATGAGTTCCTTAATGTTTTAATTTTAGATGCCAGAAAAAGGGCTGAAACTCTGTGGGTTGGGTAGATCAAGGTCACATTGGAATCACAGTTTACAAAAAAAAAAATCACAGTTTACTTACACTATATTTTTATTTTAGTGAAAATTGATAAGGATAAACGCCTGGTGGTACTGGATGAAGAGCTTGAGGTTTGTTTGATCATCTAAGTACATTTTTATAGTTAAGCAATTATTATTGCCTAACAGATGCTATGTTAGTTACATGTACTTTTAAAATGAGTCTAAATAGATGCTCATTATGCATGAAAAGCATGTGCTAATTATTATGTAGCACATTGTCTTGCCGATTGAATCACCTTCTTTAAAACATTACTGAAATCCAGTGTAATAAGTGGTAGAAGTTAAGGCTACATGTCCGGTATAACTTCTAAATTGCTTGGCCAGTAATTAAAAACTAAAATGCTATAACCTAAGGATTTAGTTTGTCAAATTAAGTAACAAATTTAGACTGAAAAGAAATTCACTTTTTTCCCCCTAAATCAGACATTGATGTTTCCTTTGGGGGGTGGCTTTTTATCTTATTCAGTATTCCCTGACAACTGGAACATGAGCATGACTATTTAGTTAATAAATGGAACTAAACTGAGTGGGCTGGAGTGGGCTTTCAGTGGATTAAGGGTTTAGTAATCTCAGGTTATATGCAAGTTAGTAACATAAGATTTATGTTGTGGTATATGGTTATGAATTTATATCTACTAGTAGAATGGGTGCTTGGTATATCTCTTAAGGATTTATGGGTCAGAAAATGCTTAAAAGTTGTTTCTCTTTATGGTTCCAGGGCATTTCACCGGATGAACTTAAAGATGAACTGCCTGAACGACAACCTCGATATCCTTTTCTTAGTGCTTTAAAAAGATTTGTTTTCTTTTGTGGTCAGAATTTTATTTATGAAGTTGGTTTGTTCAATTTTTAAAAGCCATGTATTTTACAAAAATTTCTCCTACACCATGATCACAATCAAAATATGTATGCACATATTGGACTAAGAAAAATGGGAAGTTGACACACTAGTGGGATGAATTACTTCCTTTTTAAAAAATTCCTTTTATTATTATGTGTTTACAGTAAAAATTTAGAAAGAGAAAAAAAATCCATACTAACTCCATACTTTTAATACATTTATTTTTGAGAGATTATATGTTTTTAAACCTTATCTTTGGAGCTCATGTATACTTTTATGGAAAGATAATGTTAATAAAGGTATGGCTCAAATGGAGAGAACAGAAATTTACCACTCACTAGCTCCCCAGGTGTGTATTTTCTTTCAGAACTTTGTTGGTAAGTACTTGTGTCAAATAGAACAGTCATTTTAGTTTCTTTAACTTGAGAAAAACCTTCATTGTATATAGTTATAAATACCAACATGATGATGGAAGAGTTTCATATCCTCTGTGCTTTATTTTCTCCAGTCCTGTTGGTGAGTGAATTTCTTTAAATAGTGCATATTTGGTTCTGATCTAATTAAACCATTTTTATAGGAGACAAATTTTATGCTTGTTTTAAAGATGTAAAGTGTTGAATAACCTAAATAGAGGTATGTGTGCATGTGCACACGAATTCATCCCTAGAAAGAAGTTGCTATAAAGCCTCCCCTCTTAGAACTTGCTTGTTTTCTTAGGATAAATTTCTAGAAGTGTAATTGTTTGGTCAAATCATACATACATTTTAAGGAATTTAAAATGTAGTGACATTTTAAAACACCAACATACATTTTCTTTCTAGGTTTCGTGTATAAGTGCATGAACTTCGTGTATAATCATGATATATATTTGCGTTTATCTTTAAAATAGTACTTAATGATGATATTCCTGTAACCTTAAGAATAGTCCCAGAGTAGCTTACATTGGATATTGAAGTGGCTTATTGTTATTTAAGATATATCCATTATCACCAGAACTCCCAGTACCACTACCATTTAAGCCCACAGTAAACTCTGAACTCTTCTCTAAACTTTACTATTTGTATCATTTACTTAGCACTTAAAATAACTGCAGTTCCTTTTTAACTTAGTATGTAAGCAGCCTGTAACTTTTTTTCAGGGCAGATCTCCCCACACTGATTCATCACCATCCCCAAACCTATATATGTTAGGCGTCCATAAAATCGATCTTGATATTTAATGTCAAAATTAAGATTGTGCTGAAAAGTTCTTAAGTATTTACAAAGTCCTAAAAGATATGCAGGGACCTAGCCACATTTATTTTTGTCAAGCCCCGGGACTTGTTTGTCAGTTAGCCATGGCTCCGTGCAGGCGGTGAAGTGCACCTACACAGTTAGACTGAAGCTTTCTGTAAACCTGATAGCATAAGAAAATCCTACATGTGTCATTTTAGAAGTAAAAAATGAAAACCCATCATTTTTTCAAAATCTAAGTCTCATTTCTATACTGATCTCTTTTCCAGGGTGTAAGCCTGAACAACAGATGATGTATGCTGGGAGTAAGAATAAGCTAGTCCAAACAGCTGAACTAACCAAGGTGATATTTGTGTTTGACTTGCTTGTTGAGACAATATTTTTCCCTCACTATTAGACCATTAGCTAAAGTAATCTGAAGAGTTAAGTATTTTTTATGCAGGTGAAAATTAATTAGAACAGAGCAATAAATTTGGAGAGTTTTACTGTTTGGAAAAAGAATGATAGAAGTCTTTAATCAAAGTGTGTTTTTTGAGTGGAAATTATAAGTTGATTAGAAGAAATCACATTTAAAATATAGGCAGCTTTAGAAAAGCCACTGCCACCATTCAGCCTATTGAGAGTTTCTCATCTTCCATAATGTAGTTTCTAGTAGATAACAGTAAGCATTGGAGCTTCTCAGAGCTCTTTACCATAGGCTAAATGAACCAGATTCTGTGCAGGAATTCCGTATTATGCAGTTAACTGTATATTGTTCCCAAGTCGAAATTGTTAAGAATACTTATTAGCTTTATTAAGCTAGACCATTCTGTTTATATGAGACACTTTCCTTAAGATTTAACATGCCCCCATTGTTTTATGGCATTGTTGAAGTTTAACGGTAAGATGGGTACTTGTTTTCAAACTTTATTTAACTTCACGTATTAGTTTGAGTTGAAAAAAGTATATACTTCTAAGGTTTTGAAATAGAATATTACATCACTAAAACAATATTAAATAACATTTCCTTTCAGGTTTTATTTTAAGGACAGCGTCAGTGTTTTACCCTTAGGTGTTTAACCAGCAGCCCAGGAGATGTCTTTAAGTGCCCTCTGCCTTTTCCCATTAGCTCATGTGATTGTCATTGACACCACCAATTTATAGACGCTACTTTCTCTCATTTGTACCATAGGAACACCCTGGAGTTGCTCTAAGGGGGTCGGGTAATTAGGAGGGAGTTCTGTTAACAGCCTCATTTCCATTCTGATCCCACAGCCCACCATCAAGTACTGGAATTAAGGCATTACAATTTATAAGTTACTGTTACAAATAATCACATCGAATCCTCACCACAACCTTGTGAGGTTGATGATGATATTCCTATTCTGTAGATGGGAGAACTGAGGTTCAGAAGATAAAAGACTTGCCCAGGGTTGCATAATAGTAAATGACAGAGATAGGATTCAAACCTACATTGGCCTCAATCCCATCCTTTCTGCTCTATTATGTTGTTTCTGTATAGAAAGACTTCCTGGGCCTGCGTGTGTACAGATTCTTGCAGAGATCCGTGGCTGAGGACCTGTAGTCCATCCTTTTCAAAACAATCCACAGCTTGTATTTCCTCCAGCTATGGAAGACCAGCATATGTTCTTCCACTTCCTAACTAACTAGACTGATTTTAGTTGTGTGTACTTGGGGTATCTCTTCTAGTGGGTAAGATGTACAGAACTGTTCTTTTAGAATATTCATAGATTTGATTTGTAGATTTGTAGATTCTTTTAGAATATTCGTAGCTTTTAAGAGAGTTTTGGTTTTATGCCATCTTGATTGCTAAACTTTGGTAACTCAGTACCTAGTTAGCACTTAAAAAAAGTAAAGGTATATCTAATTTACAAAGATAAGTTATGACCAACATGAATGAAAGGAAGGAGAACTTGGTATGTAATACTCACATATACAATGTGTTTGATTTTTTTTTTTTGAGAGTGTCAAAGTATGACCTAACGTTTTTTTCTAAAGGTATTTGAAATAAGAAATACCGAAGACCTAACTGAAGAATGGTTACGTGAGAAACTTGGATTTTTCCACTAATGTGAACTTCTGTGTTTCTGAAGTTTTTATGTATTAACCTGACCATACTGGAACCAGACATAAATACTTATGCCTAAAAATGCACTGTTACTTACAGTTTGTTTCCTGCAGTAAAGAAAAACTCTTCATTTGTTCAAAGTTTGAACAAAGGGGAAATCATCTTCATAGTAATGAAACTTTGTAAAGTGTTTCCTTATATTTGTAATTGTTAGGTGGACTACTTCTCTCCAGGGACTTTTTGCACTCTTGTGACTAATTTCTATAACTTACGGTTCAGAATTTGTTACGATTTACAGACACCATTGGAAAGTGGGTATTAGATTGTGATAGACAACAGTTGCCTCCTTTTGACAAATACTGGATATTAGCAGTTTATATATGAAAATAGCATATTATCACTTGTCAAATCTTTAAAATTTGTTTGGGGTAAAAGACTTGAATGACCCGATTTAGAGCCATGAAAAATAATTTACTGTAGTGTAAAGCTGCATTACAAGTACACTTGTCATCAATTCCATACCTTCTTTGGTTTCCTATATCTTTTTAATCAAGTCCAGAAACTTTGTTCATCAGTCATTCATTCTTATGGTCTGGGAATTAGATTTTATAGTAGTTATGACACGTTTTCTTCTTACAGGAAATAGCATCTTAGTCTTGGAAATTGATAGGTTGGAACTAATCAAGGGCTTCATTCCTGGTTGTGTCATAGCTAGATAGTTTTGGATCTAGGTTAATAATACTTTATTTATAAAGCACCTCTTAATGTTGTCCTGTGAACACAAGTTATTTTAAATGTGTTAATACTGTGCCTTTGATTTGTTAGCTTTAAAGTTAGTTTAAGACTTTTACACTGCCAGTATTCCAGATTTGGTGAAATTAATACTTTTGTAAAGGGTCCAAGTAAAACAATTTTCTAATGTGTATATCTGAAATTTGTAATAAAATCAACTTCATATTTTTAAAAATTCCAACTATCTACTTGCATTGGTGAATATATGGCAGTTGAGAGTTATAATTTGGGGTGTATTTATGATTACCTTTGTGCCATAAGAAAAATTACTTATCTTAAAACCTTGGCCAGAGTTAATAACATTAACAAAGTAATAGAAATTGCATCTTATATCCTAAACGTCAGAAGATATTCCCAACTGGACATCCATCTTGTTGGCATCCTTGGCAGAAAGCAAGGATTCTAATATATAGTGTACTTTAAGAACAACATATAAGTGACTCTTTCACATTAATTTGACAAAAGGTCTTGAGACTGTAAAGACTAACCAAATTTGGTGAGTGAATTCTTATATTAAGAATATCTTAGTCATTTCAAAACTAGAAAGGCATTATTTTATGTTGACGTATTTTTCATTTATATATTCTTTGCATTTTTTTTTTGAGGTTTCTGTGCCAACACTAATAAAGAGGTAAAGATAGTTGGAATTTTCACAATATTGAATCTTCTGTGGCCAACACTGTTTGGCTTCACTAATCTAAAAAACAGGAAGCAATAGGAAGTTAGTTGGAGTTGAGGAAGTGCTAGAGTGGACATTTGTTTTGGTTAATGAATGGGAAGGACTCTTTATTCCAATTTCCAGAGAGAGAGAGAGAGAACTTCAAACCCAGGAAGTTTACAAATTCTTTAAACAGCTATTTTGATATTGGAGAATAATGCTTATAATTCTGTGGAAATGCAGATATAACCCAAGTGAATGGGGAGTGTTTTTAATGTTTTTAAATGAAGGAAATGAGATTTCATTTCACCATGTTTGCAGCAATAAGAGAAACTAGTGCTGCAAGAATGTATTTTTTAATGAGGTTCCTTATTTTGTCTTGCATGTTTTAGTTGTTTTGTTTTGTTTTTAAATTTGAAAGTCCTCCATATTGTCAGATGATACTGACTTCCATAAACAGAACTTAGTTCCCCTGTTCTCTAACAGGGACAAAGAGCTGTGATAAATCATGCTTTTTTGAGCTTATTTGACTCCTTATCAATAACATGTATTTTGCAAGACAATAGATTATGATTGGGGAATCAGTAGAACATGTTTTGACTCCCTCTGTCCTATAGGGAGACTTACAAATCCTATGCTCTAGAGTGTTCTCAGACTTTTATATAAATTTCCCTTCCATGTAATCAAATTTTGCATTGCTCTTTTCAAGATATGTTCAGTTTGCTCTCTTTTTCTGCCTTCTCTCAAATAGTAACTCCAGATTGGATAATTCCAGTTTATACATTCCATAGCTTTCTGGTGCAGCCATTCCCGTTCATATCTTAATCTTTCCCTTTTGGCATCAGCTTTTTTCCTGGGAACCCCCTTCATGGTCTTCTAAGTCAGCATTAGTTTTGAAATTGTTGGCCTTGCATGAGTTCTGCATAGCATCTAATGTTGTCACAATAGAGCCAACTAGTAATCCTAGCATGTTTTTAGTACAGTTTTTGTGGCAACATAAATGACATATGAAGAAAAACTGTTCTCAGGTTACTATGCTGAAATTCCAAAATGTCAGAGTTTTGAATAGTCTCCCTTTGTTCTGGTATTGAAGCAATCATGTTAGGAGAAGGGTTGTTAGACCGTTTTTGTTTAATTGACTTCTAAAATAAGTGTTCAAATTGTCTATTTCTAAAAAGTTTACCAAATACCTAGTGCAGTTAAACATACTCTTGTTTAAGAGGGTGTTGCAAAATTTTTTATTACCGTTACTAAATAACCTTTGTAGCAAAATGTCTGTCTGCACTTTTCTCTCCCCTTTTATCTCCTATTTTCAGGAGTCAAATGTAGCCATAAACTGTATCCTGGTCTGACACTTTAACTAAAAATTTCCAGTTAGAGGAATTTATTGCCAAATTAAATTTGGCTGTCTTTATTCCCCACCTATATAGGTAGTTAGGAAGGTATACTTAAAAAAATGTTTGGACTACTTTAAAACCTGAGCAATGTCATTAATCCATAACGTGGACTAGTGATGGATAGATATTTTCATAAGAGTTTAAATGCTGATATTTGGTGGAAGTAGAGAGTAACTTGTATTCTATCAATTCAAATATTCTTAGTACGGTTGCTTTCCCTATTTGTTCAATAGACTGATAATACTGGAATCTGTAGAATTTGAGCCTTTACAACTTATGTGAAGAAGTGTCTCAAACATTTCTGGACAAATCTTATTTTGTATTTCTGGAAGAATGTAAATCTTCTTAGGCCACTTAACACCAATGGCCCCAAGTTGAATATTCTTGCGAAATTTGTTTCTTGTTATGCCATTTGACATTTCAAATCAGTGACCATGTTCCTGTAATATTCAGAACAACTGTGTTAGGGTTGTGATAGAAACTGTGTTTTCTTGCTTTCTGGAATATAGTTCATACACATATATTACTTGAATATTGTTTGAGATCACTAACTCTCCAGGGCAGTTCCCACTGATCTAGATGGTCCAATATAATCTCATTCAGGAGGCTTGAAACATTAATGGTTTAGTCTTGTGAATTTTAACAGTTCCCTGTCATCATTTAACAAACTCAACAACTGCACAACTTCTTAAGCTGTGATTTCAGTCTCTGCTAGTTCATATTGCATGTTTATTTTGGACAGTCTTCTGTTAAGCATGGTGCTTGTACTGGTTTAAATAAAATGTTAACATGAAAGGACTTCTCGCTTCTCATTTTTTTCTCACCTCCTCTCCCTTTTGGAGTTACCCTCACCTGCGTGGCTCAATTGTGGCCTTTGCGTGAGCCACAGTGATTCAGCAGTTTACTTTCTCTGGAAGAACTGAGAGGCAAAATAAACAGGAACCACTTGGCAAAGATAGGATTGGGTGAGGGAGAATGTAACAAGATTATAAACATTTCTCAAACTTGTTCTGAGGCTAGAATGATTTGTTTGTAGTGGCAGAGGGCATTTTCTCAAATGATGAACCCTTGCTCTTAAAGGGAAAACCGTAAGTTAAAGGGGCTGTGTACTTCCCAAGAAATCAAATTGAAGGATCTTTTATTGAATATAGTATGTCACTTTTAAACATCCACTGAAGATCCATCTTGCCTTTGTTTTAGACTATTCTGAATGGTTTGTGTTTCATATTGAATGAATACAAATCACCACTACTTACCTAATTTTTAGAGTCTAACGTACACTTCTTGTGATTGAATAGGTGATAGAAGTCACGATTTGTTCATGGTTTGTGAAAGGAGTAGTTTATTGTCTTCCTGTCTTCAAGAATCTCACAAGGAGAATTGGCCAGAGCTTGGAAACATGTCTTATTTCTCAAATTTGTCCATTTACGTATTCAAAACAGCCAGCTCCTAAATTTTTTCACCTTCATTTTTATTTGGGGGCGGGGGGTGTCCTTTTACTTTCCAGCAGCAAAAAGCATTTCTAACCACTTAATGTCCCAGGGTGGGCCCACTCTCATTTGTATGAGGGCACACCCTGAGTGGATATTGGATCCTTTACAGTAATATTTTTGGCTATGTTGGAGACCCAAGTAGATTAAAGATCTTACTGCTGAGCATCAGGGAGTTTTCACACCGGCTCTTGCTCTTTACTTGAGATCTGTCCCCAGGTAACTGGAAAGCACCCTGCTGAGGTATCCCCCTTCTCCAATTACAGGAAAGAAAAAGCAGAATGCCGAGGTTGCATCCAAAAGCCATGCTGTAGTCCCCAGAGAAAATGTGTGTACGTGTGTGTGTGAGAGAGAGAGCGTGCGTGAGCGTGACGCTCCTTTTCACTACCACGTACAGGATTAAACGCAGATTCTCTTCCTAGAATGTAAGGCCCTCAACATTTTGGCCCACTGCTCACCTGTGGTGGACAGCCAAGCCCCAATGGGCTGCAGCCCTTCATTAGATAGAAATGCCCGAGGCACTGCTCCTTGCCGAAGCCCTTCCGATAGCCATGATTTGTCCCACATGGATGTACTTGCCTGTCAGCCTCTCCCCAGCCTCAATACACACAGGACCTCTCACTTCCAGCACCCCGTGGTTAAACTCAAGAGCCTTGCCTCTAAGACGTTTGCCTGACTGGTACCAAACAATGAGCTGGGCCCATCTCTCCCGGTGCCAGGTACCAAGAGGTACTTTACAATCCAATTCCTGACATTGGAAAGAGGAGCCCGTTCTCTTGAAGTGGCAACTGAGCTTGGAAGAATGCCATTAGATGGAGAAGAGGGAGAGACAATGTCGGCTGGGGCCGCGTAGAAGGAAACAGGCTTGCAGAGTAGCTGAAGCACGCTGAGGAGCCACACTCCCGCCTTTTAGGTTCCTAGGGCCTCCTCTGACCCAGGGCCACTCCTTAGAGTTCCCTTTTTCTGAGGCCTGGTGGGTTGCTTCGCTCTTTCTGGGTTCCTCTCATGGCTACCCCTACCAGAAATTAAGTTAATGTGGACATGTCTGTTTTACTTGCATGCCAGAGAAGCTAGTTCTAGTAGGACCTCTGGTTTCACCTGCCACCATCCCCTACATTCCTATATTTACACCTCAGCCTAACTGGACACCCTTCTTTCATGCAAGCATGCTCTGGGCCTCATCCCTACCAACAGAAACACCTCCCCAGGCTGCTGTGGCCTGTCAAAATCAACAATCTTCAATAATTACCTCAAAAGCCATTTCTACCATGAAGTCGATTGTTTGTTGAACTAAATATAGTTACTAATTTAGGAAAAAACCCACAACACTTCTATTAAACCAATATCATTAGAGAAAAATCAGAAAATACAGACAAGCAAAAGGAAGAAAATGTCTATTCCCCAAGAAATCCATCGTGACATTTTTGGTTATCTGTTTCCCTGTCTCTGGAGGAATTCTCCGGCCGCATAGCTTTTTTAGGCACCCTAAAGAATGATAGAATTACACTCATTTTTTCAGGTAATAAAAATTCCAACCTAGTCGAATGTCAAAACTTCAATATCTTACTTCCTTTAAGGCTCCCTCCCTCATCTCTCTCTTTCCTCCCACTCCACTTACATCAAATCCACGTCAGGCTGGGAACCCACCATGGGGGTGGGGATGGGGTGTGGTCTGTCCCTCATTATCGCCCTCCTGCCTTGCTCCCCCATTCACTAGTTGTCTCTAGGCCCTCTGGGATTGGTGGAGGAGGGCAATGACTCATTAACCTGGTACAAATGTAATCTGGAGTGGGTGCCCTCTGGGCTGTGGCTAATGTCAAGTATCAATTCTTTTTCCTCATGGTATGCTTCTGTGAGTTCCTTGCCAATTTCCACTGGGGATTTTGGCTGGAAGTCCCTTGACATGGGTCATGTCTTCTGTGGCTAGTGGCTTTACAAATGCCCCTCCCAGCTCTTGGCTTCTGGTAGTGAGCTCTGTCCCTGGCACCTCGCTTCTGCAGATTGCATCTTGAGCTGTGTCCCCCGTTCGGCTCCCTTCCTCAGGGTTCATATTGGCCCCCAAGAAGCATGCATCTTTGCCTTGCTGCCATCAGGGAGGGTACAGTTTGCTTCCTCTGCCATCAGGGGCAGCTCTCAGATCTAGCCCCTGCATACTTCTCTGACCCCATTTTCGCCCATTCTCCTGGCGCACTACACCTGAGCCATGCTGGGCTTTTGTTCTTTAAACACGCCAAGCTCGAACGTTCTCACTAGCTGTAGCTTCTTCCTGGGAAGATTGCCCACTCTCCCTTTTCCATACCCACCTCCCAATAGTCGTTTGGCTGGCTCCTTTATTCTGAACTGAGCTTAAATGTTGCCACTCACAGAGGTTTTCCCTGATCATTCATCCTAAGGGTAGCAGCACCTTCACCATCATAACCCATCTGTTCCAATTCTCTGCCTAGCACTGACCACCATCTGATAGTTTTCTAATTTATGTAACTGGTCTGAAGGACTCTCAAAAGTAATCATGTAAAAACAATTTTGGGGTTGTTTTTCAAAACTTGCTACCTCTGTTCCCCATCAAACCTTTCTTTTTTTCCTCTGGCTAAAAGGCTTGCTTGGTGATCTATCTCCATTATAGTTCAGTCGCTTAGGTGTTACAAGTGCCTTTTTCCATCACTAAGATTCAGTTCTGTTCATTTTATTATTTTATTTTATTTTATTATTTTTTTAAAAGATTTTATTTATTTATTTGACAGAGAGAGAGACACAGCGAGAGAGGGAACACAAGCAGGGGGAGTGGGAGAGGGAGAAGCAGGCTTCCTGCAGAGCAGGGAGCCTGATGCGGGGCTCGGTCACAGGACTCTGGGACCATGACCTGAGCTGAAGGCAGACGCTTAACGACTGAGCCACCCAGGCGCCCAGTTCTGTTCATTTTAAAAATTCAGTCTCATATTTGATTCAAACCTCTTCTCTCCCTCAGCACACCCTACACTTATGGTTTTGGGAGGAGCACGAGGGAGCATTTGTCCTCAAGTTCTGCTTTCTTGCAACTGGTGCTTTCCCCCCCTGGTGTTGGGGATGCGAGGGCGGAGACAGAAAAGACGTTAGCTTAGGACTCTAAGCTGCTGGATCGATTTCCTTTTTTGCGCGTGCACACCTTGCTGGTAAGTAGGTTGCTGTTCTTTTGGATGTCATTGCTTCTCTATTGAACACTGACTGGCCATGAGTTCCCAGAGTAGGGCAAGCCTTCAAATGCTGATTCTTCCCTAGAAGTCATCTTCTGCTTCGTAGGGTTTCTTCATGATTACCCTTTCTATAACTTTTGTTTTACTTGAATTAATAATGATCTTTTGTCCCCATTTTCTTAGTTTTCAATGTAGTTATTATTTTTTCCCTAAATACCTTCAATGGATTGCTTAAATGCCTAGCAATTCTTCCAAATGCTTCAACAAAATAAGAAAATCTGCCCGTTCCAAAAGATTTCAAATAGGAGAGTTGAAATTACATATATTTAAGTAATTTGCAGTTAAATAATAATTCCCAGTGAAAGTAAAAAAGAAAATCTATAAGGTTTTCTTTTTTTTTTCCCCCTTCTTGGAGACCTCCTTCCCCACCTTCCGTCCTCCCTCTAAAATCTGTACTGGATGCTCTATAGGCATGAGTGTGTCATCCAGAAGCTTTCCTCGCTTGCTTCTTAGTTGGAGCCCCTTGGTTGGATCCCATGGACTCCCTATTTTGTTAACCCATTTTGCTGAAGCCCATGGTACATGGGAGGAGAGCTTTCGTATTTCTGAAAATATTTTTGCTCCATCCTCACAATTGATCAGTGGTTTGGCGGCTGTACTGGATGTTTTCTGTTTGCCTCTCCAGAATCACTCTCCACCCTTCTCCACCCTGGCTCTGCCCCCCAGGAGGCTGAGCTTGAGGAACGACATCAACTGGCTCCCTTGCCTTCTGGTTTCTGCTTGAGATCAGCCAATCTCTGGGGAGGATGGAGAGGGAAGACAGGTACTTATTCCCTCAATCAGCCCTTTAGGGTCTCGGCAGGTTATGGCCCTCCATTGAAAGTCATTCATCCACTCGATGGGGCACCTGGGTGGCTTAGTTGGTTAAGCAACTGCCTTCGGCTCAGGTCATGATCCCGGAGTCCTGGAATCGAGCCCCGCATCGGGCTCCTGGCTCATCGGGGAGCCTGCTTCTCCCTCTGACCCTCTCCCCTCTCATGCTGTTTCTCTCTCTCTCAAATAAATAAATAAAATCTTTAAAAAAAAAAGAAAGTCATTCATCCACTCGAGACAGTCTTTCTGAATCCTGGTAACCCCCACCTCCCCTCCTTCCTTAGGCTTAGTGATGGAAACAGCAGAGCTTTGAGGACGGAGGTATCTCTTGCTAGCCTGTAATAATAGCCCTTTATCAAAGGACTCAAATTATCTTAATTTAGAGTTCCATCTCTTTCCTGGGTTTAAATTCTAGGATGGAAATGATTTTCCAACAGAATTTTAAGGGCATTGCTCCTCCATCTTCTAGCTGCAGTATGCTGTTAAGAAGTCTGATGCTAGTCTGACTGCAATTTTGTCTTAAGTTTTTCCTTTGGGGTCTTCTCCTTATTTTTGATATTGTGAAATGTCTCTGTGATGTGATTTGGTGTGGATCTGGTTTCATTCATTGTCCTAGATATTTGATGGACTATTTGAATCTGGAAATTCATATTTTTCAGTTCAAGGAAAAATGTTTTCCTATTATTTGGTAACCTTCATATTTTTCCTCTCTCTTCCTAGAACTCTTACTGGTTTGGAGGGTGGACTACTTGCTCTGATTCTCTAATTTTCTTATCTTTTCTATTGTTCATCTCTCTATCTTTTTTTTTTTTGTTCTTTTTCTGGGAGAGTTACCTCAACTTTCTCTTCCACCCCACTTGGTGATTTTAAAATTTCAGTTACATATTTAAAAGCCATACAAGGTTTTTTAGAAGATTTTATTTATTTATTTGAGAGAGAGAGAGCAAGCATAAGCAGGGGGCAGAAGGGCAGAGGGAGAGGGAGAAGCAGGCTCCTGGCTGAGCAGGGAGCCCGATGCGGGCTCGATCCCAGGACCCTGGGATCATGACCTGAGCCGAAGGCAGATGCTTAACTGTTGAGCCACACAGGTGCCCCTAAAAGCCATACAAGTTTTACTAGTAAGATTGAACAGTAAAGCAAGGAAGACAAAATTTCTTCATAGTCCACAAAATATTTTATAAACACTTTATATCTCAACAAAGGACTTTTATCTGGGAATAGGCAGCTAACAGCATTTCTACAAATAAATATTTTCTGAATACATTTAAAAAGAAACTACAGGGGCGGCTGGGTGGCTCAAGTGGTTAAGCCCCGGACTCTTGATTTTGGCTCAGGTCATGATCTCAGGGTTGTGAGATCGAGCCCTGCATAGGGCTTTGCCCTGGGAGTGGAGCCTGCTTGAGATTCTCTTTCTCCCTCTTCCGCTGCCCCTCCCCCACTCTCTCTCTCAAAAAAAGTTAAAAAAAATTTTAAAAAATAATAGAAATTTTAAAAAGTGAGACAACTGTGCATGGTTTAAAAAAAAAAAAAGTGCTACAGCTGACCCAACAACATAGGTATGAAATGTGTGGGTCCATTTATACGTGGATTTTTTTTGATACAGTATAGTACTATAAATGTATTTTCTCTTCCTTATGATTTTCTTAATATTTTCTTTTTATCTAGTTTATTGTAAGAATATGGTATATGAGGGCGCCTGGGTGGCTCAGTTGGTTAAGCGACTGCCTTCGGCTCAGGTCATGATCCTGGAGTCCCGGGATCGAGTCCCGCATCAGGCTCCCTGCTCGGTGGGGAGTCTGCTTCTCCCTCTGACCCTCCTCCCTCTCATGCTCTCTCTCTCATTCTCTCTCTCTCAAATAAATAAATAAAATCTTTAAAAAAAAAAAGAATATGGTATATGATACATATATATCATATATGTTAATTAACTGTTCATGTTACTGGTAACACTGCTGGTCAACAGTAGGCTGTTAGTTAGGTTTTTGGGGGAGCCAAAAGTTATTCGTGGATTTTCTACTGTGCAGGGCGTCTAACCTCCATGTTGTTCAAGGGTCAACTCTGTATTTGTGTATCAAATCATCATGTTGTACACCTTAATCTTACATGTTGTGTATCAATAATATGTCAATAAAACGGGAAAAAAACATTTTAATATATATTAGTTTCATTTCAATCTATTTCCACATATAGAAGACAATTGTATATGGTATGTATCCAATTTCATGAGTAACATAATATGTACATTATTTAAAAAAAACTATTCATAAATGTAGCTTCATAATATTTTTCTGAGCGCTTATATCATGGTTTACTCAATAATTCTCTTGTTGTTGGGTATTTTGGTTGTTTCCAAAATTACTGCTAAAGATATTTTTGTGCAAAAGAATTTTTCCATGCTTTGGATTATTTTTAAGAGGGTTATTATACTGAACTGGACTGCCAGCAGGTACGGACAAGGGAACCATGCCAACAATGAATACTTTTATTTATTTAAAATACTGCCTAATTTGATTTACAAAGTGGTTATCTTTATTTTTAAATTTGCTTTTCCTTGATTACTAGAGAGACCTGAATATTTTCTCATATATTTTGTTAATCACATACAACTGTATATTTTGTGATCCTATCTTTTGTCCATTTATCAGCTGGTTTTTTAGAATTGATTTTAGTGAGTTTTCAATATACTTATTAATCCTTTGTCTTTTTTTTTGCTGGGAATATTTGTTTCCTCATTTATTTATTGTCTTAAAATTTATATTTATTTGTAATGTTGAATTGTTGATTGGGTGGGGTTTTGTGTGTGTGTGTGTGTGTGTGTGTGTGTGATGTAACTCACTGCTTTTTAGTTTAAAAAGTTTCATTTAAAAAGACACCCATGGGGACGCCTGGGTGGCTCAGTTGTTAAGCGTCTGCCTTCGGCTCAGGTCGTGATCCCGGGGTCCTGGGATCGAGCCCCGCATCGGGCTCCCTGCTCTGCAGGAAGCCTGCTTCTCCCTCTCCCACTCCCCCTTCTTGTGTTCCCTCTCTCGCACTCTCTCTCTCTGTCAAATAAATAAATAAAATCTTTAAAAAAAAAAAAAAAAAAGACACCCATGCCCAGAGATTTGACAACACTATGTGTTCTTTTATCATTTTATGGTTAACCTTGGATTGACCTAATTATATAATATAAAGAGAGAATTTAAATTATTAAACATACTTCAACAAAGCTTTTAACATATCTAAAATATTTTTTCCCAATAATTTGGGATGTTTCTTTTAGAAAGTGTTCAATTCTTATATAGAATGTGGTCTTTTTCTGAAATAATTGTTCTACTACATTGTTAATGCTTGTTGATTTTTGTGCCTCAATCATATTTAGAATTATTGCAGGTTTATAAGATGTTTTCAAATCTCAATAAGGCTAATTTCTTTTCATCGTTCTTTATTTTCACATATTTACTTGGCATTTTCATGTATTTATTGTTTAAGGTGAACTTTAAAATAATTTAGTTCCAAATCACATTGGGATGTTGATTACAATCATGGTAATAGAAATTAATTTGGGGAAGAATGACATTTTAAAATAATTTAGTTCCAAATCTCATTGGGATGTTGATTACAATCATGCTAATATAAATTAATTTGGGGGAAAATGACATTTTTTAAACTTCTATCAAGGAAAATCTTTTAGTTACATCTCCTATATTTCTCAGTGAGGTGGTTCAATTTTTTCCATATTGGTAGCACACATTTCTTGTTGAAGTTTCTGTGGATTCATTTTAATCCGTCTCTAGTCATGGGATTGGCTCGTGATAGAGATGATAGATGATGAGAGTACTCAGGATAATGAAGAACCTGGCCCAGGGAAGGCCGTATAGCTGAGCCTCACTGAACTTGGAATATGGCCTGGGAACTAGAAGCACCTTGCTTCAGCTACACAGACTGAATCATCTGGTTTTCATCTCAGATGCAGAAGTTTGTTGATCCTCCACACCAAGGGTAATAAAGGACCTCCCTGCCTCATTCCACTGCTCCTGTGGTTGAACCACCTGGCCATGTACTCTGCTAATGTCATCTCAATTTCACTGCTTTGACTTGCTCAAAACCAATGTGAGTTTCCTTTACCCATGGCCCATGTTAGCCCCTCCTGCCTCATAACCACTCTCACGTTATCAATTCAGATTCAGTTCCCTTTACCTCCCCGAGGGCCTGGGGGGCTATAGTAGCTCGTGGCTACCCCAGCGACCTGCACCGTCCCCATCAGCTTCCATCAACCCTGCCCACACGGTGCCAACAGGCCAGGACGCTGTACCTGCCTCAGGCCTGGCCCGGCTACCATGCAGCCCAGCTTCCGAAGGTGAGAATCCATGTAATGTTGGAGGTGAGAGGTGGAACCTCATGACTGTTCTACTAGGCTGCGGCCCTCTCTGAGAAAGAGAAATGGAGCGCATCCAAAAGAACTGGAGGGAAATAGGTTCTTTAAAAATTAGGAACTTTTTACTTCAAAAAATTATAGAATGTTTCTAATACAAAAATGTGTAAAGGTTTTTAAAGTGTACAATTTTAAGATTAACCACAAAAGAGTATAAAATTCAAAGATTAACAAATGAAAAAAACATACCCGCCCACTTATTACCTGGCCTAATTCCCACACGTAGAAGCAGCCTTGAGACCGGTGCGCGGTGCTTGCTGAATAGCACCTCCATAACACGAGGATTTGCTATGGAATGTCTGCAAAAGTTGGCTCTTTTTTTCATGTTTTCTGAGCCCGTGGCATTGCTAGGCTCCCGGTGTCAGGTTCTGTGATGTCTCAGGATTAATGAGGCGGCTTAGGAAGACGTGAAGAGTAGATGCCAGTAGCAGGCAAGCGGTGCCCATTTGGACTGTTGAGACTGCAGTTTGGATACTTCCCATTCGTGTTTAGGAAAAGAAGCAGTGCCTGTGGTGGGGGCGGGGGGAGCGGTTACCTGACTTCTGCTTAGGCGCGGTTTTGATCTACTCCTAACTTGTGTTATTTATGGTTTTGCCTCACTCTGAGATTCCACGTACTCCTGGGTTCTGCTTACTGCTTTCTCTTTAGTGGCTCCCCACTTGAGGCCTTGCCCACTGTTGCCGAGGGTCTGTATGTATGTCCTGTTCGGAGACAAAGAATCTGTGTGGTCTGCTTGAGGATGTTGTCCTGCTGAGCTACAGCGTTGCCCTGGGGGCTGTCTCCTCCATAGCTAGCTCCTCTCCTTTCCAGTCTGTTCTGACGACAAACTTCCATAAACCTATGCAACTTGAGCACAACTCTGTTTCTTGTCACCCCAGTGAGCCTGAATAACCCACTCACGGATCAAATGGGCAGAATCTCCAATAAAGGAAATTTGAGAAGAGTATGTTCCATAGAGAGAATGAAGTACAGAGGACGTTCAGATTACAATTTCAGGTAATCCAACGTGCAAAGCTCTCAAAGAGAAGGTTAAACACCCACGCTAGTGCTTAAAAGGTGGCTAAATAATGTCTTGAAATAATTGTTGGTGTTTTTCTTTTGTATTCCCTTCTTCTTCCGCACTGTGGAAGTGGCGAGGCCCTTTAGGCTTCCTTGCTTGAGGATTTTTGCTGGCAGGACAGGGAGAAGAAACCATTTGAGGTCAACAGTTCTCCTTGCCTTTTGTGAAAGTCCTAACTGCACTGAAGAGACTCTGCTGGGTGTCCCAGAGAGGGAGGGTGGTGAGTGAGGGCTGTGGGGTTGGGGAGAAAAAGAAGAGTTAGTGCTTAGTCTCCCACATTGGAAAGGGATCAGAGGTCTCTGGGTCTTGCAGGCAGTGGCCCCCTGTGCCCTGCTCTGTGGGCTCTGGGGAGGTGGTGACATGGTAGAGAGGATGACCCCAGGGTGCCTGGAGGGACCAGAGCTTCTAGCCTTGGCAACACTTCTAAGAGCTGTCCGTTCTGCTGCCGTGAGGACATACAATTCCAGAACTCTAGGGTGACACTGGATAATACCTGATACATAATCTTTCACGAATTCAGTGGAAGGGGAATCAGAGTCAGAATTAAGTGATTTAAAAACAGTAAAGGGGGCGCCTGGGTGGCTCAGTCAGTTAAGCATCTGCCTTTGGCTCAGGTCATGATCCTGGAGTCCTGGGATCGAGCCCTGAAGCAGGCTCCCCGTTCAGCGGGGGAGTCTGCTTCTCCTTCTCCCCCCCGCACTGCTTGTGCTCTCTCTCTCAAATAAATAACATCTTTAAAAAAAAAAAAAAAAAACAATAAAGAACAACAACAACAAAAGAACATAGCACCTTCTCTATGACCCAGCAATTTCACTCCTAAATATTTACCTAAAAGAAATGAAAATATGTGTTCACAAACAAGCCTTGTACAAGAATGTATGCAGCAGATTTATCCATAATAACCCCAAACTGGAAATAACCTAGATGTCCATCAATAGGAGGATGAAACACAGATTATGATATATTCATGTGATGGAATGTTACAGAGCAATAAAAAGGAGGTAACTTCTAATACAACAACAACAACACGGGCAAATCTCAGAGACATGCTGAAAGAATCCAGATATGAGAATGCATACTGTATGATTTCAATGCTATGGTACTCTGGAAAAGACACATTTAATCTGTAATGACAGACTCAGTGATGGCTTTGGGCTGGGGATTAGGAAGGGGGACAGTGGAACTTTTTGGGGGTACTGTAAATGTTGAACACACTGATTACGGGTGGTTACCTGAGTGTATAATTTTGTTTAAGATCATAGTGCACTTAAAATGAGTACATTTTATTTTTTGTAAATCATACTTTAATAAAGTTGTTTTTAAAAATGAATGAATTATTGATGCATGCAGCAATGTGGAAGAATCTCAAAGAGAAAAGCGCCAAAACATGCTGAGCCAAACAAGCAAACACAAAGAATGCATATGCTTCTATTCAATGAAACTCAAGAACAGGTGAAACTAATCTATGGTACTGGAAAGCAGAACGGGTTGTTGCCTATGGCGGTGGGTCATGAGGGAATTACGTGGGGTGGTGGCAATGTTCTCTGTCTTGCATGGGGGTGGTTATTACATGGATTTACGCGTGTATTGAAAGTCCTCATACTCTTAAAATCTGTGTTTTTCACCATCTTTAAATTTTACCTTTATGTGATTTTATGAAAAAAAAGACACATAAGAACCATAACAATAAAGACATATTTTGCACACATGAAATTGTCGAGTGAATTGATTCTTCTTGTAAATGGTTGTGTAACAGGTATTTCCAGGGCAAAGGACAAGGTGGATGACACAGCCACCCGATACGGAGAAGCCACATCCTACTGGACAGTCCAATGCCCTCTACAGCATGCAGCTGTAACCTGATGTGTTAGAACTGTGTATAGTGAGGGGCGCCTGGGTGGCTCAGTCGGTTAAGCGTCTGCCTTCGGCTCAGGTCATGATCCCAGGATCCTGGGATCCAGCCCCACATCAGGCTTCCTGCTCCGTGGGGAGCCTGCTCCTCTCTCTCCCTCTGCCTGCCGCTCCCCCTGCTTGTGCTCTCTCTCTATCTCTCTCTCTGTGTCAAATGAATAAATAAAATCTTAAAAAAAAAAGAAATGTGTATAGTGAACAAAAAATAACACCAATAGTCATCAGCTCTGCTCTATACGGAAAGCAATTGGGAGTCAGACCTCACTCTGGAGGGATAGGAGCTGCCTTTTCCCAAAACCTTGGGCTGAGAAGGGCTCCTCCTCTAAGCACATGGCATGGGGACCATGAACCCCGGACAAACCTCAAGCTCCGCCAACAAGAAAGAAGTTGGGTGGCTTTGGGGGCAACCAATACTACCTGCTACACCTCCCATTCTTCCCAGCTCCATAGCTATTCTTTCCAAGGCCCATGTCAATGTCCAGATCCAAGTGCCACACACAACCCCCAGGTGAAATGGCTTTTCCTTCAAATGTGCAAACCTCTTCTGGAAGATGGGGAATTGCTGGCCCACAATTTTCTGTGCTCAGGGTTCTATCCTCTTGGAAGTGCTTCATTACTCAAGGCCAGGGCCCAGATCCTCCCAAAGCGTCATGGGCACCATATGATCTATGTAACTAGGATTACAGTTCACCTACTATTCCACATCTGTGGGAGAGCTCAACTTGGTTAAGTGCAAATTCATGATCGTCTAGGAGCTTTCCCTTTTATGTTACCACCATGTCTTTAAGTTTCCTACTTACCGCTCCCCATGGGGGTGTGTGTGTGGTTTATGAGTTTCCTTGGCCATAGAAAGAGGACTGTCTCCCTGGCATGGGCTGGATGGGGTGCTGAGCAGAGTGGCAAACATGACTACCACTTGGATGATGGATGTGTGAAGATGGCCTGCTGCTTTCTGGCAGTTCTCAACAGACACAGTGAAAAAGAAAGCTGAGCTCGGGGGGAGGCCAGGCTATTCTCTGGAGATTGGCATGGCTGAGCTTGTTAGTGTGGGGGCTTGGAGATATCTTGAGCTCACATTCTCTTAACTGCTCAGCACCTCCCCTCCCCCCTTCCCACTACTGGCTTTCTTTATCTAGTCTAGGGGGCTGGAAATTTCTTTCAGGTGTGTATCTGAACTCTTTGGGTCCCATTCTCAGACTGCATGCTTTGTATTTCTGGGTTTTGTTTTCTAATTCTCCAGTGGCTGACCTGTGCCTAGCCTTTTTGGTTGGGGGCACGGGCAGTGTGGGTGGAGTGGGAGCGAACTGATGGAAAAGACAAGTTGAACAAAGGAAGTCTGAGTGGGAGAAGGGGGGTGCAGGAGAGAGAGAGAGAAAGAGAACATAAGATTAATATTTCTTTGCAATATCATCCAGCCCCAGCCATATATACAAGTAGAAGTAGGAACTTAATTCAGTATGTACTACAAAATTACTCCCACGAGGTGAAAGGGTTGATGGAACTTCCAAAGAATACTGAGAATTGATTGAATGAGGATGGTATAGATTACTCGCTGCTTGTAAGGGTTCTCCAAAATGTCAAGTAAACCCATTATCTTTCTCACCAACTGCCTTGCCTGTAGTTGGTTGATCTAATTAGCCCTTTGCCCTCATTAAAATGGGTGTATTCTTTAACTGATTGCAGTGGTGTAATACTGTCTAAAGCAGTGCGAACAGCACTTTCTGCAATGATGGAAATGTTCTATATCTACATTGTTCACCACAGTAGCCACCAGCCACATGAGGCTATTGAGTGTTTGAAATATGGCTAGTATAACTGAGGAACTGAATTTTTAGTTTTATTTAATTTTATCAATTTAAATTTATTTATTTATTTTAAAGATTTTATTTATTTATTTGACAGAGAGAGAGACAGCGAGAGAGGGAACACAAGCAGGGGGAGTGGGAGAGGGAGAAGCAGGCTCCCCGCGGAGCAAGGAACCTCATGCGGGGCTCAATCCCAGGACTCTGGGATCATGACCTGAGCTGAAGGCAGACACTTAACGACTGAGCCACCCAGGTGCCCCTAATTTTATCAATTTAAATTTAAATAGCCATGTGACTACAGGTCTCCTCTACTAGACAATGCAGGTCTACAATTTACCTATGTGTTCTGGTAAAACATGAAAGGGCTTCATACTGCCCCAGCTTCTGAGCAAATCAGTATTCCACACGATACAGAATGGGTGCTCAATAAACCCTCATTGAAATACCTAAAATGCTACCCTTGAATGAAGTGGAGGGGCTTGGGTTTTATAATATAACAGCAGTTAAGGGTTAAGGGGGGTTGGAGCAGAAAAAATTTCTCTTGCCAAGTCTCTCCATCTCCTCAGGTGAAGTGCAGGACGTCCCTTCCAGAACCAAGGATGTGTTCTTGGGAGGCAGTTCCATTTTGCATAGTAAGGTGCTAGACATAGTTACCAGGTAAGGGAAAGCTACATTTCAAGTGAATCAGGAGAGTAGCTTGTTGCTAAAAGGTGGGAGGACCTGGAGGTTCTTGGTGATGAACCATCACTTCCCAAAGTGTAGACGGAATTTATTTATAAGAACCAGGCTGCATCTCATGGTCTGGCTTAGACAATTCCCCGAAAACTTTTCCCTGACGCCAGGAAACTGCATCTACCCCTCATTAGATGATGAACTCTCTTTGGACAAATATTGCCCAAAATTGTATTTTGCTAAGCTTCTGTGGCCTGTAGGCCTTCCTTTCTCTAACCACTGCATCCAATCAATCAAGTCCTGCTGAGCTTATCTCTCAAATACTATCAAATCTGTTCACTCCTTTCTCTCCTGGTTTTTGTTGTTTTGGTCAGAGCCCAGCTTCTGCTGGAACCATTGCTGAGGGCTCCTTCCTGCTGCTCTTGCACTCCTCTATTCAGGATCATAGTGCACAGTTGGGCAGTTTGCACACTGCACACACAGCCTGCATTCCTGTGCCCTAGTGTGGACTTCGTTTATCTGGAGAGAATACCTTTGTGATTTGCACACGGGTGCCATATAATCTTGGTGGTATAGACCTGCACTGTCTAAGACAGTAGCCACTAGCTACACATGGCTACTTACATTTTAATTAATGAAAATAAGCAAAATTTAACGTTCAATTCCATAATCATACTAGCCACATTGAGAGTGCTCAATAGCCACATGTGGCTAGTGGCTACTGTATTGAACAGTGCAGAAAAAGAAAATTTCCACTATTGCCACAAGTTTTGTTGGACAGCACTGGATAGACTCTGCTTCTAAACCCCTCTCTATACAATTTGCTAGGGTGAATGATCTTTAATGCAAATCTAAATATGTCCCTCTCTTGCTTAAATCCTTCAATGATTTCCACTTCCATCAGCAGCGATCAGTTAGCAGGTGGTGAATCAATTTTGTGGGTCACAACCAGCATAAGAACAAAACCAAGCTTATAAGATACTCTGTGATCTGAACCCCCGCTAACCCCGAACTCTCAAAACTGTTTTGTGCTAGGTTCCGTTAATTTAGAGCTGCTGGTGATTTCACCTGAGACACTGAGCTTTTTTTCCTTCCTTCCTTCCTTCCTTCCTTCCTTCCTTCCTTCCTTCCTTCCTTCCTTCCTTCCTCCCCCCCTCCCTCCCTCCCTCCCTCCCTTCCTTCCTTCCTTCCTTCCTTCCTTCCTTCCTTCCTTCCTCCCTCCCTCCCTCCCTCCCTCCTTCCCTCCTTCTCTCCTTCCTTCCATCTCTGTGTCTTTGCTCAAGCTGAACCCTCTCTTAGGAGTTCTGGTTCTACCTTCTCTTTGCCTGGACTTCTACTCATCACATACGCCTCAGTTTAAGAAACATACTCCAGGAATCCTGCTCTGAACGCTGCAGAACGGGATGGATGCCCTTCTCTGACCTTTCATCACGAGCCGCAGACTTCCGTTAACAGGGTTATAATACCGTAATGATTTATTTAAGTGTTCGTTTCCGGCACTATGCTAAGTTTTTTCGGCGCAAGTACTATGTTTCTCATCTTTGTATCTCAAAGGGGAAGCACAGCGCCTGAAATATACTAGGCGCTCATTCAATAACTATTTGTTCAAAGAATGAACGAGGGAAGGAAAGAAAACTAAATCAATCTGCTGCGCGGACAATGTAGGTGCATCGTAGGCTTCAGCCATCAGAGGGCGCCGGCGCATCTCGGCTGGTGCGCAGGCGCGCAGAGAGGGCGGGCGCCGCGGCGGCGGCGGCAGCAGCGGCGGCGGCGGTCGTGGCTGAGGCCGGGGGAAGTGAATGGTTTTACCCAGAGGGCCCTGCGCCGCCTTTCTCCGCTGGCACCGGCGCCGCTGCCTGCTCCTCCTTCCCGGCCATGGCGTTCACGTTCGCGGCCTTCTGCTACATGCTGGCGCTGCTGCTCACCGCCGCGCTCATCTTCTTCGCCATCTGGCACGTGAGTAGCCGGGGCCGGGGGAAGAAGGGCGAGGAGGCGGCGCAGCTTCTTCTCGCCCAGCGTCTGCGGTCCGGGCGGCGACGGCCCCCGGAGGTCCGCGCGCCGGGGGATGGGGCCGAAGCGGGGCAGGCCGCGCGGCCAGGGCTCTGGGAGCCCTCCGTCTGCGGGCCGGGGGCTGCAGGTCCAGGCTGCGGTGGCCCGATGGATGCGCCCGCTGTGTCCCCTCGCAGGCCACGCGCGCCGCTACTCCTCCCTGGATGGGTGGGGCGGCCGCGGTCCTGCGGGGCCCTGCGGGACAGCGCTTCGCTGGCGTGGATCTTGGCCGGCCCGGGGCTCGGCATCCCCGCATCCCCGCATCCCCGGGGAGGATGTCAAGGGCGCACGGAGGCATGCTGCGTGCTTAGCGGGAATGAAGTTTACCGAATTACTATTATTTAATCACATTGTCTTTCTTTTCGGGTTTCCGCTGGAGTATGGCCCAAATGAGATCGTATAGCCTACTTTAGATGAATTTCCAACTCTATTTTCAGCACTTGTTGGGCGCTCTTCGAGTAGAATGCCCCCCCTTTTTTTTTCAGATTTTGTTTCCTTGTGAACTTTGATGCAGATTGGATTGATCACTTTGTTGACTGCATCTCCGAACTTTTCTCCTAAATCATACTTTGACCGCCAGAGTTTCTCAAGAGACACTCTTCCTAGCCACCTCTGTATTCAGGGTAGCTGGATTTAATGGAGGTAGTTTTAATTTGACTTCGAAAATGCCCACAAATCTTAAACTTCCCTAGGGCAGTTTTTCTTCTTTTTTCTTTCTTTTTTTCTTTTACTCACATCTTGCTGCAGGATAGAAGCACATCCTTACTGGGTACTGTAAGGAACAAGTAAGTTCCTCATGACAGTTCTACAACAGATTTTTAAGGATTCTTGTTTCTCTAGCACAAAATAAGAAGCAGCCTTCTGGAAGTCAGCATTCATTAAAAATGTATCTTATATTTGCTTCTGCCCTCCTCATATTCTTTTAGTGCCTTCTGGAATATCAGTCCTCTTTTGAATGATTGGACATGTTCATTCATGTAAATCTTAAGTCAGGTTTCATCATGCCAATAACAAGGATTTCTTATGGAACATAGCCTGGCAGAGTGATTTAAATGGCAGCAGTGTCTTGTGTAAAAAAAAAAAAACTCTCAGAAGTAGAATACCACAAATTATTCTCTTTTGATAAGGAGTGTGATGATGTTCATAATTATTTTAGAACCTAACTGCTCTATAGTGAGGAATGCTTAGGTAGGCTGTTCAGTAACTGCTCTCTCAAAATACTTGTCAGTAGGAACCAATAAATTAAGAGCACTTTAGGCTCTTTGGTGGAAGAACAATAAATAAAGATAATCTGGAATGCAAACTAGCTCCACATTTCACTGGTGGAAGTGAAATGTGTGGCTCCCTTCCATTTGTAGATACGGATTTAAGTCACTTCCTGCTTGATGGGTAGTCTTTGTTTTTTGAAATGATGAGGATTCTAAGAAAGAAAGCTGTGGAGGGCCTTGTTTACATTTTGAACCAGGTTGTTTGGCTTAAGGAAAATCTGAACTGCATTAAAAATAAAAATGGGTAATTTGGGGTGCCTGGGTGGCTCCATTGGTGAAGCGTATGCCTTCTGCTCAGGTCATGATCCCAGGGTTCTGGGATCCAGTCCGGAATGGGGCTCCCTGCCCAGGGGGGAGTCTGCTTCTCCCTCTGCCCCTTACTCTGCTTATTCTCTCTCTCTCTCCCTCCCTCTCAAATAAATAAATAAAATCTTAAAAAAAATAAATTAAAAAAATGGGTAACTTAGTTTCAGCGTTGAAATGAGAATGTATCGGGTGAAGTGGGTAATTTTAAGTCCTATTATAGAATTTTTAAAAATTCATTTGTACTCCACAGATTAGTGGCGAGCTTTTATCCTTGGGGATTTCGTCGTAGTTCAGAGGATTATGCATCCTTTGGGAACAAATTGAAAATTCTAAAGTATATAATTTTAATTTTTCTATTAACTACATAACCTTCAGTTTATTTTCTTAGGTAGTTTAAGTATCAGAAGACTCACTTGGAAATTTGAAGTAGAAATTCAAAGAATCCTGTTTACATTAATCGTTTTATGGAGGATATTTTTTGTGCTGTTGGTTACATCTGTCTAACTGTACCAATTCATGTGATTGATACTCTGTGGAGAGTAGAGATGGGAGCATAGGTTTGTTTGAACAGAAGTCATTCCCTAAAGCCATGCGTCAAATTTGAATGTATCCTGAATTGCATAGTTTGATACCTTTAGGGATATATCTGTTTTGTTTTTGCACTCTGTTGGAAATTTTGTGAACGTCTTTGTCCAGACGCACAGTCACAAAAGATACAAAAACCAGTAGGTTAATCTTTTCAGAAGAGTTTGAAAACTCCAGCTTATAGCATTTCAAACAGAAGCTCATGCAGTAACATACTCATTAAAATATCCCTTGAAATCACCTGAAGAAAATGTCGTCAAAAGAGTTAGTTTTAAAACATAAGTTTTATACTCGCTATTAAATTGGATCTTGTTATAGGCAAGTAATTTAATTTGCAACGACAGTCCTTATTTTGAACTTTATTACTAAGATGCATTGGGGATATATCACACAGCAAATGTCAGGTATTTGATTAATAATATCTGTTAAGTAATCAGAAATTAGTATCTTCTAGTTGTATGTTTATATTTTTAACTTTTTTTTTTTTAAAGATTTTATTTATTTATTTGACAGAGAGAAATACACCGAGAGAGGGAACACAAGCAGGGGGAGTGGGAGAGGGAGAAGCAGGCCTCCTGCAGAGCAGGGACCCCGATGTGGGGCTCCATCCCAGGATCCTGGGATCATGACCTGAGCCGAAGGCAGATGCTTAACCGACTGAGCCACCCAGGCGCCCTATTTTTAACATTTTTAACATTTATATGTGTTAGGTTTCATTAGCAAAGGCAAACGCCTATTGGTGAGTTCTGTATTCTTTTTAAGCTAGGCTTTCATTCAGTAAATATTGATTGAACATTTAAGTATGTAGCCAGGCCCAGGGACATAGCAGTGAGCACAGCAAAAATCTTTGCTGTCATGGAGTTTACATCTTAATGTCAAATGATTTTCTTCTATTCCTGTTTTAGTTAGAATTTTTATTTGGTCTGGTTGGTGGATTTTGTAAAATTCTAGAAATTAAAAAAAAAAAGAACAACCCATCTTTTTATGAAGTGAAGAACTTTAACAGGGAAATAAACCAGCATAGCAAAAGCTAGAAAGATAGAACTCCATTGATTACCGGTAATATTTTTTTTTTTTTTAAAGATTTTATTTATTTATTTGACAGAGTGAGAGAGCACAAGCAGGGGGAACAGTAGAGGGAGAGGGAGAAGCAGGTTCCCCGCCAAGCAGGGAGCCCGATGCGGGGCTCGATCCCAGGACGCTGGGATCATGACCTGAGCCGAAGGCAGACGCTTAACCATCTGAGCCACCCAGGTGCCCCGATTACCAGTAATATTGAGTAACACGGTCTCACATACAAAGATACTACTCCTAACCCACCAGAGGAAAGGCAGATTGAGTTCTCTTATCTCCTGGATGACCAGTGACAGCAACTAAAATAACTCTCCTATAAACTTGGTGCCTTTGGCTTCTTATTTTGACATCTGAGTTAATACCACAGAGTGGGGTGTTGCCCTTGTTTTGATTTTTAGTACATTTTGACTTTGAAGTTCTGTGTTAAGTGACCCTAAATGTTACAGCCACATTTCTCCAGAGTGTAGACAGAAACATTCTTGTCATATATTTCCTAAGTGGATGAGATCTTTCTCCCCTTATCACATTTATAACTATTTGACTCCTCATACCGTGAGAAGCTGGTCTTACCTGGGTTACCCTTCTTCAGTTTTGTTTGGTGACCTCATGAAACCACCCACAAGTGTAGGGCTATGCATAGGACACAAAAGGAGGTTAGACTGATCACTTTTATCGGGGCCTTGAACAGGGCTGCTCTTGCTTACCTGATGCCTTTAGGTGCATTAGAACAAGATGCCTCTTGGGGCAGAAGAATCAGAAAAATCCTCCCTCCTACACAGACGCGGCCCCTCAGTGCAGAGCCTGGTGTGGAGTCCATGGCGGGGTGCTTGGCAGCAGGAGCACGGGCTGGCTTTGAGCTTCCACCTTGGCCTTTTGTCCCACGCAGGAAGGGTGCTACTCTATGTGGCGGTCCTGGCCATGAAGTTTAATAATCATTTGGTGTTCCTCTGTGCTGAGGCCATTTCTTGTATTTCCCTATTGAAGCAGGACTTTGAAATGTATGTGTTTGGGCACAATGGGAACAAACTGAAGCGCATGAGTCCATCTCTAGTGTCCCACTGAACCGTGTGCCAGGGGCAGGGCATGCACAGATGATTAAAAATACCTCACCGTGAGGGGCACACAAACCTGTACACAGATACCCCAGTGTGAGAAATGCCGTATTGGTAGCACTGTAAAGCCCTGTGCTCTGTGGCTACTAGACAGGCAATCATTTCTGCCCCAGGGAGTCAGGGAAACCTACAGAGAGGAGTTGACATAGGAAGAGGGTTTTTAGGGTGAAAAGTTTTGATAGATAGAAAAGATCATTTCAAGAAGAGAAAATGACTTGAACAGAGGCATTGAAAAATTGAAAATTGAAGATATTTATCACAGTGATACCAGCTCATTTAAATGACATTAGTATAAACATATTCTCAGTTCTTTAAATCTGATTCTGGTTATTTATTAGTACATAGTGAATTTACTATAAATTGGTACATGCAGTATTGGTATACTTTTGCTTTTGTTTTATTAGCTTTATTCAATTGTCATTTGATGATGGGGCAGGTTTGTTGCTGCTTTTTATTAAAGGTCCTAACTGATTTTAATTTTATTTTAGATTATAGCATTTGATGAACTGAAGACTGATTACAAGAATCCTATAGACCAGTGTAATACTCTGAATCCTGTAAGTTATAATATAGGATTTTTCTTTAGATTTTTAAACTGTTTTTGCTTTTAACTTAATTTATTTTGAAAATGGCCAATATTCTCAGTAGCATGATATATTTGTACTTTTTGAAGTAGGCAGAATTTACAAAAATATTCTTTTTCCTGCTTGACTATTCTGACTATTATTAATCTGTGAGTGATCTTGTCAGCTGTCATACTAACATTCTTCCAATCTGCTTTTTACATTGTCGGCCAAAGACAGTTGAAAAGGTCAAAAAGATTAAAAGAGTCAAAATTGCATTAAAGGTGTGTACTGCTTTTTAGTTTAATGTTTTAATGCTACATTCATTTCATGGGGAGGGTTAGGGCATTTGTATTTGTAAAATGTTCTGTTCGGTGTCCTCGTTCATATGCCTGTTGAGGTTTATGATTTCATGAAATTTCGCATTTTATGCAAATGTTTGCTTGCTGGCCCAGTCAAGTAGGGAAAGCTGTTAAATGCTTATGCATTTTTAAAAATGTTAGAGCCATAGGCACTTCTATATTAAATTATTTGGAGCAGTGTTTGAAAGTTAGTTAACATAAAATGACTTTAATAGATGGTAAGAAGATTCTTCTGTTGTGACTTATTGGGAGGTAGTCTGGAAGTGGAGTCTTCAGTACCATGTCTGCTTTTATCTTTGGTTATGTCTATTCTGGAATTAATTATTCACTCTTTCAGCTGATGTTTATTCAGAACCTTCTAGATGATAGCTCTTTCCTTAGGTTCTGGAATCTTGCACTGGTGCTGACCTTTGGACTCACGCTGCCAGAATTTTGTGGACAACAATTTGTATACAAATGTCTACATAGTTATTTCTAATATATATTCACTCTAAATTTCTAAGACAGACTTGTCTTACACTAAGTTCTGAGCTTGGATGGATTTAGTTATAATGTGGCTCCATTGTGCTTAGGGGATTTCACCCTTAAACAATGATTGGAGTGGACTGGTTTTTATAAGAGATGCATTATAAAAGTCTCTGGACTTTTTTGAGGAGAAGGGAGTGTGGCATGTGTTTCATATTAGAACCGGAAGGGTTGCAGTTAAATGAAGTCAAAAATATATATATATATATATTTTTTTTTTTTTTAAAGATTTTATTTATTTATTTATTTGAGAGAGAGAGAGAGAGAGAGAAACAGCATGAGAGGGGATAGGGTCAGAGGGAGAAGCAGGCTCCCTGCCGAGCTGGGAGCCTGATGTGGGACTCGATCCTAGGACTCCGGGATCATGACCTGAGCCGAAGGCAGTCGCTTAACCAACTGAGCCACCCAGGCGCCCAAAAATATATATATATTTATATTTTAGTTTACTCATTTAGGAAGATTCTCCTTTCGTCTGTAGGTTTGATTTTGCCTAATTGGTCAGAAGCTGAAAGGTTTGTAAGAAAGCAGTGGGTATGTCTCCAAACAATACAATACAATAATTCATCTTTAAAAATTACTTAAGATGAGAACTTGTGTAGGCTTTAGTTGTGTAAAACTGTAAGGCACTAGCATGCCAGAGGGATTTTATTTGGAAAAGGGTCTATAAAGCGCGTTTGCTACTTTATCATTGTTTCCTCGATAAATATGAGCGATGGGATAGATTTCTAGTTTGTCTTCAAAGAACTGCTACAGTGAGACTTGATGTAGGTACAATTAAAAGTATTAACTTACTAGCTGTTTCTCTGCTCTTATGAAACAAAATAGGTGACGAATCTGCTTTCTTGTTGGAAAGTAATACTGTTGATTGTAAAATATCTTAACCTACTGTTGAAACTAATTGTTACCAAGAGATTAAGAAACCGAAATTTCTTTTTTTGACAGTTGTTCATTAATAGTATTCTATCTTCTTTGGCTTTTCATTACTTCAAATAACCAAATGAGGATGAGGATGATAAGAGCTGAAATCAGATGAGGGCTTTTCTGGGCACCAGGCTCTGTGCTAAGCATCTTTACTTGGGCTTTTTCATTCAGTGCTCATGACCTGCCTAAAGGGTAGGTATATTGATATTCTCATGAATAGGAGGATAGGCTGAGGCTTAGCGGGGTTGAAGCACTTTACCAACAAGGTCACACAGCTAAGGTAGAACCAGCATTTGAACCCAGACAGCTGGATTTTTACACTCAAGCTTTGGTATTTCCCTAATTTACCGTAAATTTAAGAGGGACTAATTTCATTTTTACATTTAATGTGTGATTTCTGACTCTTCTTCATGGAAGGAAATTCTCACTTAAAAAAGACATGTGCTTGGGACCTCCTAATGCTGCATAGATTGGAAGGAAGTTTTTATATCAGCACATGTTGCGTTTGGATAGGGTGCCGATAATTGGCTTACTAGCAGCGCATCTGACAGTTTTCCCTATTTAAAATTTGTTTTGACAATTCTGCCAAAGTATGGGGGAAGACAAATATTATTTTTTAAAATGTGAACCTTAACTAGAGAATATTATGATTTGCATGTTAAGTACTATCATTTCAGCCATATTTGCATGAGGAATTTTTTTGGCTACTAGCTTTTGTGTAAACATTGGTTCCTAAATGGAATTAATTTTTGTGCCACTTACAGGGAAATTTCACCATTAAACAATGATTGGGGTGGACTGGTTTTTATAAGAGATGCATTATAAAAGTTTCTGGACTTTTTTGAGAAGGGAGTGTGGCATGTGTTTCATATTAGAACTGGAAGGGTTGCAGATTATCTGTAGTCTCACCCTTACTAAAGCATATTGTTTAAGAACAGTAGGTATTGTGCTTTCAAAGTCATTTTCTCCCCATATTTCAGTCTGGAAGTGTAGGATGAAAACGTGGATGATGATTTATATTGTTAGATATCACTTCGCTTTAGAGAGCTGAAATAGACTTATACTGTAAAGAAAAATCCTGTAATTTAAACTAGCATTATAAACAGCTCTAGTGGAACTCCTAATACAATATCTATTTTTCTTGGTTTGTCCTGGTTGCAGTCCTTGTGTTTCAAGGATTTCCTGTGGACAGTTTCTTGTTTTCTTGCAGATGTTTGATTTTGATCTTAATTAAATGGTGTGGCTTAATGGTTCGTGCTATTTACAAGTTTATATACATATGCAGAGTTTATCTTTTGTTATTTATTATATTGCTTAAGTTTGTAGAAGATACTGGTTAGTCATGTAGATTAGTTGGTTTTACTGGGATTTCATTTAAAATATTCATTAAAAAAACTTTGCTTTACAGCTTTGAAATGGAAAAAGTGATTTGGGAGTATTAGAAAGTGGGCTTGAATATGTAGTACAATTGTTATTTCTACAGCAACGGTTTCCTCTCAGGAATGATCTGATGATACTGAGGATTCATATAATTTTACTTTGATCTGATGCAGACATTTGAGAAGCTGGCTTTGCATCTGTGACTTGTAGGAAGTTATTTAGCTGCAACTTGCAATGAAAAGTTTGGGACTTTCATTTAACAGAGTCATTAGGCTGAAGTCTTTAGGATGAAAAAGATAATTAAAGCATGAACTCTTGGTCATCTTATAAAAAGCATTTTGCTTCAAATAATTTTTCTCATTTAGTACCGCCTACAGTCAAAAAAAAAAAATCATTTTGTTTTTGAGCTCTGAGCTTCTCCTGGTCTGCTGTGTCTGTGTAGTTCATTGGAAAGCAGGCTTAAAGAAACAGGAAGGCCATGTAAGAATCAGAGCTCAGGAACCGGGAAAATTCCAATTTTATGGTTCAGAACTGTCTTTTCCCTCCTACATTGCAGAATGCACATCGTTTGCATCTGTGTTCTTTCCCCCCTGACTGTGCTGAGATTATTGGCTTTTGGCTTTCCATTGAAAAATTACTTTTGTGGTAATGTGATGTGTGTTTGCTAAATATTGTTTATATAGCATTCCTAGTTTCTGTTAAAAGCTTTAAAACACTAATGTGTAAAGTTTTCTAAACGAGAGTTTTGTTTTTGTGGATTTTTTTTATATCATGTTGCATGTGATCAGATACCTTATTTTTGTATTTTTATCATTACTGAATGGTGGAAAGAAAAAGTATTCCAAGCGATCAGCAAATAACTGAACCGTCTGGGTGGTAACTTTATATAATTTAACCTGTTACTGTAAGAATTTGAGTTTTAAATTTTAAGTTCTATTTATTCTTTTAGAGCAAGCTATATCATCTGGTCAGTTTGCTTGTAATTCTGCTTTTGGTAAAAAGTTAAATACGGAAACAGACCTCAGTAGCATTGTGTGTGCCCAATTCTAAGAAAACAGTAACTTTTTTTCATTATGGAAACTTGGTTGCCACCTGCCTTCCAAATTAGCATTTGACTTACTGCCAAGGCATTTTGCTAACTGGCTTGTATCTTTCTTCCAGCTTGTACTTCCAGAGTACCTCATCCATGCTTTCTTCTGTGTCATGTTTCTTTGTGCAGCCGAGTGGCTTACGCTGGGTCTCAATATGCCCCTCTTGGCATATCATATTTGGAGGTAATATTTAGATATATTTCTAATACTTTTCCTAATTGTATTTTAATTATACTGTGGTTGATACAGTTATCTTGCATGCTAGTCACCTAAATGAAAACTGAAAATTGGTTGGCATGTATTTTAAAAATCAAGTAGATGAACAAATCACTGCTTCCGTACCTTTTAGGGCGCTTACTTTGTTACTCTTTAAAAGTGTTTTTCAAAAAGTGAGGTTTAATTTACATACAATAATGTGCATAAGTCTGAAGCCCCATCCCTGTCAGTTACCCCTGCACCTCCCTGGGACAGCAGTGACCTCTGTCAACTTGGATTAGTTTTGCCCATCTTTGAACTTCACATAAATCAAAATGTACAGTGTATCTAACTTCTTTCTCCATGTTTATTTTATGAATTTAAATTTGGTTGTTTATAAAATATATTCATATTTCATAACTTTTAAAAGTTATGTCTAATCTATATAATAGAGTTAGAGGTTTTTTTTTTTTAATAGGAATGTTAAAATCCTCATTGCTCTTTTTTTTTTTTTTAAAGATTTTATTTATTTATTTGACACAGAGAGAGCTAGAGAGGGAACACAAGCAGGGGGAGTGGCAGAGGGAGAAGCAGACTCCCCACTGAGCAGGGAGCCCGATGCGGGGCTCGATCCCAGGACCCTGGGACCATGACCTGAGCCGAAGGCAGACGCTTAACGACTGAGCCACCCAGGCGCCCCTCCTCATTGCTCTTGATTTTAGGAAATATACTTAAGTGTTTAGGTGTCAAGTGGTATGACATCTGTAACTGAGTCTGAATTGTTTTGTAAAAAATGTATGCATGTTTGGAGCTAAAACAAAAAAGAGAAGGGTAAAGCTGTGTGGTTAATGTGAGCATTTGGAATATTTTGGTGAAGTGTTCTTGCACCCTTTCTGTAAGCCTAAAATTATGTTAAAAAGTTAAAAGAAAATCTTACTTCCTTTTTACAGTTATTTTTCTTTTTCTTGTATTTATGAAGTTGTTGGGGAGACCAGATAGGACTTGTTTAACTGTCCTGGTCTCATATAGGAGCTCTTGTTTTGAAATTAAGATGATAAGAGGAAAGAACTCCACCCTAGAACTAAAATCACGCTTCCCTGTGTGGACCACCTCTCATTGCAACAAATGTTACTTGAGAAGAAAACCCCTCCTTCCTATCTCAAAGGTTGTCTTCCTTTTTGGAGCGGCTAATCGACTGTGTTTATTACAGGTATATGAGTAGACCAGTGATGAGTGGACCAGGACTCTATGACCCTACGACCATCATGAATGCAGACATTTTAGCGTATTGTCAGAAAGAAGGCTGGTGCAAATTAGCTTTTTACCTTCTAGCATTTTTTTACTACCTATACGGGTAAGTTTAAAAAATAAAATGAATATGTGATTTCATTTTCCTTCTGAAGAAGTTTGCAGGCATTATGGTCTTAACACCTTAAAGTCCACTTGAAGAATAACTCAGTGTCTCGAATGGTGGTGACCGGTGACGGCGCTGTGCACGCGGCAAACGCTTGCACACTGAACAGGAATAAACTGGTACTTGTCAGAGGCAGCCAGCTGCTGTGCAGTCGGCGGCAGAAGGTTTGGGTAGGGGCGCTGCTTCCTAAACTTTCGGACACAGTGCGTCAGTGAAGGATAATCCTCATTCTCCATGGCAAAGTGATGGCCTTGAGAGGATTGCAAAAAAGTGTGAGTTTGCAAAAAACCGTTTGCTTGGCTTCACTGTCTGTCTTGAGATGGTGTTTAATTTTTTGTCATTTTTGACAAACTGTATGCTCTACCCTTTATTTTCTGGCTTGCTGGACCTGAATGGGATGAATGAAAGAAACAGATCTGTCCTATATGATGGTGCAGTTATCGATTCTTCTGCCTTTGTACCCTGATGGACTCATATCATTCCTCTAGGTCAGGGTTTCTCAACCTCAGCACTGTTGACATTTTGGGCTGGATAAATCTTTGTTGTGGGGGCTCGCCTGTGCATTGTGGGATGTGGAGCAGTGTCCTTGGCCTCCCCCCAGTAGACACCAGCAGCACCTCCTCTCCCCCAGTCACCAAAACTAAAAATGTCTTTGGATGGTGCTGAATGCCCCCTGTGGGGCAAAAACCAGCCCTGGTTGAGAACCACCACCCTAGGTGTCCTGTAGATTCTCATTAAAATGAGAAAAGGACCTTCGCAAGTGTGGAATTACATTTCTTTAAGCTACATAAATACACTTTCTCATCTTTTACTGACATATATTCAACCAGAGAAGACATCCCACCTGATTTTCAAACAATGAAGAAGATCGGCTGTATAAGATGGAATTGTGATCATTCAGCTTCTTTCTATTCCCCTCTCCTTTTTGTTACTTGACAACTTGCTAAGTATTAGATGGTAGGTTTATATTCTATTTCTCTTTGTATCATATAAGTTTCTATTATGGAAGACGATGAAGTGCTAGACCAAAATTTATGAAAAAGGTATGTTTATGTTTTTAGAGGTTATAATTGTGAAAATGAGTATCCTTTGGTGCATTTACAGGTGCTCATTTATGAAACAAATAATGAATAAGTCCTGAAAAGTGAAATGCCAGGTGTCATTTTCATTTCCTGCTAACTCTCATTTTTTCAGTTTCTTTAGCAAATGTCTGGCACAGTGCTGGCATATCGCAGGCACCTCAGCTGTACTTGTGGGGGGCACCTGGGGGGCTCAGTCGTTACGTGGCTGACTCTTAGTCTCAGCTCAGGTCTCGATCTCAGCGTCATGAGTTCAAGCCCCACGTTGGGCTCCATGCTAGTGTGGAGCCTACTTAATTAAAAAAAAAAAAAAAAAGACATACTTGTTGAAAGACAGACATGAATCATTGAATAAATGATAAAATTGGAGATGTATAGTTGTGGGAAAATGTTCACCAGGAGATGGTGGCACTAGGTCATTTCATTTCTGCTTTAAATTGTTTATTGAGTTTGCACAACCCTTTGCTTTGTATTTCCATTTAGAGATCTGTGCTTTTGAACTATGCCTTTCCCACATCACTCTGGTAGGATTGCCCTGAATTAAATGGTTATTGTTTTTATTTTGCTCATTTGTGCCCTTTTTCAACCCGTTGCTGTTGTCTAGAGTCTGTTTTCTATTGGGGAAGTTTCTTAATTGACCATTCCCATCTGTAAAATGGGGATAATAATGGTACCCACCTCCTAGGACTGCTTGGAGGATTCAGCGAGGTCATGTACATAAAAGATCTAGTGGAGGGCCTGGCATGAAGTGAGCCCTCCGGAGATGCTCGCTGCTATTATTAGACAACTCCAGGGCAGTGCACTGTTTGGATTGCTTCTCTAAGCTCTGGTCCCTTATTAAGCTTTCAGCTGTGCTGTTCTACTTGCTAAAATTGGAAAAGAAATAGAGAATAACCACAGCACATGCACTGAGCCAAGTCCTACCTTAGGCAGAAGTCCATAAATGCAAATTGAGATCGTACCGTGAACTGGTCATTGGTCTTTTCATTTTCTGTGGTGGCATGATACCATAAACCAGTTTGCTATGTAAAGCAGTCTCAACTTTTTGGTGCATTTAGTTTTTATAGTTAGGAATGTTTGAATTAATAGGCTTTTTCTTCTTTTCAGCATGATCTATGTTTTGGTGAGCTCTTAGAACAACACACAGAAGAATTGGTCCAAAGTGCATGCAAAAAGCCACCAAATGAAGGGATTCTATCCAGCAAGATCCTGTTTCCAAGAGTAGCCTATGGAATCTGATCAGTTACTTTAAAAAATGACTCCTTATTTTTTAAATGTTTCCACATTTTTTGCTTGTGGAAAGACTGTTTTCATATGTTATACTTGGATAAAGAATTTAAATGGAATTACGTATAAATTAATATAAAATGATTACCTCTGGTGTTGACAGGTTTGAACTTGCACTCCTTAAGGAACAGCCATAATCCCTTGAATGATTGCATTAATTATTGACTATCCTTAGTCCATTGGAAGCTTTTGTTATATATAGGAACTTGTAGGGCTCATTTTGGTTTTATTGAAATGCCATCTAATTATAAATTAGCTGTAGATATCAGGTGCTTCTGATGAACTGAAAATATATATCTGACTTGTGGGAAACTTCATGGGTTTCCTCATTTATCATGTATGTGATTATATATGGACAAAATTAGAAGAGTGGGATTTTTTTCCCTCCAACTTGAATATTATCCCTGTATATTGCATGAATGAGAGACTTCCCATATTTCCATCAGAGTAATATACTTGCTTTAATTCTTAAGCATAAGTGAACATGATATAAAAATATATGCTGATTTACTTGTGAAGAATGCATTTAAAGCTATTTTAAATGTGTTTTAATTTGTAAGATATCACTTATAAAGAAATTGGTTATTATACTTAACTGTTCTAATCTGGTGGTAAAGGTATTCTTAAGAATTTGCAAGTACTTTAGATTTTCAAAACTGAATGAGAGAGAACATTGTATAACCGTCCTGCTGTTCCTTTAGTGCAATACAATAAAACTCTGAAATTAACTTATTTTCAGTGCATTGTTTTAAAGACTACAAATAGCTATTTCTTACACTTGCTTAATACATAATAAAGACATATTACTGTCAATTTAAAAAAAAAAATAGTAGAGTATGACATTGTATGTGTGTGTGTTTGTAGTTGTTGTTGTTTTTTTTTTTTTAAATACCATGCCTGCATCTAAAAAGGAATATTTTTAAATGGCTAAGCACATTACCCTCTGTTGTGACTTGACAGGATTCATAAACATCGATGGCACAGCATCATCATTTTTCTTAACCAATTTAAAAAATTATTGTGGCATTTAAAATGTTAAAAAAAATTGTTTTTCCTTTTTGAAACAGCAGGTTTCAAGGAAAAATGACTTGTTAAATTTGAGTTTTTGCTACTGCTTGTAAGGTAGGTAAATTATGGCTTGCATGTTTTGGGAAGAATTCTTGTGCTTTATTTGGAATGAAGTAGTTAAGGCAATTGAAAATAGTGTAAGTGATTCAGAAGTTTCTTAAAAGATCAAAGAAAGAAAACCAGTACCTAGGAATTCCACATAATGCTCAAGGGAGTTTATGGATGAGTTTGTGGAGTTCCTGCTCTAAGAGCTCCTTGAATTAGATGCTGTTGAATTCTCGGCTAGTGAGAAAATGCCTCCCCACCTTTGGGAGAGTAGCTGTTAACATCTTAAGATTGTGTAACAGGGTGAGTGTGCTGAAGAAGAGGATGTAGAACCAGAAGAGTGAGGAGAGCCAGACCATTTCATGAGAGAAGCTTTAAAGACCTTACATTTTATGGTCTGGAGGACACCTCGAGGGATCTGTCTGTTGGGTCAGTTCATGCAGAAAATTATTTATTGACCAGTTGCTAGGCACTGAAGATTCATGCTCAGAGTTTGAGCAGCCATTCAGTTTCTAATCCAGCTAATACTGTCAGCACCCACTCCTCATTTTTCTTTCTGGTTCACAAGTACTTTTGATCATCACAGACCTTGCCAAGTCCAGATAGGTTTCTTGGGCTGTTACTTTAGCATTCCTGTCAAAGTATTTTCACAAGCCTTTGCTGTCTCTTAGCAAGCACTACTTTCTTTTATAAGTTTTAACACATCTTTTAATAATGTATTCCAGAATATTCTCAAAATTCTGCAGGGTTTACCGGCTGCAATTTGTGGAAGCCACGTTCTTATGCTTCAGAAATTAAATATGTAGTCCTTAGCTGATTCCTCAAAGGTGACTGACTGACTGCCAGTGAGCTTTACCCATCTCAGTGGTAGGTTGTTGGTTCCCAGGCATGAAAGCGATTAAAAGATTGAGTACCTGGAAGCTCTCACAATATCTACCCATCTTTACCTTTTCTGGTATTTTAGGAACTTAAATCACTTGCTAGGAGAAAGCAGAAACAAGGTACTTGCATTAGGCAGTATCCTACTGGCTCTTTTCCTTGCTCAGAATCTAATTTGTGGCCCCCGTTAATCTGGTTTGGGCAGCCCTCGTGTTCTGTTATTCCTGCAGCCCAGCTGCGGCATAGTTAGCCTGGGTTCCTGATCCGTCCAGCTTTACCACCCTGCTCCCTGTGCAGTGACAGCTGTTTACTTAGGTATTTTTTTTTTCCTTGTTACAATTACTTCTGCTATTATGTGCTTTGTTTCATCTTGAGGAGTTTTCCAGCTTCCAGAAACCATTAACATACCACACTGTGGTTTGTACCTATACTGACAACTCTTTGTTGCTATGGTATTACAGATTCTCCTGAATTAAAAATCTTATATAATGTAGTCTATTTAGCAGTTATTCTATGGAGTAATAATAGTATATCATGGAATGTGTCCCTTTAGTACTAAGGAGGTGTAGAGGCAGAAGCCTATTAATGACGTTTGATGATTTTCACAATGCTTAACTGGTATTGTCCAGTTGTCCCATGGTTGAGGAGAGTTGGGTGGGTCCCAGGTGATGGACAAAGTGCTAATTTGTTTGAAGTCTGAATTATTTTTCATGGGAAGGGGAAATGATAGGAAATGACCAGACAATCACTTTTGACATGTGTCGAGTATTACGAAAGCGTATGAGAAGCCTCATGGATCACACCATGAACTGCCTGACCTAGCAGTCAAGATCAGATCCCCAGATAATGTTCTTTCACAGAGCAGTGAATTATGTGGCGGTTTGCAGTATGTGTCTCATTTAAAGCCTGTTCAGTATATTTAGGCCTGAGGACCACTCATGCTAATAGCTCTCACAGAGCTCTTCTCTGCTCTCCAAATCAGCATATTTTGAAAATATGTCAGATGTGTGCATAGAAAGGAGATAGAAATGTAGATACACTCTTAACTAGAGAAATATTTTCCTTGCTACAACATTTCTCTTCCAATTATATGTTTATGAACAGTGTTCATGGAATATTGCCATGGTGCAAATAATGACTTCTGACCCCCTGCAGGGGTGTGAGCTTTCATTTTAGGTGTGGCTGCGGCATAGCAGTGTGATGATTTATCCCACCCAATTAAATAATGGTCTGTATTTAAAAGTATTCATCTAGTTTACTTATTTATATATCACTCAACACTCACAAATGTGCATCTCTCAATAATCAGTTGTACGATACAATTGTAAAACAGAAATGTTGACAGCAAAAATATTTTAAAACAACTCTATTCGAAGGGGAAAGATAAAAATATTGATACCTGTCTAGCATTGTTCATAAGAGTATTCATATTCATCCTTTTGGGAAACTACTAATGTTAGTCTCAAATTATTTAAGCTCTTTTGCTGAAACCAAACTCTCATCAGTGGTCAGAGCAGCAGCTAGTGAGTCTCTGGTACCAGTATTATAGCTCAGAAGATGATTCTGAACAAATCTTTAGAGTGCTGCCAAGAGAAAAAATGTGGCTCTGTTTCTGGATATGTTGACTAGCTTTCTTAGAACAATTTCCCTTTGATTAAAATGAAGAGTCCTAAAGCTAAGTATCTAAAAGGAGTAAACAACTCTGCTGCTTGTTCTACTTAGTTTTGGGAAACAGTATTAACCATATAAAGTGACTGATCTATGGGACTGGAGTGAAGGTTTTATTCTATGTTAATTTTACTAATGCACATTGTGGACGTGAAGATGTAGAGAACATCTTCACATGGATAAGTTAATTTTATTGTATGATACGTTTTCTAAACATTTAAATCTCTTTGCTTACCATGTTCACGTAGCCTGGAGAAGAAAAATTTCTTAAATAATAGGTTGATGACTAGGTAGACCCTAAAACTACTAAGAGAAACATAGTAGAATGTAGTTAGCCATCTGTGCTCATGGTTTGTTAAAATCTGAGTTAATCTGATCGGTGCTGTACCACTGTCCAAAGAAGATGCCCTTAAGTAGTCCTACCTTCTTAGAGCTTCATTTATTTTGCTTTTGTATATTAAATAAAAACCGTCTCAAATGTTTCCTTGTATAGTTTATTGTTAATGACTGAGTCTGTGTGTTAATTCAATTTCAGCAGCTAACTCTGGCTTTTGTGTGACCAGGACTCTAGCTTGTCTTTCTGCCTCCTCTCCCCCATTGTTTTGAGGGAGGGCTATCCTATAGGTTAGGTAGAGAAAATACTTTTCCAACAGTGTGAAATTACTTTTTCTTTTTTTTTGAGTAGTGCCATTCCATGTTTCTCTGTTAACGGAATAATTGTTTTCCCTTGATACTTAGTATTAAAGTAGTTAAGCATTTTAAACATGGAAGGCTTAACTAGCATTTGCAGTAAAAATGAGAGAAGCATGGACTTTGAAAGTTCAGTTGATTATTAACGGATTTGGTTAATCCATGCCAATATTTTCCCTCTACTTTCTTAAGTGTTCATGAATAAGCTCTATATTCGTATTAAGAAAAAGCAATGTAAGATTTGGTAATGTCAATTTCAGTGATTTCTTAAAGTTTAATAGAGTACTGTGATTTTTAAATTGTATTTGGTTGTAATACTGAAACCATGAGGAAGGTCAGTCTATTATTGCAGCCCGTACTTATTAAAAAAAATTTTTTTTCTGGCTGTAACTTTTGGCATTTATTATCTTACATAAGAAACTCCTAGTTTAAATATTCAGATACTGGTGGGATTTGTGGTTATCCCATCTTCCTTAGTAGTCTTATAAAATCTTAAATTCCTGAAGTAATATATATATAAAAGTGTTAAAATACTGATTGTATCTTATGGAACGTACTTGGTCTCTGGTCTGAAGATCCCGAACAGCACTAGTAATTGTTTTAAAGTATTCCCCAGTGAAATTAAAGTAGCTCATCAGCAGCAAGAAGAGTGTGAAACAAAAGGGAACTTTTGGCAATTACATGGTGATTCAGAAACGAAGTTTTGATGTGGTGAAATTTACTTTGTCTTGTGTGGAAGTACCTATGACCCATGGTTCACATTTGTGATTGCCAGCAGCCAAGGGACTACTTACTGTATGTAGCACTGAGGCCACCGATGCCTGTGAAACATCCTTGTGCACACTGCCGACTGCTCAACATCACAGTTAGAGACAAAAAGACATATTCAGTAGCAAAGGGTGAGGTGAAGGAGTGAGAGAATTGGAGACTTAATCTGTGGATAAGTGCTTTCTCACATAAATGTGAAAGAGGGATTAAATTCATTCCATGTAGTCCCTAGGGTAAAAAAAACGAATGCTCTAAAAACAGAGCAGCTGTCTGACCCAGGGAATGCCTCTTATCTGAAAATGTTCCAGCAAGTGCTGGCCAAACACCTGTTGGAGATGACCCAGTATTGGGTGGGAGGTGACCAGACGAATCGTAGGATCTCTCACACTTCTGTATGTCTATGAAGTAGAAAAAACCATGGGAGAAAATGTGGGAGGAATAGAGGATGAAAGTTATTTGATTTTAGCTTGGGTACTCAAACCAATTTTTATACTTATTAGTATGTCATATTCTACCTGGTAGTTACAAATAGTAAAATGAGGTAAACGTATGGTAAATAATAAAAATAGGCAAATATTTTTCCATATGTTTGTTTCAGCATTACTTCCAGGTAAAATATTCCAGAGAAGTCAGTGCCTTTCTAAAAAGGAAAATTGTATGGCAATTTTTCGATCTTCTGTAAGAGATGAGAGACACAACTTGAGATTTGTCAATAAAAGCTTTAGGAATATTCTGCACATACACATTTACATTCAGGTTGGTAACACTAGTTAAGTTTCATTTCAATACAAATTATGTTAATAGCTCTTAAATTTCAGACATGGTCATATATATGTTATTTGAAATTCTTTTTTATCTAGATACAGATCTTGATAATGAATCTCTTGATGATAGATGTGCAGCTAGTTTGTCCCGAAACTCATGAAGATAATTATATTGCTGAAAAAAGTAAAGATATATTGAAATATATTGTAGAAAACTAGTTAGCAGAGTAGTCACAATACTAGTAGGAATCAAAAAATAATTGCTAAGAACAGTTCTACATCCTTTTGGGCAAGGAAGTGTTTGCATTGTGAGTTTTACCTTTCAATAAAGCTGCATATAGTGTGAAAAAACTATTGCTTTAAAAATCAGAAGGTAGCATGCAATACACCTGAATGTTTTATAAATCTGTAAAATCCTTTCTCCCTTTACTGGCATTTACTGGAGCAAATTAAAATTAAAAATAATACATGAAGGCATTCTTTTTTGCTAATGTATTTTCCTCTGGGGGTTAAGTAGGGAGGAGAGGGTACATTCTATAGCAATTAACAATGGTAGAGTCAAGAAAATCTATTTCTTAGTTTATGGAAGCCCTAGATCTCTGCTTCTTGTGATGATATAATCCATTTGGAACAATGTTCACAGTAGTCAATATTAAAAAAAAAAAATCACTAATCTTAACAGATAAGTGAAATAAAGCTTTAAATAATTTATTTGGAGTTTTAATAGTTTCCCAGAGGATTTTCTTATTCTGCCAATAATCTCATTTTTTATC
Source organism: Halichoerus grypus (assembly GCF_964656455.1). Classification (NCBI taxonomy): domain Eukaryota; kingdom Metazoa; phylum Chordata; class Mammalia; order Carnivora; family Phocidae; genus Halichoerus; species Halichoerus grypus. Next base: position 108,157,181 of record NC_135719.1, on the reverse strand, counting down.
ATTATTGGGAAGTGGAAATTGCATACTACTGGCTATCAGCACAGGGATGGGAAAGCCTGTCCGCTACAGAGCGCTGAGGTGATCAACTGACAGTCCGTATAACATGGGCTTAATGCTTTCCAGGGTTAAAGATGTAAAACACACACACTCGGATATGTTTGACCATTTGGTTTTGTTTCAGAGAGAGGCCTGAAAACATCTTGAATTTGAAGAATCATTTGGTTTTAAGAGATAAGAAGGGGAATTCTCTGTTTTCAGAACCTGTACAGTGAGGTGGATCCTGTATGGATTGTTTTGAATGACCTGATTTAAGTCCTGAGAATCAGACTGCTTGGTGAATTTGTCAGTTACTGTAACAATTCACAGTCATGGCCCTTGGGTAGACCCCTGACCCTGGGAAGATGGACTCAAGCCCAGGAAGCTGCTGAAGGCCAGGACTCTCGTGCCTGATGCTCTGATTTAGTCCTAATGCTGAGACCGGGTACTTGGGAAAGGAAGGCAAATTGGCTTTACAAATCTAGAAATAAAGTGAAATTTGCAGAATCTTTCAGAACATTAATACATAATAATATCCTTGGGGCACTGCTACTGCAGAGATTTTTAAGTGTTAAGGGGAAAGTAAATGGTGAAGTTTTCACCTTAGTTATCCATGGCAAAGGATAATTAGCATTGCTTTGCGGGTTTTTTTGTATTACAGTCATTCATCTGTCTTTGTTAACTGTTTTGGTGATATGATAGGATCATCATTAGATCTTTCTGGCCAAGAAACTACCAAATTTATAGGAATCCTCTCATTTGGAAAATTCGGAAAATTTTTCTAAATGAGACGATTCATTCTGAGAACTGAATGGGCAAAAACTGAACAGTAGTAGATCCTGCAAGAATAAACTGGAAAGTTCAGATGTTTCATGATTTTGTTTGAAACACTGTGGGCTTTTTCAGACATCCAGGTTATATTTAAACATAAATTTTGAGCAGGTGATCTATGAGTAACAGAATGCTTTGGGTTTTCATTGCCCTCTTGATGACGGATTCCACGTGTCTGCAACTGCCCCTAACCCGCGAGTGCACAGGAGCGGGCAGCCTCCTTACCTTGATCGTCTGTATGGCTCCAGACCCTCGCAGGTCTCTCAGGCTGTCGATGGCTTGCTGTGGTGAAACCGTGTCAGACAGGTAGAGGAGGAGACAGGCGGCTACTAATGGACACGTTAGGAAAACAGTATATTATTAAATAATTAATGATAGGGTAGAGCATTGCATTTTTAATTAGACTTCCGCTGGTGCAGAAGATGGAGTTTAGTGTCATTGTGCAAAATAAATTAAAAGACTTTCAGTATGTGTTTTTGACAGTTAAATTATGATTTTAAATGACTGTGGTCGAATTGAAGTTTAAACTGGCTTCGTTCTTTATTGAGTTCTATTTAATATACCATATGATTCATTCATTTAAAGTGCACAATTCAGTGGATTTTAGTGTATTCACAGATAAGTGCAGCCATCACCGCGGTCCATTTTAGAACATTTTCATCCCCTCAAAAAGAAACCCTGTCCCCTCTTTTCATCATCCCCCTGCCCCCGTCACCCCTGCCCTAAGCAACCACTAATCTACTTTCTATGGATTTGCCTAATGTAGATATTTTATATAAATGCAATCATATGTGGGCTTTTGTGACTGGCTTCTTAGCATAATGTGTTGAAGATAAATCTGCTCAAAATTTATGTTTAAATATAACCTGGATGTCTGAAAAAGTTCACAGTGTTTCAAACAAAATAATGAAACATCTGAACTTTCCAGTTTACTCTTGCAGGGTCTACTATGGTGGCATGTCCCTGTTTCATTCCTTTTTATGGATGAATACTATTCCATTGTATGGATGTACATTTTGTTTATACATCCACTGTCAGTTGATGGGCATTTAGGTTGGTCCCATTTTTGGTTGTTGTGAATAATGCTGCTATAAATGTTCGTGTACAGGTTTTCATGTAGACATGTTTTCATTTGTTTTGGGCATATACCCAGCAGTGGAATTGCTGGGACCCATGGTGACTCTAGGCTTAACTGAGGAAGTAATGCCAGACTGTTGTCCAAAGCAGCTGCACCATTTCATGTTCTCTCCCGCCATGTATGAGAGTTCCAGTTTCTCCACATCCCAACACATTTTTTTCCCACCTTTTGGATAATAGGCATCCTAATGGATATTGAGTGGTATCTCATTGTGGTTTTGATTTGCATTTCTGTGATGACTAATGATGTTAGGCATCTTTTCACGTCCTTAATGGTCATCTGTATATTTTTGTTTGGAGAAATATCTATTCAGATCGTTTGCCCATTTTTTAATTGAGTTGTCTTTTTATTATTGAGTTGTAAGAGTTCTTTGTATATTCTAGGTCAGTCCCTTATCAGATATATGCTTTGTAAATATTTTTTCCCATTCTGAGATGTCTTTCCATTTTGATAATGTCCTTAGAAGCATAAACGTTTTTAATTGTGATACCGTCCAACATTAAAAGGAATAACTATTACTCTAGTATGCCATTTTGTTAACTATCTTTTTTCCTAACACATTTTTTCAAAGGTGAACAGTAATTGCATGAAGTAATTAACTTTGGTTTTCATACTTATGATGGATATTATTTAGAATTTACTGTCAGTATCATAACACCTGCATAGGGAAAACATTAGAAAACAAAACAAAACACAAGAATGCAGGTGCTAAGACTTGTAGATTATGTTTTGCAGAATCCTTCTAAACAGTGTTGAAAATACCTCCCATTCACACTCTAGCTTTCTAGAGAATACCAAATTAAGGGCCTTAAATAATTCTTTAGGTCTTAGCAGATTTATATTGTGTTTTGTCTCATTTTAATACAAAGTGAGCATATGGCCCAGAAACAGGATACTTTTGCCTACTTCGAGGATAAAAAAAAAGACAGAATAATGAAAACACATTTCTTACCAAGACAAGATCTCCCGAGTCCTCCATAACAGCTGAAAGGGAAGCACAGTTTTGAATAGTGTACATTTTCCTTCCACCCCACCAATTAGAACTAAAGACTTGCTCTTTCTGCCTTCTCTTTCTAAATCTAATAGTGCCTACTAGCACAGTGCCTGGCACACAGAGGTTAATAAGTATTTTTAAATTAATCAAGAGCAAAGTGTGCTTATTTATTTGTTGGGAGGCATTCTGAACACCTCTAACGGTCAATGTAGGCAGGGCTTTTTATCGACATTTTAAACATCAGGATCCACATCTGAGAAATGGAACATGTTACTAAATAGAAATCAGACTATTTTGACCAACTGCCGGTTTATTTTCCTCTGTCTAAACAAAACCTTGGTTATGGAACAAGTCCGTATGATGACTCTTCATTTATCTAAAAAGAGTACAGAGGTGGTGTGTTACAGAGGTTTAGAGCCTGGTTCTAGAGCCCCACTGTCTGGGGCTGAATGGTAAGGCTGTCATTATGACATGTGTGAACGTAAGCAAGCGATTTCACCTCTCTGGGCCTCAGCCCTTTCTTTCACCTAAAAAATGGTGACAGCCACAGTACCTGCATCATAGTTAGGACTGAATGAGGTAACTCGCATTTGTAAAGAGCTTGCAACAGAGCTTGGCATAGAGTAGGAAGTAAATGAATGTTAGCTGCTAGAGTCTAGCCTTGTGAAGAAATCAGCAGTTCTGCATAACTGGGTTTTCCAGAAAAAAATCATGATTAAACCTCCAAGCAACAAAACCATTCATTCTAATTACTTTCAAGGATGCTTTAAAAAATGCATTACACAATTCCTAACTTTCTTAGAGGGTTTATTGAACCTGATGGGGTGCCGACGACTTCTCTGGAACATGAATGAGCGTGGGGTACTGTAGATGAAGCTGGGAGAGGATGTGAGCCATAGGGTCTTACTGCGCTTGCGTACTCGTGCTGTTAGCCTGGGCTCCTTGAGGGTGGGGAGCGGGCCTCGCAGTGCGTGTTCTGTATTTATAGTGTTTGGTACGCAGTGGGTGTTAGGGGTTGAATTGTATCCTCATAAAGGTGTGTTGAAGTCCTAATCCTGGTACTAAGAATGTGACCTTATCTAGAAATAGGATCTTTGCAGATGTAATCAAGTTAAGATGAGGTTACAGGGGTGGGCTCTAATCCAGTATGACTGGTATCCTTTTTTTTTTTTTTAAGATTTTTTATTTGTTAATTTGAGAGAGATTGAGAGAGCACGAGCAGTGGAGAGAGGCAGAGGGAGAAGCAGGCTCCCTGTTGAGCAGGGAACCCAATGAGGGGCTCGATCCCAGGACCCCAGGATCATGACCTGAGCTGAAGGCAGATGCTTAACTGAGCCACCCAGGTGCCCTGACTGGTGTCCTTATAAGAGGAAATACCCCAAGAAGACACAGCAACACTGAGAGAATCATGTGACGATGGAGGCAGAGATTGGAGTGATGCAGCTGTGAGCCAAGGAATGTCAAGGAGTGACGGCCACCACCAGAAGCTAGGAAGAGGCAAGGAAGGATTCTACCAGAGTCTCAGAGGGAATATGGTCCTGTTGACACATTGATTTTGGACTTCTAGCTTCAGAACTGGGGGAGAGCAAGTTTCTGTTGTTCTAAGCTACCCACTTTGTAGTACTTTGTTACAACAGCCCTAGGAAACAGCAGAGTACAGTAGGCAAGCAGTGTCTGCTGATTTTATAAAGGAACAAAAATGCACAGGGAGAATCAATGGGACAGTGCTAGCAAACAACAAGATGGTGGAAAAAATTTTACCAGACCCAGTTTCTGAGGGATAAACTCTAGAGCCGTCTAGCAATGGGAGCACTCAAAGATGGCAGAACGGATAGAAAATAAGTCACTGTAGGACACCTTTGAAAGCTCTAGGACGATGAAAATTTCCAGTCATCAGATGCTTTATTTTATGGGAGCCAGAAGCATTCAACATATGCAAACATCTTTCCATCCTGTTTGTATTCTGTTCAAACACCAGACAGCATTTGGTGTGCTAGAACCTGCTCAAGTAGAATTCGTTAAATTTCACTAATCTGAGCTAGATTGATCTCTGGAAACTTTTCAGTAGAGGCTGTTTTTTCAAAGATGTATTTAAAAAAAAAATCTCAGAACTGATTTGAAAAATGGGTCCCCAAATTGGAAAATATTTTTCACGAGCCACATGAAATTATCTAATGCTATTTTACCTTAGACTTGTTAGAAAATTACTTAGTATAGGCAACTTATTCTAAAAGTTTGCTTTTATAATTAGTAAAGCAATTAGTAATTGCTTACAGTTACAGATTATGCTTTTCTCTAGAGAAAGGCTGGAAACTGTAGAATGTAGGATTGTTTCTAGTTCTCTGTACATTAGAGTTTAGTTCAGCCATGAAGAGTGTGTGTCCCCAAAGCCCCGTGCACTACTTGGTTTGCCTTCAGAATGGGAACAGTTGGCACGAGGCCCCCCAGCTCTAGGTCTAAGGAGAGAAGCTGGCTGGGCTTGCCCTTTCCCTAGGTGCGCTGAGCCTACCTGCTTATTTGGTATCATCTGCATACTTTCTAGTTCAAATCAGTGACTTTAGGGCTTTTGAGGTATCAAGCTATTTGATACTCTATCTTGTTCCAGAAAGGATTAAGCAATTTATTAGGATACAGAACGTACGAGAAGCACAGAGAAGGACTAGTTTGTTCCCTGTGGCTGGCTCTCCTCTGCAGTGTGTCTCCCTTCTGGCAAAGCATCTACTGTATTACCCCAGCACCACTTCTCATCTTTGTATCGCTACTGTCTACTGCTGATTGTCACTCCCTTTTTCCTTTCTCCAAGCTACTTTTCTCCTCTCTCCTCCTTTTTTTTCCGCCTTAGCTCATTTTATTTCGTTTTAAATTTCCATACCAGCAGCTTGTGCGTAGCCATTGACAAACAATGAGAGTCCCTCTTTCATTCTGGTGGCAAATTCATATCATCAAATATAATTTTCCAGTCATACTTTTAAGATTGCTCATTGTTTATGAATGATTTCTTTGCTAAGTTTTTAAAAAACTGACTTTTCAAAAAAGATTTTTTATTTATTCATTTGAGAGAGAGAGAGCACAAGTGGAGGGGAAGATCAGAGGGAGAGGGAGAAGTAGATTCCCCGCTGAGTAGGGAGCCTGACTTGGGGCTCGATCCCAGGGCCCCGGGATCATGACATGAGCTGAAGGCAGACGCTTAACGAACTGAGCCACCCAGGCGCCCCTCAAACTGACTTTTTTTTGCTGTTAGAAGCAACTAAGCAACTGAAAGGCTGACCAATGAGTAAGGGTATCATAAGAATGATGCCCCACCTTTTTTGGGAGGAAGAGGGTCCCAAAATTATAAGTAAAGTTCTAAGACAAAAGGAAAGAATAACAAGCCTGTAAACCTGTTCTAAAAATTTCCAAATCTACTCATTTATTGTCCTTACTCTTCAAAAGTAATAATGGCAGATATCTGAGTGCTTGCCCTGTAGCAGACATTGTGCTAGTACTTTTCATGCCTCATCTCCTTTTAATCCTTGCACCAAACTAGAAGGTAGGTAATAAGTGAATAAAGATGCAATAATTAGAAAAATCATTCTGACTGGAGCATTTCTCATGTCATTTATGGAGAAAAGAAAAACGTACTGTATTAAGGTTTTTCGGTTATTTTTAAGGCAGATTGCAAGCTCCTCCATTATTTCGCAGCAGCTGGCTATGTCAGGAGTCCCTCCGTCTGGGATTGGATGATGATGAGTGATGATTGCATACTGATGGTAGAGGTCCAAAAGGTTTGGGACTCTGTATTTTGACAGTTCCCCTCTGGTGCAGAAAACAAATATGTCTTGTATACCATAGCTCTTTAGTTCTTCTGCCAATAAACCAAGATACAGATACACATGTACAAAATATTACAAATTTAAATTCAGTCAAGACAGAGGATGTGGTGTTAAATTTCTTAAGCCAAACTAAGTAAATAACACAATAATCTATAAATTTGAAATACTGATAAGCTAAAACAATATTGATCTCTCTTCAAAGTAGGGTAAAAATCAAGTCACTAAGCACAAAATAGGAATTAGAAACACCTGAACCAAAAGGTGATTAAAATTAATCACCTTAATAATAAAATTATACTATAATATAATAATCATAATTATATAATAGCACTATAATATGATAATAGCATTATAATAGAATGATTATAATATTACCATATTATAATTATATAATATTTATAATATTATTATGATTAATGACTTAATAATTCAAAATGCTTTTAACTGAAATTTAAGATGAGTCAACTATATTGCTGTTCTTGAAAAAAAATCTTTTTTCAATAAGGCTTTAAAAATAAATTTTAAAACATCTAATATTTCAAAATAAACTCTTGTGAAGAAACGATAGCATATTTTTTTCTCATTTTCTTCTCACAAAATCCGTGTTTGCTACTTTCCTCCCTCTGCTGTTTTGTTTTACCCTAAGCCCTGTATATAAAATCTCCTGCATGCCCATGGTGCTCATGTTCTCCTTTATATTTGTACTGTGTCTTGCCATCATGCATTTAATTTTATGGACTAGGTCTCTAGGAAATAAAACGTTAACTGTGTTAGAATTAGGTGACTTAGCTAATTTCACTATAATGAATATGAACCAAGCAATAGTACTATTGGCCATTCTATACACTGGAACATCCTTATGGCAATATTCACTATAGAGTCTTACATTCAAAATGAGTAATTCTGGCTGATCTCAGCCTCCTCTCTCTCCCTGCCTCCTAAATTGAGGGACATTTAACTAAGCACCTTTTATCACGAACCTCCAGATTTGTACTTGAAATGTGGCTAGTCCAAATTGAGATGTATTGTAAGTGTAAAATACATATCTGATCTCAAAGATTAAGTACAAAAACCCGCATCTCATTAATGATTTGTTTTATGCTTAAAACCATTGAAATGATACCAATTAGGCTATGTTAGGTTAAATAAGATATATCAAGTTAATTTCATCTTTTTTTACTTTTTTAGTATGGCAGCTAGAAAATGTAAAATTAAATACATAGCTTCTATTTGTGGCTCCCGTCATATTTCTGTTGGACAGTGCTGCTTTAGATAATACTATTATTTTTTTGTACTTCTAAAAGGATTAAAACCGAAGTCCACATACTTAACCACTTTTAAGAGTAGGTAATTTTCTCTCTGCCTCTTGCACACAGTGGATAATTTCTATTATACAGTGGTTTTCAAACTTTCCTAGAAAGGACTCTGAGGAGGGAACCACAGGGGCTGATGCAGGGAGATTCTAGGTCTCTCCCATCAGATTGTCATCTTTTATACATTGGATTCCATTTAAGATCTCACTGAAAACAAAAGGTTTAGTAAAATACTAGAAACCCCTTTTATAGAAGATACTAAATGAATAGGGCTTTACAAAATGTGTAAGATTGGTTCTTGAACCAGTGATTTTCATTATAGTTTGCTTATGACCTAAATGTTCTCCAGATGAAAACTTCCTAGCATGGCATGTACCTCTAAATCAGAGAATCTTTACAAATAATGCAAGAGTCAACTAATTAGCCTCTGTAAGTCTTTTTTGGTAGGTAAAGAATAAATTAGAGAAAGCAAATTAATAAATTGATATTCCAAAACAACCAGGAAAAAATTTTAAGATTTCAAAAATTTATACTGGTCAGACTCAAGATGTGTGTGTGTATATGTGTGTGTGTGTGTGTGTGTATGTGAGGGTGTGTGTGTATTTATTTATATTTATTTTGGTGTATTATAAGGACATTAGTAGGATTACTAGCCTTGAGATATTCCAGGCCAACCAGGATAAATTTTGAAAATCCAAGTTTTTTAGTACCATGCAATATGTAAATTCCAAAGTGGGGTGGGTTAGTAGGATATTTATGGGGTTATTAGACTCGAGGCTACAGTATAGGCAACATCCTTGAGCCTGTGAAGATCAGACCCTACTGCATCTTTCCCACTTAGATGCTCTCTAAATTTTCTATCCAGCATGGACAATTTCACTACTACCTCTGGGTTCTCAGCTCAGGCTTAATTTCTACTATCATAATCAAGTCTGTAAAGGACAGTATGTTCAAAGATCTGGGCAGTGAAATGGCAGTTTTCTACTTACATACTTTCTTCCCTCCAACTTATACAATTTAAACTCAAATGCAATATGTGGAACTACAACAATCAGTGAAAAGCAATTCTATGTTTAGTAAATGAGGAGTTAGTTCTCTGTGCCCTTTGCAAATACCTCTTCGCGTATTAGAATAAGTCTACAGTTTGAAACTATGAAGTAACACACATTTATTTGGTAT